>NC_060251.1:19216959-19526137 GCF_921293095.1 Ischnura elegans
ACCTAATTTATGTACCTAACTATGTATAGAAAAGAGAAATCACTTGTACCCCTTGGCTTCCGACCCACTCATATGAAATAGGATTATATAGTCATCACCGCATATTAGTATTCCCACCTTCGCAGATAGAAAGAAATGGTGAAGTAATTATGCGTTGATTGAGTGATGTAAGCGTATTTATAGAATAACTTTGTGAGCAACTATACATAAATTTGTGAGATCATTCGTAAAAAAACGTATTTATAAGTTTGCATTTGTAATGATATCCATATCAGCGTGATAAAAATATTCTGCGATGAAATCGTGGGTGGATCTTTTAATGCCAGTGATTGAAAGGTTAACAAATATTTTCATTGTGAGGTAACCTGTGGACAAATTTTAATACATATTTAATGTGATATCATTTTATTTGTTTTAATTTAATATGTTTTGAATGTCATGGAGTTGTGCTTAGGAGGGAAACAAATATTGTTGGATAATAAAGTAAAAGGAGTCTGTTCTGCAAGAAATAAGAATGGGATTGTGTATACGTAAAACCTTATTTCAATTTCAGTGGTGGTGGCCAGCCGTTCCAAGTATGGACAAATTTATTTAGCAATTACCATTTAATATTGTTCCCATTTCAGTGAAAGAGAAAAGCGACAAAATCAAGCGTTGATCGAGCAATTTGAGCATCTGGCTTGAGCTCATGTCCCATACCCGGCCATAGTATTGCCGATACTAGGAAAATAATTTAGATAAACGAGCATCTTTAGTCCTTTCTATTTGCTGTAGTAGTCCTTTCCCTGCATGGTATAGACTATGGAAACGAAATGAGCAAACAGACTTGGTGAAAGGCCCCAGAAAACGACGACAAAAATTTGTGGGATGGTAGAGATCGGTTGCGTCTTTCAGTTTCTTGTCCTCTAAAGGGGCTAAAATTTCTTGGAAAATACCATAGAGCCGTAATGGAGAGGAATAGCTGAGATAAAACGGGGAAATTTATTTTGTCTAACGTTAAAGTAGTTAGAACCTAAAAATTATCGCTACTACTATCAAGGAATATTCACAAAGTAAAGTAAAAGTTACTTGCAACAAATTCATACGTGTTGGCATTTTTTCATTACAAATGCAAAAGCGGTGACTTTCAGAATAGGTGGATGAAAATAGGAGCTAAATACGCATTTTGAAGGCACAAGCATTATCGTCAGAACTGCTAATGCCCGATACCGGTATTACAGTTTTTTGCACAACTGAGTCTCTTTTCTCGAAGGCTCTGTTAAATTATTTGACAATATACCCCACTAAAAGCTACCAATAAGCTTATTTTGTTTGTCCTAAAAGGTCTTTTAAACATAGTATTTTAGAATACTTTTGTTTTCCAACTTTAAATTAAGGTTTTCAGAAAGCGGGGATAGCTAAATTATTCCGTTTATCGCCAAAACTAGAAAATGAATACACTACAAACATTCATGTAGAAGGATAGACTTCATGTATGTGTTTTATGGGGTATTTGAATTTACCATCAAGTAATAGCATTGCTGACGAGCAACAATATTCTCAACACGCAACATTCTCAATTTTGTTGAGAATTTCGTAGCAACAACGAAATGAATCGTGCAAAAATATATTCAGTGGAAATCTTGCAATGTCTCCTTTCATTAAAATTAATAACTTCCACAATTAATAAGCACATCGGGTCACATATCATCCATGATTTTCCAATACCACCAACCCAGGCTTTACCTTGAGCGGTGGATTTGGCCTCAACACATATCTTTGAAAGATATTGGTTGAAGCTGTCAGGAAAAAAATTGTTTTACAAAAAAATAGTTCCGCTTTCCATGTTCGGACATGAGCAAGACATGACGAATGATCGCAATGCCTTACCGCAATTGTGCAGAAGGCAAAACTTCGATGTTCAAATACGTGCTGGTTGCATGCGGCGTGAATATCTTCCCCGCAGAGAAGAAAGCACTCGGCACGTCAGCGACACCCATGCACGAAGGAAAAGAGGGGGGGATGAGAAAAACGGAGGGCGCTGTTTTGGTGGAAGTGGAGGGAAGGGGGTGTAAAGCGGGTCGATCGCCGGGGGTGCGTTTCCGGGCGAGGATGACCCGCCGACGCTGTAGTCGCCGCACGGTGCACGAGTGTCCGGGGATCTGGGCGCTCCTACCCTTCCCTCGCACAATGGGGAAAAATAAGAGAGAAACCTAACCATCGGGTTGAAAATTAAAATAAAATCACTTTCTTTACTGCTTGCCAATAGTTTTTTCTTCCCTGTGACCTGTCTAGTGATGGAAAAGTGTCGATAGATATAGATTTTTCTAACAATCGATTTTTCAAACAATCGATCTTTTCAGCAATCGATCTTTTGAGCTGTCGATCTTTCGAGCTATCGATCTATTTGAGCTATCGATCTTTCGAGCTATCGATCTTTTTAGCAATCGATATTTTGAGCAGTTGATTTTTTATCACAATGAAAAGCTCAAATTTTAAACGATAATTGAAATTGAACCCAAAGACCGATTAATTGGGAAATTTCGACGGTTCTTTAAAATAATACACAGTTTGTGCAAACACGATTAAAATTCATTTTGAAAACACTCAAAATACACATGGGAGTTCAAGAAAAATATCTTATTAGAGTATATGCTTTAATTATCAGTGGTACCTATTTATAAATGAAAATTAAATTATAAATATAATGGTATATATTTAGAATAAAATTTTCGGGATCACCACTTGGTACCATTCGGCTTCACTAATTTCTTTTTGAAAGATAGACTGATTGAGACGCTTTCTTGAAGATCGAGGACATGCCTTTCCAATTTTACTGGCTTTAGGGAAACGTCTTTCACATGGGAAGGATTACACTATCTTAGGCTGAATATCATGGCTCCATCTCGACTTCTTCGATACTTTACGGTTAAAACTCGATTTTTTAGCTATCACTTAAACTATCACGTGTGCTTTCTTAAAATTTGGCCAGAATTTTTAAATTAATTTTTTTAAATTACATTGTTTTGGTGGATTTTTTCACATTCATCTGGACTGAAAACCAAAAAAGAGAGAAAGACTAGAGTAATATAATAATTATTGAAAATTTCCCAATTTTTAACGTTGATGGTACACAAATAAACTCACCAAAACGTGCATGAGAGTAGAGACAGGGCTAGCAAAGTATGGAGATTATCCCAGCTAGGAGCAGAAGTGTTTAGGTTGAGGGAAATAACCTGTATGCTATTTGGAAGAGTGACTTATACCACCGCCGCTGTAGTCACCCCGCGGTTTTCGCCAGTTTCTGGTGTCTCCACTCAATTTTCTCTCTCTCAATGCGAAAGAGAACGCAAGCAAGGACTCTGGAGTCGAAGGAGAATCTTTGGTAACGAGACCTTGATTAATTTGATTGGCATCCGAGGATGATCCAGAGAGGGGCTTGGGTGGCTATAGCTCCCTGTGGTATCCAATTTACACTAGGTAAAATGATAATTTCGTTTGGGCCCCCGCTACTCCTGGGAAGTTACCCTGGAAGCAAGCCCCAATCAAAACCCCTCTTTGTCTCTATCCTGGATCCGCCACTGATTGGCATTAGCAGTCATATTTTACCATAGCTATGACGTTTAGTCCATCGGTCTAGGTAGAATTGCACGGAAGACGTAACCGAAAGCACTAGAGTCAAAATGGTACATTTCATTTTTGGCTTGTAACAAGAATATATTTACAAGTTTACCTAAGCTGAATGTATTGCGAATTTTTTTCCCACGCAAGTATATCATGAGCTTCAGAGCCAACAAATTAGGAAAATAGCAAATGTTTCCCCTCATTTGGAGTTAGTTGTTTACTGGCACTGAAAAGTGGTTATTCGAACTTCATTGATTCGAAGTCGGCTTTAGTTTATTATTTTGGCCAGCTTTATAACATCCTGGGTAAAGTTTTTCTGTCAAAACATTGGTAAGATATAGAATATGTTCTTATATCGAATAAAGCATTGAAAAATCCAGTTATATACGCAATAATATTTCAAAGTTAGCTTGATTTTTATATCATACAACATGCCCCAAAAACCAGACACCAGATAGTCATAAAATTCCAACCTCGAGATAGTTAAAGCTGTATTTTTAGTCCATAGCAGTTCAATTTATCCAAGCTTAAGAGTGATTTTTTTTTAAATTTCCAGTTGTTATATTTTTCACACTTGAGTCAAAGCGATGCAGCATTTGTCACCGCAACGAATTGTATGTGCAATATCATCTCAACGCTCAATCCCCTTTCCATTTCTTAGCCACTGAACACTTTCTTTCAGCGGGTATAGGCGTGAATATGCCGGGATGATAATGTTGGCAGAGAAGGAATATGATACACAAAGTTTTGCAATTTATTTCCATCAGCTCTACTTCCCCTCTTCCCCAATAATTTTCGTGGAAATTCGCCGTTTGGAGCGGAAATTTGAAGGGTCGAGAAGAATCATGTAGGAAAGAAGGTAACAGGTATTCGGAACGTGGGAAAAATGTAAGAGGAGAGCTTAGGGGGTGAGATGAACAAAGAGGAAAAGTAATGAGTGAGAGTTAGATGCGGTGGTTGAAACTACCGGACGGGGTAAGTAGGAAAGGGGTTCGGGGCCAGGCATGGACATTAAGGGCTTAGATGGAGAGCGACCATAAGGCAAAGAGGTATTGAAAATAAAAACGTGACTGAGAAAAGTATGCTGGAGTTAAATAATCAGGGAAAATGACAAATTTTATAGGGTTACAGCTATATACAAAATAATATTTCAAAATCAGTTTGAAATTGATTTCATGCAACATGCATGAGTTATTAAAAAAGCACAGACACGAGGTAATCATAAAATTCTAACTTCGAGATAAATAATGCGGTAAATAAACTATTCGGTCCCTTCGGTTTTAATTTCTCCAAGCTTCATAACCTTGCTTTTGATTTCCCAATATATTCACTCCTGAGTAAAAGCGGTTTAGTATTTTTCACCGTTACAGAATGCGAATAGAATGGTGAGATTATAATGAAGGGTGAAATGTGTTCAACAAAAAAGTTAATAGGGATTCAAAGGGAAAGAGCGGGAATGATTAGGCAAAAATGTTGTGTCTTCTTTCAATGAAATCTACGGTAAAAAGTATAATCCCCATAAAATGAATCAGATGGGGACAGAAGATTGCAATCACTAACCAAAATTGCATCGGAAATCATGCAGAGCAACGGACATAGCCGATGCTCCGGAGAGCCTTTATATCGATTTGCCTCAGAAAGAGGCCAACACTGGCATGGTGCCAAATCATCCGCGGTTACGAGTTCAAAAGCGAATCAGGAGGACCGTGTGCAAGGACAGATGAAATGAAATCACTCTTCGGATATTAATGTACAAATTTCAGCGTTATCCTTGAAAAATAAGGCGCGGCAAACATTTATCAGTTCTTGTTCATGAATAACCACGAATTTACACGTACAGATTTACGTCTCATTTTTATTCTTTTTATAGCTCATACCTTATGCTCCTTGTTTATTGTCTTGTTTATTATTTTATTTAATATATTTTATGTGAATTTGAAAGTTCATTCTTATCGAGTAAAATTTATTTTTTCTTCAAAATTTTTTTATGTAGGACAAAATGATTCTTGTTAATTGATCGAAGCAAATTCAATCAGACGGAAAGGATTCACTGTTGAACATAATGCGACCCAAATAAAAAATACGAATGCATTCGCAGGGCAAGGATAATGAAAGCTTTTAGGATAGTTTCGGGAATTAAAAAAAAGGAGAAAATTCTCAAATACGTCATTTATGTAATACACTTGCCGGAAAAATATTAAGAAAATAACGTCGAAAATCCGATTTTATGAGCTTTTTAAGATTATTTTAGATGTGCAGATTTTAGATAGATTGTAGATTTTCGTTGCATTATTGTAGTTAATCAATTTATGCAACACTTTCATTAATTTCTTTCAGCTTTTAATCATTTTCCTAGCAAACTATGACGTTAATTATGTTTCTGTGAGCGTGGTAAATTTAAAATGCTGCAAAATTGCATAGCAAAACACTGACCAAAGAATTTTAATAACTTATAATAATATTCTAAAAAAATAGAAGTGATTCAAATTCTCTTCGCTGACAGTTGTGTTAAAGTAATCCTTAGCCTTCATTAATCTTGTAGCCTTCATAAATCACTTTTTGTCGGGGAATTTGCTTTCCTCTTTATTCAAGCATAATACAATTTATTATTATCTGGTATAGGGCCAGCCTTGTACATTTGGGTAAAGAGGGGAAGTTCACAGCCCTCTTTTATTTAACGTAGGAACAGACGTATAAAGTGTGAGAATAAAATTTGAACCCCCTTTTTGAAAAAAATCAGGTTTAGGAGAGACATTGAGCGAAATATGCAATGATGGGAATGCTAGAAAATTTTCAGAATTAAAAAAAAAAGGATTTTTAGGAGGGAAAGCTAAATATTTGATGATGAAGAGATGGTTCTGGACCTCATTCCGTGGAAAATATCAATAGTTTCAAATAAAAAAACGGGTGAATTGGAGGAACAGGAGGACGAAAAAGAACTTGGCGATAGAGAAGTGGTGGCCAAAAGGACGGAGCATATGGAGACACTACAGCCGAACTTGGTGCATGGCATAAGATAGGAATGTAGGTCGCCACCAACGCTCTATAATGTATGCATTAAAAAAGATAGCAACACAGTTAAGGGAAAGGATTAAGACAGAATTTTTTAAGACGATAGATTAAATTTATTGCATGGCAAAGTTTGATCACGTTAGGTATATATTAACTTTATGAATAACTTGTAAGATCTTTTTGAATTCTATGATCTGCTGTAGGTATGAAAATCTATACTTTGGTAAACAGCCTAAATCACAAAAACTGCATTCGCGGATGGTCAATAGTTGTGATGTAATTCACTTAATTGCTTCATCATGTATAAACTATTTTGAGCCGTGGTACTTCAGTAGAATTATAATGACTATATTGCTGTAATTACAAAAACAACATCAACTTAGGATGCAATATTTTCATTAAATAAACATGCTTATTTCGATACTGCTAATCAGCAATCATTGAATAGCATAATCTTAAATTTGAGTATATTCACTTCACTGAAATACATACCTTCAATGCAAGGAAACACTCAAGAGTCGTGTTCTCGTCTGCAAAATCTCCCTACGACCTTCACTGCGCATTTGCTTCATGATTCACCCGTATCTCCTCTCTCAGCACTTAAGCCTTACGCTATTCTCAGTTTTCCGTACACAACTGCACTTAACTCATCACGGGGCTAATCCTGGGATACCCCAGTTTCGATGTCAAACAATAGGGTGGTATACAGCTCGTTTTTGTTCGTCGTACCTTCTGTTTCGTTGGCAGGTACTTATTACCCACCATTTCCGTATGGTTATATTCCTTGCGAAAACTTAAGGCTTTAAGGTGTTCAGAATAGTGGGGCTGAAATGCGTGGGAAGTGTAACAGAATAAACAATAGGGAGGAAATATGTACGTGAGAGATAGAATTGCCGGTATGGGATATCAGAGCAGAAATAGAGAAGAGCAGAGTTAAGTAATTTCACTAGTCTGATCGTGAAACTTAGAGCAGTTTTTTTCAAACTTTATCTGCCGTCCCACACAGCTAGGACTATGGAATTGTAAAATATTTATTCCGATTCATTGAATTCACAGCCCAATTTCAAGGTTGTCAACGTAAATTGTACTCGCTATTCCCACTTGTGCTATTCTTTTCCCCACCACATTTATTTTTTGAAAACGAAACCTCTTCTGGCCAAAATTACTCTGCTGCACAATGCCGAAAGCTTTTGCAAGATTCATAGCTACGAATTTCGAAATTTACCAGGCTCGAAATAATCCTTTACCCTCCATATTTTAAAAGGATTCCATCACTATTTGAAAAGTAAAAAAATTACGCTGGTAGAGTCAGAATATTAGGCATAAATGAGCCTAAATTTATGTTTTTATCTGTATTTAACGTCAAGAAAGATAATAACAGTATAAAAATGGATGTACTTTCTCGATCAAAACTAAAAAAAATAGGATAAGTAGGAGTATTACTGAACAATATCCATCCGTAAAGGACCAAGTTTGCGAAGAGCGATTTCTTATACTCCATGCGTACTTCATACTTCTATGATTCCCCTCTTAACTTTCATGCAAGAGCATTAAATAGCCCTTGGAAATTGAGCTTGCTAATATATTCCAGTAAATTTCTCGCCATTGCGTTTATCATGAGTTATCGATGTTCATCCTTTTGGAAATAATAGTTTATCCAGACGGAGGTACTGTGAAAGCTGTTCTCAAGAGTAATTATGCTTACTTCATCCGTACAAATTCATCACACTGCATCTAAGTTACCGCAGATAAATTCCCTTGAACTTATCTTACGCACGGATGAACATCTTTCCATCTCTTGCTGCACTGCAAATGATATCTTGCATAGAATCATTCAAAATTGATTCCTTTTAAGCCACTTTAGATTGCATGTACTCTTGACCAATGAATGGAGATTCAGCCTAATCAGCTAATCTAGTCTAATTTTGTTCTGATCTGAAGAAGGTTAACCTGTTTGAAGCTTTTCTATTTAAAATGGCAAGCTTGCTCTATCAAAGAGTTTCTTGCCTTCACAGGGTGCCATATAAGCCTTAGCAGACTCTTATCTTTGCTTTCCATTTTATCTAGCCCTCAAAGTTTCGTCCTTTTCTCTTTCAGCTTTCAAGCGGTCGCAAGAGCATAAGTTTAAAATAAATTATAAAGGTGTCTTCCCCGTTTAAATTTTCTCCTATAATGGCGGCGGCGTCTTTGAGGTGAATTCTGGGGATTTTAATACCATTTTTTAGTAATATGGGTTATAAACCTAAGTTAAACCCTAAATTACTTTTTTTCATTTTTCAATAATATAAATGTATTTCAAAGATCTCAATTTCGATAGCCAATGAGACATTAATACGGCGGAAAAATGAAGGTTTAATTCTTTCAGTTTCAGCAAGGAACTGCGACTATCTGATGCAAATAGCCAACATAAACTTGCTTGGAGGTCTTCCAAATGTCATTTATGTTATCTCATGACCCTTAGGTGAGTCAGTTTCGAAATTAAGCTTGGGGTTAATATATAAAATCTCAATGGGTCTAAGAATCATGTGAAGCATTTTAGGTCTTAAATTTGAGACCGCCCAAGGAAATGAAAAATTGGATGAAACGCGACATAATGAGGCCAAATTATTCAAAGGAAACTATAAAACCCGGTAATGCATTGAACACTTGGTTAAGTTTGGCGAAGAAAACGTTATGTGAAAAGGAAGGACCGAAGAGAGTTTACATTACGTACATTCACACGAAAAAAACAACGGCTATTTAGCACTGACTTATCCTAGTCAGCCGGAAGCAAAGGTAATATATAGACTCTAAGATCAGTGCTGGGTTCGGAAATATTTTTTGTGGGGAGAGGCAAAATGAAGTTTTAACGTGTTACCAGCGAGAGGGTAAATGGCTTAAGATCCTCCGAAGAAATGCCAGAGAAGGGAATTGCCCAATTGACTACATGCATGAAATTGCCTCATGCGCCTGGATATGACCATGAGTAGGCTAAATAAGCTTGCGGAAGGCAGTCTCAATAATGAGGAAAATCAAGCAATTTTCCTAGCATCCACGGATAAAATAGTGCTTAGCATGGAGCTGTATGCTTAATAGTCTGAATTCAGTATTTTTTACAAGTGAGTGCATTTTATTCCCTCTCGAGATATATTCCGTCGGATTAATGTGAGAGAAAATTTTTATTAAGAGGGAAGTCATGACCTTTTTGTCACATTAAACACATTTCTGATAAAAGAAATCATGCAGCAATAATCGTAGAGACCAAACAGACGAGGACTTCTTTTCACTCACGTCCCACTCTGGGTCGCTTCATGGCCATTTGAAATTCATCCACAGTCCCTGACCACATGCTTGTGTCGTCGGCCAGCGTTCGGGAATAATGCGCGCTGCTACAATTCGCCTATTAAATTAACTTAATATATTCCTATCATTCTCTGCTTACCCATCATACCTTCAAAAGACCATAATGCAAATTAAGTATAAGTAAGGTTGGATCTTTTAATTTAAGGCCGTGTTGGGTAGCTAATTGCGCATTTATTTCCCGACACTTCACTCACCAGTGTAATATGAACAGGCACCAACTGTGGACTTTTTACTATCTAAATTTATAAAGCTTGTAGCGTGTCAGTCCCTCTGCATTTTGCACAGCCACACTTTAGGGAATATGCGTGCGCACCAAGGGCTACAGGGATGGAAATGGGTGCGTTCAACGCCGAAGCTGTGTACGCACATTTTAAACTCAATCCTAGCGCAGTAGCTCGACATTTCGTAAAGTTGCGGACAAAAAATGGGCCGAAAAGAGCCTACCCACAAAGCGGGAGACAAACAGCGGCAAGCCACAATTAATTCCTGTCTCCTCACTGCAGTGGTCTTCCTTTGCAAAACTATAATAACCAGCAACAGCTGCAACACTGTGACAGGCAACAGCGACACAATGATAGGCGACAAGGCAACGATAGGTAGCACTGCTGAGTTAACCTAGCAGTGGAACAAGTATTTTGGTGCTACTACTCTCTCGTATCAGTTTCGAAGCCATCGTTGTAAGCTGTTTTCACCCCAAGATGACAGGACTAAAACCATATTGGGAATGCCTTAAGATGAGGAAGGGTCTGCTCAGGGCTGTCCCCTGGGATGTTTATTCGTACCCCATTCTAACTTAAAAGCTCGCAACTTCAGCGATTCGCTATTTTTCGGGGTATGGGCGACTAATTTGAATCATCGCGGTTTACCAGATTTTCGGACTTAGTTACTTTTACGCTTAATCTATTATCCAAGTAAAAGAGGAAATTTAGCTTACCGCAAGAATGACCTAAAGTGAAATTCACCACGCAAGTACTGTATTGCGTCGCTGAACATTGATGTGAAGTAACTTGTCAAAAGTTGATTCCTTCCCTCCGTATATTTTTCACCGTCTGCATTGTATTTGGAAGGTACAAAATATGGAATATTTTTAACTCTTTTAGGAGCTAAATGTAATCACGACCGTATGAAACGCTTTCTTGTAGACAGTAATTCTGCCGGCTGCAATTCTGGATCTCTTGAGTAAAAAGTGTCTTTACATAGGTTTTCCGCTCCAACATCAACCCGCTTAGATAGCATAACTCTCTGCATTGAAACTGCTGAACACTTAATTCCAATGACCTTTGTAATGCATTAAATTAATTGCTTGCAGTTATTTCAGCTGATGAGATTAATTTAGGAAAGGTGGCGAAATATCAGTAGTTTTCACTAAATAATTCATTTAAAAAGAAGTGATAGACCTTCATAATTTTTATGAACCTTTCTTGGCTTTTTCACACAGCACAGAGGAATCCGAAAAGGTTCTTAACTGTTCCATCTGACTAAACAATTCCAACTGTAACTATTTGACTTAGCAAGCAGAAGTGCTTAATAAGTCAAATAGTTTTAGTTGGAGATGAAACATGTCATCTTTTTGTGTCAGGTGTAAAATGCTCATTATGTGTTTTTTAGCAAAAGAATGGCTGTAGTGATTTATTTTATGGTGACATGTTTCCTTAAACTGATGATGCTTGGATTTCTAAAGTATGCTTTCGATATTAGCCCAATGATTACCAAAAATTATGAGTCCTTTTTATGGGTTCAAAATGTTGAAAAACTACTGAGAAGTTTTACTCCAGTAAATGCTTTTCCACTGAACTGCGGCAGCAGAAGCGGAGGTGATTTTCATCTAACTCGGAGAGCAAAACATTTCTGATTTGGTCACTTTTTCACGGAGGCGATACTACTCGTAAACCCTAAGCGCTGCGGTTGCCTTGGCTCTTATCCAGCATAGAACTTTATCGCTTCATCTCACAAAAACACGCATATATGCCCTATGAGGAGCATATTAAAATACGGAGGGATTTCCCCTATTGCGTAGCCTATGATTCCTTCCAGGATAGAAAAAAAAACTATAATCACTGATGAGGTTCTCTGGCAGAAAATTAATATCACCAGCTCCACACGCAAAGGTTTTACTTTCCTGATCCTCAGATCCCTTTTTTATTTAGCATTGAATGCCTTCAAGAAACATAAAAAATGAAGCGTGCAAAATCATAAACAGAGACCGTAACTCTGCGACTGCAAATCGCACCTATCAATCATCAAAGAGCGACACAGAGAACATAGTATTAGAGCCACACTATATTCCCAGGTCCGATAGAAGCGATAAATTAAGAGAGATTTTTTGCCGAACGGATAGATATGGGAATTCGTTTTTCCCCCGAACCATGAAGGACTTTAATAAACGCTAGTCCCAACCTCGTTAGCGCACTTCATTTTTTTTAGTTGTAAACGGCTGGTGTCCTAACACTCCCTGCCACACGCCTTTTAGGTGGCTTGCGGGGTATTATGTAGATGTAGATCAAAATGGTCTTGCCCTTTCATTGACGCTTGAGTGTTGCAATCTATTTGTTTAATAATTTTCATCATAATTTTTTTATTTGAATTTCGAGTTGGAAATTTTTTAAGCAAAGATAACGTATTTTATTTCCTACGTAGTATTACAAATCTATACAAGAAATAATCCACAATTCTCGGTTGTGAGCCTCGCAAAAGTTCGAAGTGACGATGGTAATTCGCCCCTGTTCCTCTGACACGACCTTCGTTTTACTCTCCGCGCATTTCAAGCTCCCCTTTCGCTCCGCGGCACTGGAGTCTCTCTGAAGTGGGACCCCTCGAAATGTTCCAGCGTACACAATCGATCCCAAAGTCGAGAGAATCACGCGCGTTTCTCGCTGCGTTCCGCGACTAGAGGCCTACAAGCGAGCACTCTTTGGCCCATAAACGCGTCTTCCGTTTGACATATACCCTTATTCGCTTCCGTTCGGATCCATTGGCACGACCGTGACCGTTTGGCTCGTCACCCGAGATCCTATTTGAGGTCTGGTCGTTCCTCGTCCGAGACCTTGAGTGGGTCTACTCTTTCTTTCAGAATTACCTCCCGAGACCGACCTTACTCAGGAATACATTGAGGGTTGAAAGATCTACGGAAGTATCGCAGGATTTTTCAGTGACCGTTTGCCTGTCACCCGAGGTCATTTTTGAGGTCTGGTCGTTCCTCGGCCGAGAAATGCCTCGCAAGACCGACCTTACCTAGGAATAAATTGAGGGTTGAAAGATCTACGGAAGTATCGTTGCTATCCTTCATAATCGTAAACTGGGATTTGTAAAAAGAATTCTCGGTAAATGCCCAAAAAAGGTGAAAGAAATAAGCTACCTGACTCTAGTGAGGCCTCACTTGGAATGTGCTGCTAGCGTATGGGACCCTTACGATGTAGGACTAATAGCTGAAATCAATCGAGTACAGTGCAGGGCGGCCAGATTTGTGATGGGTTGTTACGACAAAAAGTGCAGCGTTTCCAGTATGTTGCATAAGTTAGGATGGGAATCTTTACAGGAGCGTAGATCGAAGTATAGGCTTAACTTACTTGGGAAATTTGAAGACGATATTTTCTCATACGACGTGAATCACATCCTTAGTTTACCATCGTATTGTAGTAGACGTGATTATGAGAATAAAATAAAAGAAATAGACTGCAAAACAGACAGATTTAAAATGTCATTCTTCCCTCGTACCTTTAAGGATAGTAACGTTGTCTCAATTGATAGGATTAATGGCGTAGCTTGCTAGGATCATTCATTACATGTTTTTTTCCTTAGTTCTAACCTTGCATGTATTTGCTCTAGGAATTACTTACCATTAGCAAGTTTTTTTTTGAATAAGCATGTATATTTTGCTAGTATGCGTAATATTTCTATGACCGTGCGGTGTGCACGTGGCTGTCCTCTTACATGCTGCATGTTGGTGATTTGTCACCCCCTGCCAAACACCCTGGAGGTGGCTCGCAGGGTATTATGTAGATGTACCCAGAAATATATTAAGGGTTGAAAGATCTACGGAAGTATCGTAGAATTTTTTTCTTCCTCGGAAAATCTTTCCCATATGTAGGTACATCAAATTATGGCTTCGCTTGCGGTAGCCTACATCGCCCTAACGACGCACAGTGGGCTAGAATCGAAAAAAGCTGGCCAACACCTCAAAATCGATTTTTTTGAGGTAGGAAGTTGAAATTTCGCATACACATTCTCAAATAAACTGTGCATAACTACTCAGATTATTTTGGTTCTGTGTTTTCACTTTAACAATATATGTGAGGTCAAAGTTGAGCAAATTTAGCGAAAAACGACCACCCTCGATTTTTTCTGAAAATTGCCGACTTTATCCTCGTGCAGTGATTTTATAAATAGTTTTATCGACAAAACTGTTATACCATCTTAATAAACACTTCTTATAATTCATTTGAAGGGTTTTTAAAGATTTTTTTTCATCAATAACCATAGATATATAACAAAATGGCGGAGCCTGTTTTCAACCCATTTTTTTACATAAACGTAGAAAAAAAGTAGACATTATCACCGGCTTACACTAAGTAATTTATATCATGTCGTTCTTTGAATTTTCTATATTGTGAATCTAAAGTCAAACCTTGCACCAATTTGCAACCCCGAATTTTAAATCGTTTTTTCGAACGCACGGACGACTCCGGTTCTGGCCGGCGGCGGCGGAGAGTACGGCGACGCGGCAAGCGGGTGGATGCATTTTGGTCTCATTCACTTTTATGTGTGGATAACAGATATATTAGTGACAGAAAATAAGCACCAGAAAGTAAAATTAATAAATATTGCTACGAATGACTCTCATTATGTAATCGCTGGGCACTGCAAGAGGTGCACTGAAAGGTTTCTTTCTTTGAGTGCATTCCATGGAGAACGGACTTAAATCGCGTGCTTAAAGTGGGGAAACGGACTCTTTTACTAACTTATAAACTTTTTAACAATAAAAATTAATATATTCCTTAAACGTGATGGAAAATGGCTCGATACAGTACTTGATTTTGCCGAATTTTGCCAAATCAAATACTGTCTTGGTGCTTGAGGAGTTCATTATTCTTATCCAGTAAGATTATTTAGTTTATATTCTCGATTTAAAGCAATTAATAACTATTCCTTATGCAGCACAATTTACATGTTGCTCTAGTTTAGCCAGTGCAGATGGACGTCAATTCATGTTTTGGTATCATCAGCCTCCATATCCTTTAGCGCAATCTATCAAAAAAAAAAAAGTATTTTATTGTGTAAGGGGAGAGAAAGGAGTTAAATCGTTGATGTCTCCAAAGTTCTCTTGGGAAACACAAGCCTTCATGTCCTTAAGCTCCATCTATCCTAAAGAAGGTTTTTTATTGTTTAAGGGGAGAGAAAGGACCCTCGAGTTAAAATAAATAATGAATTTTGAGTAGCTTAAATTACAGTTTGATCTTAAATAGGCACGCATTATGCACGATATTGGTAGCGATGCAACGGCTGCTGTCAAAATTTTCCATCGCAGCGTGTCGGTATATATGCGGCGGTATTGGAGTCACCTATTTAGTGGCGTAGACTCTATACGAATACGTGCCAAGGGCCTTAGATCGAATGAGCGTCTATGCTGCGTCTATTCTCCATATCCGTCTGCCGTGCTCCCTCATCCCGTGGCCGGAGCCGCGTCACGAGCAGGCGAGAGACCTTCGCTGGAGAAAAGAGTGAGGGAAAGGGAGGTAGAAAGAGAGTGGTGAACGCATTATTTTCCACGAAACGAGTTCCTCCGAGATTTACGACGACGCCGTGCGAGAGCAGCATTTTCCAGTGACTCACTTCGTGCGGAAAACTCTCTCTCTTTCCGTGCCTTTTTTATTTCGCGAGTGCGGGTAGTATTCATTTATAAAATATTTGAGATCCCCCTCGTGGCTGGAAATGAATTCCCGCGACATTTTCGCAGAAGTTGCAAAGAAAGGAATCACGCGCGTCGTAACTCAAGCGAGAGTTACGGCAGAATTGCTAAAAAGGATGTTTGTTCTCCTCGCGGTGAACAAGATTCACCATCATATGCGTGGTAGGATGCTTAGCCTTCACTTAGCGTTAGAGGGATACATTCAAACGTATTTTGTGAGGGGATGAGATTATGACTTCAGCATTATGGATCACACGCATTAAAGTTGATTCGTGTGGTAAATGACTTCGCCAGAGACAAAAGAATCTAGCAATTACAAGTTTATCATTACTTTGCGATTCAGAACTAGCATATTTGAAATTCCACACTGCCAATACCATACATTAGGGCAAATTTTTTGGCACTAGATGATTCCTGTTCCCTTCATAGGGGCAGAATTTTTAATGAGTCTTGATCAATGGTTAATGCACGCATAACGACATCGCGTGGGATGATTCGTAATATGTACGTTTTTTTCATAAAGCTTCAGTCACTTCCTATAGATTTCTCTTTTAAGAGAGACTGTGCTTCAAGTCGCTGGTCATGAGGTGACTGCTAGCCACGTGACTGTCCCTGCCCGGCCTGACTCCACCTCGGCGTGACCTTATCCAGATGCCCTCCTATGGCTCTTTCAAAGCAATAAATATCACTTATTTCATCCATTGCTTAAGGACTCAGGAGATATGAAAAAAAGGATCCATGATATATAGTGTAGTGTCTTTTATCCGCAAAAATCCTATTACTTAATCTTCTGTAAGGTCTCAAGTAATTTTTGCGCCGTTGTGCACACATTTTTTAAATGTTTACAAGTGCGGCAACATATCGCATTCAAGCCGTCGACGACCATTTGTAAAGAAATTCAGAGCCATATTAATCCTTGGAGTGCCGGAGAGCGCTATCGTGCTCGTCCTATCTCTCGCAAAAAAGCAATGTGACACTTAGTTGCTGATGGTTCACTAATCATTAAATAGTCAATATTTATTTTATTTTAGCATTAACTATTTACTTTAAATTATAAAAATTAATTCCTATTACCAAAATTTCGTCAAATAATACATTAAAAAGGTGAAACCACATATCATTAATACTTCCTAAAGTTTTTTATTATGTACCTTTAGTTTTTTTTTGAGACCTAATTTATTTTCCTAACCTACTGCAAAATCAGCAAAAATGCCTCGGAACATTTAGCATAGTACTAAGAAAACTGGTTGACACTCAAAGGGTTAATTGATACGATTTCTAAAAACGAAAACAAAAACAGTAATGTATTTCATTGCACCATAGTTTGCGATATAAGAAAATTGGTGCATAATTGATTGAATTTCTGTAGGCTAAGTTGCAGAGTGCAGTGTGTGAGATAATAATGGGGTGTTCGCTGCACATTTTTGCGCAGGTATTGTTGTGCTCAAACACCGAGATTATGACAGTGAATAAGGGCTTACAAGTTCTTAAGTAATCGCTGGTGCAATATATTTCAGTTGAATAAGTAATTTCGAAACGTTACCAATGAGTAAAAAGTTATCAAATTAAGCTGAGAGTGTGTTACATCCTTCAAATTACAATGCTCGCATAGTTGCCGGCGCAGAGTACCGCGAATTCAGCGAGTCAGGGCAATCTATAGAGTGGCAGGCTCTGATTCACTCTCCGTATATCGTGACCATGATCGCATTGGAACTGTTGTTCGTCCAGGACACCGATGCCGGTATCATTTCGTTCTCATTTTAAGCGCCGGACCGCTGGAGTTGAGCAGGATTTGTCTGCAAACACCTCGCGCAAACATTACCGTCTGGCTCTCGCGGTTCGGTATGATTGCATTGGCGTACGACAAAGGGAATACATACGGGAGACAAAGCCCGATAAGGATGGATCATGTCCGTACTCCAAGCCAATGAATACCGAAGATGTGGCACAATAGGCCCACGGCCATTGCAAATGCGTCCAATGAATTCCTCACTTGATCGCGTGATTCTGGGAAAGATAGAGTTCCCTGTTCATAGGTTTATGGAAATTATGCAGCAGGTACTTGAAATAAATCAAAGCTAGAGAAGTCACACCATTACGACCTTAATATGAAGAGACCTCATTCCTTCCCTACATAAGCATGAGACCATTGCGGTTCACTTACCCGTTATTTAATTTCCAACTAGGAAACACAATTGATAATTAATATGACATGAGTGATCCCTTGGCCTTACTGATTCTTTATCCAATATATTCCTAGAAATACCGTAAAATTACAGTGGCCTTTACCTGCATACTTTTTATGTAAGCCTTCCATGCATAGCTTTCAGATACCGCGCATAAATTAACAACGAAATTGCTGAAAAATAAATTTATAAAATTAATTTCCAAACATACTAGCCCATATCTTCCCCATGCCATGCCTCAACTACCTCGTTCTCACTTTACCCGGATTATGGTGGTTAAACCCGTTAATACTAGGTGCACAACTAAGTGCAGTGATTTCTGGTTATTATTGACATGCTGGAAACGGCATGAACCAATCTTAGACAATTGGCAAAAAAACCGCTATGCAATAGTGAGTTTTTTATGGCATCATATCCTATTTGTTGCGTGACTATGCCTGAGGGTATGTCAAATAACCGTAATTTGCAGGAAGGGTTTATTTTCTTCTCTTACTCGAAGAAAACAGTGACTGAAGCGCATCTAGAGCTACAAAAAATGCACAAAGATGCTGCTCAAAGTGAAACAACATGCCGCAATTGGTTTCATCGAATAAAAGGCGGTCATTTTAATGTTGAAGACCGTCCGTGTGAAGGAAGACCAAAAATCTTATAAGACGCTGAATTGGTAGCCTTAATCAATGAAGACTCATGTCAAATTCCAGATGAGCTTGCTTTTACATTAGGAGTTATCCACCAAGCCGCTTCATGCAATAGAAAGGAACTTGAATTCATTATGATTCGACAAAGTGATTTTCCAGCATTAGAACCCTCGATCTCATGCTGCCAAACCCGTTAAAACCTACCTCGAAACGCACAAATGGGAATTCCTTATCCACCCGCTACAATCCCCAGATATTGCGCATTCAGATCATTACTTGTTCCAGTCAATTCCAGTCAATCTGCCTGATCGGCAGTTACGCTAATTTGAAGAAATCAACAGTGGCTTGATTCGTGGATAGCCTCAAAATATGTACACTTTTACTCTTACGGTATTCGAACTCTGCCAAAATGATAGGCAAAAGTTGTAGTTGGCGATGGAAAATACTTTGAATGATTCGCTCATAACAATTTTTTTCACAATTAAGTTGTATTATCATTTAAAAACAGCGAGAACCTAGTCGAGTATCTAATAGTTACATTTTGCCATGGAAACGCATTTTAGCCACTGAGGTTCCAATTTCCTCCGTTGTTGATTTTCGCTAGTTATTATTTCAGCCATATGTTGGCTCTCAGGTTTCCGCGATGTGAATTATGTTCCTTAAAGAGGATAAATTATACCTCCTAATGACTAATTAAAGTTTCAACTACTGCGTGTGTACTTGTAAGATGCCTGGAAGATCACTGGTTAAACTGTTTTCAACGCCAATACTGGACGCGGTGCAAATGAAACATCATTATATCAGTCGTACGATAGCAAATGTTTGGTTTCAGTCTCAAAGGTTCTATTTTGATATTAATGTCGGTCCTAGACATATTTGTAGAACGCAATTATAATTTTGAAAAACGTAGCTAAAATAACAGATATACCGACAAAAAGCTATTGTAAGAATAACCTGTGATATGTGCTTATAATGCTGCATGTATATACTTACGAATCAATGCAATCAATAACAGACGTATGCATAGCAAGGAGAGGACAAAATTAGTGGTCGATACTATAGTTTTGTCATGGTAATAAGATCGAATTCCGATATGATTACGTCGAATGCGTCGATAGTTACTATAATTCTTAATTTACCGCTCCTTGTTAAGGTGATTCAAGTCGTTAAAATTGACACCAAAGGGCCCCAAACTCAGACAAGAATATTATGTATCTGAGGATTTGGTGTAAGATACCGAAACTATGAATGGTTTTATGGAATTTTTTCCCCTGTAAAAGTAAAAAAATACGATTTCATTGCCCTTAGTTTTTATGGCGTGGATTTTTGCTTGTTTGTAGTCCTCTTGGCTGTGTAACTTTGTTAATGAAGTCGAGATTGTGGATAAAAAGACAAAATAAATTCTGGTTCAACATCACCAAGATTCGCCAAAGTATTAATGAAAACTTATGTATTACTAAAACTTAATTTCAAAACATGCTCTACAAATTTTGAAATCAAACAGCTAATGGTTTTTCTTCGTGTGAGGTATATGGCCGGATGCGTAAAGCCATTGGCTTCAATCCTGGTGCACGAGGTTGCCCTCGGAGGATACCGGGAGGTATTGTTTGGGCGGGCGGGATTTGTGAGACAAAAGATCGCGGCCATTCGCAGTGAAAATGACAATCCGCTATAAAAAGGAGGCAATCGTCGGAAGCGACAATAGTACGGAGAATCGAAGTGGAGAATATTGTGAAACATACAAAAGCGTTCGCTCTAGGCTTCGCGAAACTACTTCCGATGCGATATACGAGCCGCCGCGTGACGACGCCATCAAAAAGTTCCCTCTTTCTCTTTTATAGAAATTGGATTTTTCGATTCTCTCGCGGGGACCTTTCCCTGGAAATGTCTTTCCACAGTAGGAGGCTTTGGGATACGCTGAAGGATTCAAATTTCAGAGCTTCGATATGGACATAGGCTGCGTGGGATAGGGTCGGAGACAATACAAAAATGCATGAAAATATAGCTCGATAAGAATTTCTCACGTTACAGAAAGTTTACCCTTTACTTACGATTGATGTAAGCAGAAAAAAAAATGTTTCCAACCGTTCTTCCGCGAACCATGAGTTAAGACCCCAAGGATAGGTCCGTGGGGCAAGCAGAAAAGTTACCAATAAATAGGATAGAGACGGTATGTGTTCCAAGACTTTGGCAACGATTAAAATTGCTAATGTTTCGTAGAAACACTTGTACATCAACACATTTGATTTCGATCATGTATGTTCTGAGAAGTTGTTACAGATTGTTAGTGGGCGTGGTTAGGGGGATGCTGGTACGAGGTTCGTTCAATAAGTACATAGAATCTCCAAGAAATATCTGCTAGCATAAATAATTAGTGTTGACTAGAATGTGCCACTCGTGAATAGTCAGCCGTTGAATTTCAGCTACATGCATCCCATAGTTTCATTGTTGTTGGCGAATGTAGTGAACGACTTTCATTTGTTTAAAAAAATGTATAAAATTGACTTATAAGCGGTGATCAAGCACTTGTTTTTGAAAAGATTAACGCCGAAAGATATCAAATCTAACTTTAATGAAGCTTATGAAAGATCTGCTCCTGTGTTTGAAACTATTAAGAATTGAGTAAATGAGTGAAAACGTGGTCGTACATCCAAAACATTGAACATTGTTCCGGACGCTCTGTGGAAGTGTTTACCCCTAAAATGATTGACAAAATTCAAGACATGATTTTAAGTGCTGGACGAACCAAAGTGTGCGATATTGGTAGGGCCACAGGAATATCGAAATGCACAATGGCTTTAATTTTTCGAGAAAATTTGGGTGTGAAAAAAATATTGGCAAGATTAGTGCCGCGTTTTCTCACGTTGGAGAATAAACGCAATGGAGTGGTCAACTCAAAGGCTGCGTTGACGATTTGCCTTCGCAATACTGAGGAATTTCCGCATCAATTAACAACTTTTGATGAAATATGGGTTATTCAATACTCTAAAGAGACAAAATAATAGGAAAAACAATGAAATCTGAAGATGAATGGGCTCAAAGGGAGGCGCAGATGTTGAAAGCCGGGCCGGGTGAAGTCATGGAATCGATATTTTGGGATGCATACGGAGTTATCTACATCCATAAATTTTAAAAGGGAAAAACGATAACAAGAGAGTATTTATGCAACGTTACTGGACCGATTGATGGAAGAAATCAGTGGCGTAACTGTAGGGGGGATGTGGGGATAGATCCCCCCCAAATTCTCAGAGAAAAAAAATATTTAACACTTTCCGTGCTATGGGCGTAATATTATGCCACGTGAAATCCTTCGATTTTTGCTACGGGAGTAATATTGCGCCTACATGCTCTTTGGAAAAATCGTAGTTTGTCGTATTTTAACAAGGAGGTATCAACCTTTAAATGACAAATGAAAAAACAAGTGCCAAATTCACTCTTTAAAATGATACCAAACACCTATTTCTCGCATAAAAGGTTGGTTGATAAGAAATAACTCAAACTATTGTAAATGTCCAGCACTAGGGTACAGATCTACCGTAGTTAGGCTAGCAAGGTAAGTGTTAAAGATATTGTCTACTTTTGACTTCATCTGCTTCAACTTAAATTTTAAGTGACAAAATGATGTAAAATGTATTTCGGGCATGTCATTTTTCAAAAATTTTCCCGGTCCCACCGTTCCCTGGGGGGGGGGGGTCGCCACCTCAGACCATTCCATCCGCTCCCCAAAGCATGTTCCTAGTTACGCGACTGGTAGAAATCAAGGAAAGCGCCCTCATTTAAATCAAAAAATTTCTTTCTTCATCAAGAAAATGCTCGTTTGCACACATGTTCATAGTCAATAACAAAAATTAGAGAACCAAAGTTTCAATTGTTACAAAATTCACCGTATTCACCAGATTTGGCCTCCGGTGACTTTTTTTATAACACCTTGATGAATTGGCTTGGCGGTCAAAGGTTTACGTCTAAGGAGGAGGCCATCGCCCAAACCAATGCCTATTGTAAGGATATCACGAAATTCTACTTTTTGGACATCTTAAAATGCTTGGAAAATTTCTAAATAAAATTTATGTGGCTGAAATAAGACTACAATGAAAAATGTAAAAAAATTAACCCTAATTAATTTGTTGTTCAGCCTTTTTCCAAAGACTTTGTTGTTGCTTTATTTTAGGCCAATAGGTCTGCAGGTTTCCGTGGGTCGTTGGAAAAATGGAAGGAAAAATTAAAGCCATCCTAGAAGACCAAATGATTAAAGACTTAGAGCGGGTAAATAAATACATTATGAAGAACTAAATGGATTCAGAAAGAGAGAAATAGCTGCATTGTACTTATATAAGGATTACAATAGTTTGGATGAATGAATAGACACGACACGAAACAACTTATTCAATGCTAAATAGTCATTGCTTCGCCACTGGATTCTAGACAAACTAAGATTGTTACAGGAATTGTTTCCCAAGTTTTCCTGTAATGGTTACCTTAATTTTACTCATCACGTCAACATTGTTATTCAAGGTGTGTAAAAATAAGTTATGGTTAGTCCTACGTTTGAGCCTATTTGGTCAATTTCAAAACAATTAATTAGGAAGTCAATTAAATCAATACACTTTGGAATTTTGGGACAGAGAATTTGAAAATCAGTTTTTGACCTCAGCATCCCAAATGAAATGAGCAAAATAAAGCGGAAAATTTTTTTTCAACTCCGTGAGTGAAAAATACAGAGGTTTTAATGCTGATGCGTAGTTTTCCGCGGCGTTGTCTAGATGATGTCTCCGTGCTTCTGCTCACTTGCATTCAAGAAAGTGTCTATAAGGTGCCATGTTCAAGTGGCAAATACTACATAGGAGAGACGTGTAGATCAATGAAAGTGCGCATCCAGGAACACAGAAGAGCCACAAGAAAAAAGCAATTTCAGCTCTCCGCCATTGCGGAGCATGCATGGAGTGAACCCGGACTCAAGATACTTTTCGACGAAGCAACAGTTGTTGCAAAAGAAAATAAATATTATCCTAGGCTAATAAAGGAGGCCATCGAAATATTCAAGACACCTGAAAACATGGATAGAGAAGACGGCTACCCTCTTTACAACTCGTGGAAGAGGGTCATACGAGGGAAAAGAAGGTGGACCAATCAGCATCCAGCATGAAAAATTGGCGCAAAGATTGCACTATATAAGTCACCAAAAATTGAATCCCGACATCGACCTGAAGACGCCGGTTGGAATGCCGGAGAAACTGTCGTCGCAAAGAAAATCCACGCGGTGAAACCCAGAAGCATGGAGACATCAGAGATTTTAATGATATAAGATATCTACTTAATATTTTCGTTTGATGCCATGATAGCTTATTGCAAATACCTAATTCACTGATCAAAATACAACCAAGACCTAAATATGAGGTAAATTGACGGAATATAGGCCCTGCAACAAAAACTCGCCCATGAAATATTCAAAATGTCAGATTTTTCAAACCTCATATGCATCTGTACCTATCAGGGAACAGCGTCTGTAACTATCGGGGAATCACATTTTTCACATGGCTCATTCGAGAGTTATTAACTGAGCTTGGATTTGGAGCGTATAATCGATCAGCTTGTTCCGAATTCTGAATTGTCAATTTCGTTTTTTTACTACGATTTATTTACAATGCAGGCGTATTTTCTAGAAATTTATCGCGGCCATGATAATATTTTCATCGATTTGACTCTATAAAAGTTTTCTTGAAAGAAACGCCATTGATATATTTGAGTTACAAGCAATATTTATCTATTTTTCGTTATAGATTTATGCTTTTAAGTCTTTCTTGCTTCAAAAGCACACATGATTTATTGGCGCTATTTACACTAAAACCGATGCCCTTTTACTAAAACATGAGGCTAATAGATTTATATTACCAACTTATAAAACGAATTGAAACTATAATACGTGATATAAGTTCCATTGCCTCTAGCTTTACACATTTAAATTCATGAGATACAATCTGACCGCGACTCGAATCATTCGCAGTCGGTATTGTAGTCAGTGTCCTGCAATCTACCTTGGATTGCTTCCCTGGAGTCAGATGCTGGGATGTATTTGATTAGATCTCCGGATGAAGTGAAAGGAGGCATTCTATTTGGACGCTTAGAGGATGGTATTTATTTTCCATTAAAAGCTTTCACACACTCTGACGTGACCTGTACCTACACTCCATAACCATTATATACCCGTTCAACTCTGGTATGCTTTTAGAGATACCTTGTCGTTGTGGCATTCCCTTCAATATGCCACTTCATTTTTCCCGTGAATACAGCAGCCCCCCCCCCTCCCACGTTTTTAGGGGTCTTGTTACTCACGTTAGTAGAGGGAGAGAGAGAGTGCTACTTTTCTCGCTACTCCACCTCAGGAGATTGTAAAACCTCGGGTGGTACACTATACTTCCTAGCCCATGAGCGCAATGCCTACGTTATTTTCTTCCCCAGTACCCCATCTTCTTCTTTCCTCCCCATTTCTGGAGGGTACCGTAAAACCCAGTGAGATCAGGGCTTTAAGTGCTCGGAGAAACACCCAGTTTCCTGAAAATGGTCGACTCCCTTTGTACTTTCCAGCCTATAATTGAATTTTTACACTATTTGGTTTGATTAATACTAATAGTTTACTGTTTCAGTGAAAACTGCTATTTTAAATGTATTCCTAAAGTTCTAATGAACAACATTTCGGATGACTAAAGATTTTTTTCTTGCCACAACGGCCTAATTGGCCATTTTAAAAATGGCCAAAAATTGCTCCAAATGTCAACAAAATTCAACAACAAATATTTATAACTGCTGAAGGAACCCTATAGACTTATGAAGTTGTTTAACATTACTAAATCCAATAAGGACTTGGTTATGATTAAAAATTGTAGATACTTTTATATATATTTCCGCAGCGAATGTCAATACGCCGTAGACTAACGTTGTGATTCTCTATGATTATTTTGTGTTCAGTCAGATAGCATTAAATCAGAGGATGGGAGTAAACTTTATCGTTCCTCAAAAAAATTCACTTCCATAGAAATATTTACCTTGAAAATTTAAAACTAAGAGTATGGCGAAGAATTTTATGGAATGAGCAATCTTGTAAACTCTCATATGTTGATTTATTTACCCTTCCACTATGTTACAACATACCACGTCTTTTTTATTACGATTTATGACAGGATTTACAACAATTTGAGCGCAGATTATACCAAGATATTAGATATTGACTTTGAAAAATGCTACGTCCTCTGAAAGCACCAAATCAGCATTTGCTAGCCACAGCCATCAGACCTAACAAAATCCGGAAAAAGTTAAAGTGAAAACGAAACTGATGCTGGTGAAGGTACAGGTGGGTTAGAGATGAAGAGTGGTAAAGAATCCACAATTTCAACATGCTTATGAGACCTAAAAATATTATCGTTACGCAGGATTTAATGGAAGTTGAACAACCTATATGCACGACATGGTGTTCTGGAAAGTTAGAAATTCATTCCATTTTCGTTAGTCATAAACGAATTTCAATCTGCGGTACTGACACTCAAAATATTCATCCGTCCAAATCGGATACTGAGCGAAAAAAACACTTGTATAATCCTCGTTCAAATATTTATATTGATTTTGGAGATGCGGTAGACGCAAATTCAGCCTTTGTACAAATTGATTCTTGACGGCGCAGTGTGGATTCCTGGTGAGTCGTTTGCCAATCCGAACCCATGGTGATCCACTCCGCCAACCCCTCCACCGAGTCCATACACCCCCCTCCCATAGCCATTCCAGTTCGATCAGCATCCAACATCCACCCTCTCTTCCAAAGGCTAACAACGGCTAAATTGCCCCTTTCCCACCCTTGACGTTATTTCACTTTTTAATGGCCCCCTACAATGCTCTCCGGTTGACCACGGCGTGGTATGCGCATCATTGATGCATCAAAACTGCGGATGAACGCATATTTCTTTTTTCCGATCCATCGCTCGGTGCTTCAAACATATGCCGAGATCGTGTGCGCAACGTATTTTTCCCCTCAAAAACCACTCAATTTCAATGTCGGTAAATTGGACTTCAAAAGTTGCGTGAAATCAGACTTTTTGACACAGTATCCGTTGCCATGCATGCACTTTCATTTTGAAACGTGGGAACCAATATACGTTTCTGGATATCATTTTGATCTCGGGTCATTGCATTGATATTTCATTTAGGTACAACGTGCGTTGCGTGTTTGAGGAACGTTAGCCGTAATGAAGGAGACCGTGAATAAGCACATCCCAATGGAAGGAAGGATATTCTTACAATTGAATACCCAGGAAAGGTTTACGAGGACATTCTCCGTGCTTTAACACTGTAGACGATAAATTGACAGAAGAGGAGAAGGGATAAATAGTAAAGTGCAGGTGGAAGGTTAAATTCGCGAAAGGACCAAAAAAGAGAATGCAAATGTATTCAGGAATGTAACAGCAATAGGGAGCTGGGGTACGCTTTACTTCACGGCTTTTAGAGTAGGTACTCTTGGTTTCTGTTAAAGTGAAATATCGTGTATAATTTTTTAATTAACCATAAGGATAAGTACGTGTAATTTAATTAAATCTATTTGCTATATTATACGCACTAGAAGCATTTATCTATCTTTTGCTCATTTTCTAACTTGAAATGGAAGCATAACTTTCGTTTATATTTACGGGATATTCGAATGAGCATTAATTCTTTGGTATCTTAATTTTCCTGACAGTGATTTTTCCTCCAGATGGATATTGTGGTATCTATTGAAATAGCGATGACATTATTTTGGGGTTCCTTTTTTCCTTTGATGCAAAGTCTAACATACTATTTCATTTTCATCTGTCGTCACTGCCCAACTCAATTACACTTCAAATTATGACAGATGCATACATATGCATGGACATATGCATGGCTAGTTATAGAGGTGATTTTCAAATGTACCCGTTATTGCACTTGAGATATATGTACCAAACAAATTACGGTTCCGAGTAAGACTCTACCCCTACCATTTTGGAACATACGCTCTATTAAAATCTCGATTAAAAATATCTGAAGTACATCCGTGATCCGGAAGTATCCGTAATGATAATATGTTATTAATGTAGATATTTAATGATCCAAGAGTAAAGCTAGTTGAAGTGTAACCTTAAATGAAGAAATAAAAAATAATTAAATATTGGACGAACCTCATGTTTTTCATGCGTATTAGCCACGATCTCTAGCCATGCATGTGTGCTCTGTATTAACATCTACTTCTGCCCACACACCCATCACAATGTGACAGCTAATTTCGATGTTCTTCACTCGGAATTTCATCCGTGACGATAATGGGAGTATAACTCGTTGTTCAACTCGCACTCGTAGTTTGATAGAAGAGCAACGTCGACGCAGTATGAAGTTGTGGAGAATCACGGAAAAACAGGGTGATTTTCTATATTTTATCTGGGCATCCCTGATTTTTCATGGAAATAATTTTTTTCAGCCTCGTTCTCAAGTAAGCTTCCCCACACCATTGTGGCCTCGTTACACTCCATGGCCATTGTTATGGTCTCTTTCGGGATAGGCACTCCTAGAACACCGCGAACTCTCGTATGACATAATTGCCTTTTCCTAAAGACTCACTGTCATACTGGGAACCCTCCTAACCTCTTAATTATAATGCAATTCCATAGCTGTATACACGCGTCAACTATGACGCATACAAGGGAAACTTGGTAACTAACCCCATATATTTTCATCGTGCATGTGGCTACACTTTAATTGTGGTGTTGTAAGACCTACTCTTGTTATACCCCTATGATGTCATCATTTATCTACCCTTTTGGTGAACGACTCACTTCTAACTAACGTAAAAATCCAGAAAGAAAATTAAAAAAAAAATTGTCTGCGTGCAATTCTGATTTCAGCTTTAATGGTTTATCCTCACTATTGAATACATTTAAAATACAACCATAGTGAATCCTGTGATCTACTCCTCAGAGGTGTATCTTTTGCACCGTCTATCCAGGATTTTTTCAAACACTTGCACATTTTCCTCCGAAACCGAATTCTCTATTCAAGTTACTTTAGTTTTCTTTGGAAGCCCTTTTTATATTCAGCTGAGAGATCTCACGGTTCTCAATCAGGAACAATAATGTGGGACATAATTCCGATAAAATATCCACTCTCAGCCAGTGATACACGCAGATCGTTCAGAAAACAATATAATTCCCTTTGTATATCATTAAGTAAAATCATGGTTCTCTTACTCAAAAATAATCGATAAACCCATGGTCATTGGTCGGCTGAAAACTCGGTGTTCGACACCTCTTTTTCAAATCTACCTCATCCTGTGATCTACCATCAGTTTCTGTTTTTATCGCAATTTTGTTACACGGTCTCTTCAAAGACTTGGTGCCTGTACTATCAACCAAAACAATTTTAACTGCTCAAGCAGCCTTGGTCCAGTTTACAAATCCCTTTAATATTCATCCTAGGGTATTTCTTCTTTCCTGTTGAATGTAATAATGCCAGACATATTGCCCAAACATTTTCTCTCCCACTGAGCAATATACATTTATCGTGCATACTACCATAAACGTCTCCATAATTCCTTTCTTTTAAATTATTATAAATCTGAAATCTCAGCACAATCTTGGACAACTTTAACACTGCACGCTCGACATAAGGTCCCTTTTTCACGCTTTCCATACCACTCTCTGTCACCTACCACCAGATGGTGCAACTGAGTCTCTTCAAATTCTGTGCACACCATCACCAAAGCCATCTTCGCCGCTCAAAAAACCTCGTTTCCCTTTACAAACCTCTTAAATATTCACCTGAGGGGATTCATCCATCTCAGTTACATGCAATACCGTCAGACATATTGCCCACAAATTTCTCCCTTCAGTGAGCAAGCGACGGGAAGCGAATAGACCCAAATCGGGAAGTCCCGAGGTGCGGTTCATATGAGGCGTCGGCGCTTCATCGCGTGGGCGGCTGTGTGTGTGTCGTTGGCGTGATTCTCCGCCGCGGAGATGAAATGGTTCGTTCGTCGGGAGTTTATGTGGGCGCGTGCGATAATATGGCGGTCCCAGATATTGCGTGCGCTCCCCCTCACTTGTTCGCTCGGTTGAGTGGGGAGAGGAATTGGAGCGAAGGGGAAGGGATAAAGGGAAGAATATAACAAGGGGAAGGGATAGCAGGGGAGGAATAGGAAGGGTGAGGGAGGGAGGGAGGAAGTTCTCCAAATTGTCGGAGGCGTGATGGGATTTTACGATCGCATGCGTGCGATATGAAAGCTGCTCATCGCCATTGGATCCACCCCACGCATAATCGAGCAGGCCTGTATGACGCCGGAAAAGGGTAATGGTCACAAGTAAACAAAAAGTGAACTCTATTTACAGGAATAAAACAGATTAAAAAATAATATACTGGGCATCTGCCGCCTAGCAGCTATAACTTTCCCCGGCATGACAGCAGTGCATAAAGTAATTAGCATTAAAAGTTATAAAAATATCATTCTTGTGAAATGTGGTAACATGAATCGCTCGGTTATCTTATTTTCATCGCCATTCCAAATTATAACAAAATATTTTCAATTGACAGCGTGAGAATTAATGCTTGTGGATATAACGGCATTCACATGAAATAAAATCCCTATATTAATTGACTAGCAGCCAAGCTGGCGTCGTTTATTGGAGCCTTATTCACTAACCATAGTAAATTAACTTTTTAGAGTAGTAAAAATTTAGAAGAATTATCTGAAATTATCCATAGGGTCTGAAAAAAGCTGAATTATTGTATTACACACAATCCAGTGGACGTACTCGGTGACTTTAAGCTTAGCCGGAGTGTGGAAAGATATTTGTTTAAATGCCAAAATCACAATTGATGGTACGTAATCCTTAATCGAGCATTGTATTAGTTGAATATGTAATTACACAGGTGCATTAATGTATGATTACTGATGCCTTCGGTAAAAATAGTTCATGTGTCCACAACAATACATTTTCAAAGTACCCCGAAGCCAATTTAAGTGCCTTCATCGCAAGTGCGTAAATCCGATTGGCTCCATCAAGTCCAATGCATCCTTTGTGAATGTGTCGCGATCTTCTTTGGTGAGACGGATAGTTGGATTTCTGCAGATCTTAAAGAACGTAGTAATTATTTCCAGTCTTTGTCAACCTCTAAAGGATTAGCCTCATTCTTGACCAAAGTTTTATGCGGCATTAAATTACGTATTTATAGCTTTTTGTGCAATTAGGAAACATTGACCAGAGAAGCAGTTCGTATGCTTATATGGCCGTATACTTCGTAGGTTCGTATGCTTATATCGTTATGCTTATAATGGAGAGGAATTTTAAATACCGTTTCGTATTCAACTCGGTTTTCAGCGCTTGGACTCAAATTAAGATGTTATAACAATTTGCCGGCACTAGGCCCCCTTGCCGAAAATAAATCATTTTGCTTGATTTTGACATCTGATGGATATTGGATATTACGTATGTTTATTAATTATTAATATGACAAGTTTAATGTAAGGGATAAAAGAGTCAAAATTAGGAACGCAAGAATTATTTTCACCACAAGCACAGGCCTATTCAATCAGCATGCAAAATGTAAAAAGACCTGTTCGACAATCGTCTTAGATCTATCTTATTCACAACTGGTTATACACTTCATTCATAGAAGGTAAAACAACCCCAAAGTTGATTCACTGTAGCCCTTCATCCTTCCATATGCCAGCTCCTTTATTTGCATATGCCTCCACTTCCCTGTATACTTATTGACCAGCCCGAGGGCTTAATATTACGAATTTTACATCAATTTTATTCCCATCTAATTGTTTTTGGTGGTAAAGTGATACCGCTATGATCTTCCCCGGTGTGAAGAGTTCTAAAACTCCTTTTTTTACGTATTTTTTCCATATAATTTCTCTTGTCTCACTAAATTCGGTTCTTTGATCTTTAGCATCGCACTTTAGGGCTCGATATCAATGCCTTTTTTCTGTCTTGATTGTCTTTCCCAATGGTCCTTATTCTGAAGCGCAGAGTTCCGCTGTCTATTTCAATGTGTTTTCGTGATATCTTTCTATCCTCCAATCTCTGGGAGATAAGTTGGGAACTTTTTTCGTGAATACCGCCTTATCTTGGGCTATTTTACGCTTAGTGCCCACCTATTTTCTTCAATCCTGGTGCCTCTAAGATAGTAAATGGATTGCGATTGCCCCAACCCATCCCCCAAATAGGAAAATGATGCCACTTGGCGTCTCTCCATGGAAACGGTCGTCAATACTACCACAGTTTTTTTCAGTAGGAACAGATAAACTGTTTTTCCCCTTATATATTTTGATTTTGTATCATGTCTTGAAGCCCGTATTTAATTACATTTGGATGGGTAAAACAGCAATAAAATTAGCACTCAAACCTTGGGAAGGAAAAAAAAATCTGCGCGAGTAGGTACCATAGCGCGGTGTAAGTTTAAAAAGCCCCGTCGGCAACATCCCTTTCCACCGCTTTAAAACATTTTCCCCTCTTCCCTCAAAATACCTGCCCACTAACTTGAATGACGACCCGTAGCGGTCATTACAAGGCTTGCGGAGCGCGTGGTGTAATGGAAGCATAAATCAACTCTTAGGTTTAAATGTCCCGGGGGGGAATGAATGTTGACGATAAACCATATTTTACGTTTACTCCCATGCTATATTGGCAAGTAAACAAGATTACGCTTTCATTTACTAGGGAAAGTTTTAAATTAAAGCAAAATTTAATAATGAAAATTCAATTTGGTCGAATTAGGTTCATAATATCCACGGAGCCAAAACTTTTTGCCAGATTTGGAGCGACAGAAAACAAAAAAACTGAGAGTGAAAACGGTCATCGTATAACCTTTTTCCTAAATAAACCACGTAAAGAATAGGAACACATAGTTACTTCTAGGTCGAGTATACTTTTCTCGCTTTTCTTTCCCATGGATGCAGATCCGTCAATTTCTTTTACGGATGAAAATTCAATTTAAAGCATCATGCTTTTTAAAAACGTCAGAAACCGGGTTCAAAATTGCAGAAAAATAATGCTAGTTTTGGCGAATTATGCGAATGCTTATCTGCTAAGCGAATGTCTTCTATTTAATTCTTTCATGGTGAAATGACATTATCCTTTGGGAGGAGAAAATGAAGGATGGGATTTTTAAGATAAGAATTTGTTGCTCATTGGAAAGGAAAGAGGCGGAGGTGATGGAAATCGAGAAATTAAGAAGAATATCCTTTGCCTACCCATAGCCTAGATTTACATGAATTTTCATTGGAAAAAATTCCCCTATATTGGCAATGGCACCTCGGAATTGCTGCTTTCCATGGACATTTAAGACCTGAAGAGCGTAGTGGCCTTCACAGTGACCCGGGAAGCCAAAAATACGTGGTTCGATTCCCGTTTGAGGAGAATTTAAAAAATGAAGTGTATGTAAAATTTCCGCCGTTCATGCGGCAGGCTCGAAATATTGCACATAAGCTAAATTACTTTCCCATAAGCGTACTGAGGTTGCGATAAGAAAACATTTTTGTGAGACGGTAGACAGAAATAATAAAAATATACACAAAAATACTTACCCCTCTTGTGTACCATACAAAATTTAAAACGAAAACTGATCATATGTTGAGGTGGGAAGGGATTACGTACTATCCATTCATTCTGATATTTAATTTTACCGCTGCATGTAAACAAGGGTGTAAACTAATTACAAGCATTATTATAACGCCTAGCCAAGGCCATGTTTGGTATTTGGCGTGATGAGGCTCGAACAGGCTCTTTTAGAAAGGTTATTCGCGTTTCCTTAAAACTTTCCATTTCAATTAGGTTGCTTTAGTGTTTTATAGCTTGAGTGAAAGGATGAAAAATTCCAGTTGGGAAACGCATGCATCAAAAATTGTTTTATGATGTTACACTTCAACGCTAGCGCTAGTTCCTTACGCAGTTTATCATATTTAGGCTTAAAATTAAATGTCTCTAGCATGCCTAATTTTATGAGCCATAAATTTGTCTCCATTCTACATTTCTCACCTCGCCTGTTTTCCTCGCTCCTTACCCCATAACTTCTCTGCTTCCTAGCGTCGCCTTCTCTCCTTTTCAGCAAGACTGCTTCTTCTTGTACGTTTGACCAAGATCCTTTCTTTTAACCATCCCACAAACTACTTCACCATATTCTGTAGGGGACCGGAACGGGCTGCCAAAGGTAGTTTTTACACCCTTCCCATGAAACCTAAAGACATTCATGAGACGATTAAGCAATATTGAATCGTAAGGGTATTTTTCATTTGTCTTTTTACTATGTTTGGTATAAATCTTATATTGTATTACTTGATTAAGTTTTTTTTTCATATATATGTATTTGTTTAGGCAAAGTCATGTCTTAACTTAGGAAAAATCATTCTATGTTACCACTCGACATCATGGTGGACTTGTACCTTTATTTTTAATAATACTTATGATAATAATAACAAAATATTTTAGTGAATCAAAGAGCAAAGACAGTAAGGCCTCTCCATGACAGTATCTGCCTCTTTGTGCAATTCATTCTATTAGAGCAATGACATTTGTAGGTGGGCCTCTTTGTTATTATGCCTGAGAGAATACTGAAGATTTTGGGAAGCGGCGAGCACAAGACATATTTGGCGTAATTGCTGATTTTAAATAATCATCTTTTATTTTATCCTGTTTTCTAATTGTAATAATATTTCGGAATGGTTCTTTTAGCATATAGGTACTTTGTAAGTATACTCCCTTTGGAGCGATGTGAATTACAAGTGTTCGAGAGATATGGCTATTTATATTCGTTTTTGTTCTTATTCATTACATCTCCATGCATATTGCTGCTCGCTATTAACGGCATGCGCTCTCGCAAGAAGTGTTTTTATTTTTAATTTGGAAGTTGATCAGTATAAGAAATACAGAAAATTAATATTTTAGCGCACACCAATCCATGCTAGTGTAGTCGCAAAATCTCCGCGTTCAAAATGGCACTTCTTAAATACCTAAACGCCATTATGATGGTATAAAGTATCTCTCGTGTCTGTTCCTGCAGCAATTAATAGATTTTTTTAATTCAATTTAAAATTTATGAAATACTTATCGCCGTATAATCAAAATGAAGACTACACAATGTAATGCCGTAAGGATGCCCCGAACCCTGGCCCCCTGGGTGTGAGTAGAGGCCTCTAACCGCTGCACCAAATGACTCATCTGAGAAGTTGTGCACTATTTTAGAATTATATAAGGCTTGTTAAAAGTACCGCATGAGAATAATTAATTACAGCCAAACTAAGGCTCATTCAATGGAACCACTACTAGTTCAGAGATGCGTTCGCCACTCCGAATGCCGCAAAAAATACGGCATTGAAAAAGGTGGAGCAAAGAACGTGGTTTCCTCCTGTAAGTAAATTTGCATTGAATGAAACACTCTCGGGCATTCCGCTCACCCGTTGGAAGACCCGAGAGAATTTCATGCAAACTTTCTTTGTTTGCATTTTCTTTGTTGAGATGAAGGTCCATTAAAACAAGCTTCACTGAGTAATACATGCGCTATTAACTTCTTTCACTCTGGAAAATTAACCTCACGCAATGTTCCCATAAAATACCGCTGCTTCTGCGTGCAAAAGCACCAAAAATTATATAAAAAGTACGAGACACAGCATTTACCGCATAGAAGAGCATCCTTATAATTAATACCTATTTCGTGCGTGCATGCTACTTCACCTAATTCACGATTAATATGGGACCAAAGTTCAATTTTAAGCGTAAGGCGTGAGAAGTATATAGCAACATTAAATAAATGGGATATTTTACTGAAATAAATGCTATGCAAAGTATAGGTATAAGGAAAAAAATGAAATAAGTACAAAGCGAAACTATGATTGCACCAGAGTGAGTTTTACCTCTTATGGTTATAAGAGGTTCGTATTTGTTCTTCAATGTTTGTACTGGTCGTGGTTGGCATCAGCCTGATGTTGGGGAGCACTCATGAAATCGCCAAAAGGACCCTAAGTTATTATTATAGTATTCTACCGATTAAGGTAGGTTTCCATGGAGTATTCAAGAAGTGATCTGCGAGCCTCCTTTTCCTTCCAGCACTGCCTTCTTTAATTCATTGTAAGGCCTACTCTCTTTCAATCTATCTAAAAATCCTATTCTTTTCCTTCCCCTCCCTCGTTTCCCTAACATTCTACCCTCTAACACCATTTTAAACATATCCTCACCGCTAAGTACTCCTAACATCCATACCTTCTGTCTCTCCCGTATCTCATCTAAAAGCTGCCTCTCCTCGCCAACCATATCCAGCTCTTCTTCGTTCCTTTTCCTCTCCGTCCATGTCACCCTCTCCATTCTTCTCCATATCCACATCTCGAATGCCTCCAATCTTCTCTCGTCTTCCTTCCTCAGTGTCCACGTTTCCGCACCGTAGAGAGCTACACTCCAAATCAAAGTCTTCACTAACCTTTTATTTAAACTCTTCTCAGGAGTTTCTTCCTGTTCATGAACGCCTCGGACCCTAAGTAGTGAAGCAGAAAAACAACAATAAAAAAAACAAGCACATCAATAAATAAGGTAGTAAAGGTTCAATGCATAACTAAAAGCATAACCAGGAGGCTGGGATTTAATGCAGAATTTTCGACACGTCAATTGTTAAAGAGCTGGGAATATCACTGCGGGGTATCACATTTCACGTGCCCTTTAAGTGAGATACGCGCCTCAATGTCTGCCAATGACGCGGCCGCAAAATTCTCGTTCCGCCGCCCACCGGTGGTGTCTCTAGCACCGCCTTAGTCTCCAACCCACCTCTAACCGCAAGCGCACACTTCTCCGAGAAGTTTTTTAATAAATTGGCGGAACGAGATAGAGGGGGAGGGAGAGAGAGAGAGAGAAAAAGAGAGGGAGGCAGGTCGCCGCGGGGGTTTAGGGAAGAAGTAGAAGGCGTCGGCAGTTTATTCGCTCCACCAACAACCGACGCGCCCCCACCAAAGCGGAATTCCAGAGCTATGTCGGAGTTGGCGGGGGCGGAAAGACGCCAAACCCAACCCCCCCAACCACCCCACTCCTGCTAAGTGCCTCGGGATAACGAACCCAGTGCCACTCTGTACTGCTCTCTCTCTCCAGTGTTTTTGGGGGAAGGGGGTCAGAGGTCAGGGGTGGCTGTGGGGGGATTAAGAGAGAGAGCGGTAGTATGAGAGCCAAGAATAGAGGTGTAGTTGCGGCGGAGGTGATCCATGTGATTAGCCCTGCCCTCGCCCTGCCACGCTAACACGCTAGACTGCGTCCACTTGCGGGGGTACAACGGGAGCCGTGTGTGTGTAATCTGTGCCGCGATACGAGGTTTTCGGACATTAGCGGGAAGGATTAAAGCGCAGACGATTAAGTATTTGGTCCGCGTACGAGCCTTGGAAGTGCTGGCAATTCAGGAAGTGGGCAAGAGGATGATAATAATATGGCGTGGAAGATAAAAGGATGCGGGAAAGCGGAGGGTGAAAAAAAATATATTTCCCGAAGACAAAGGAGGACCGAGGTAGAGTTGACCGTGATTCTAAATTTGATCTTTCACAAGGCAACGAAGCTTCTAAGTTGATTTTCTCAAAACTTCTTACGCAAATGTGTGCACAGTTGCACTTAATAGCCGATTTGTAAGGATTTTCTTGTGTATTTTTTGAAAAAGCAGGTTAAAGAAGGATATTATCACTTGAGAAAGGAAATATAACGTGGGACCGGAGAGGTTTACAAAGTATTTTCTCCCTCAAGGCAACGAAGAACAAAGCAGAGTAAGCGATAGTTTTAAATCTTGCCTACAAGAAGACAAAGTGAGTACTTTGTTGATTTAATTTTCAAATATGGCCTAATCTATAATTGTGCTGTGAGGCCAATTAGATAAGTTTAGTATCTTTTATTTTCGTTGTATGCACTTCCAAAATGATTTAACGGTGTAAACTAATTAAGGACTAATCCCTGCTCCATGTATGCGCGTGTAGTAGTGCTAATTTTCTAAATGACCTAACGGAAATATTGGGATGAATGAGTGAGGTTTATAGCACACTCCGATATACGGCAGAGGCTTGCGAGGTTCTCTCACTCAAGGTTGTGAACCATTTTTTCCCTGGACCAACCCGCGCGGCTATAATTAATTCAAAAGGCATCTTTCGTATTCGAATGCGAATCGTCGACCGACTTTCTACCGCAGGTTATTATGCTCCTCCATTGCGAGTAGTGGTAGACATGAAATGTGTAACTGTAATTAAAAGAACTCATTTGCAAAAACTCGCTGTAAACCTCACCGCCTGACTAAAATTCTAGATTTAAACTGCGGTCATGGATATTGATCCATGTAGATGTGGCGAAAATAGAGATAAATCGATGAAAACCCGCTGTCGTTATTCCAACTATATGGAATAGGTTTTCCTGTACATCAGACAATTACTTATACCACTTATTTTTATTAGAGCGCGACCCGGGTTTCAATGAATTATCATTATCTTCAGGCGGAAATTGATTTGTTTATCTTTATATTGTTACCTAGTTACTTGATGAATTTTAAATCGGACGCCAGAATAGGGGAAAAGGATGGGTAGAGTAGGTAGGATATTCATCGAATTTAAAAATTCACTCTGGAAAACTTATAATGGAATACCACAAAGTAAATCAAGAATTAGTGAATTTAATATGGAATAGGTCTAAATATCATACTAACTCGGAAATTTCTTGGAATGATACCGATTTTATTCCTACTTTTCAGGTGCATTGCTTTTATCAAATTATTTATTAATTAATTTTTGATTTCTTTACTTCATCCAATTTTACGGTCCATTGAGGTTTTTTTAACGCACAGAAGTGTATACGGTCTCTGCGAAGAGGCATCAGTACTTTACTCGATGACTTCGAAGGATATGGTTGCACCGCTTTTTCCGCCGCATTGTTGCTGTGCGAAAAATCCACAGGGAAAAAATCATTCGCCTTGACCGGGGCTCGAGCCTGGATCCCCCGATGTCCGGTTGAGGGCTATAGACAGTTAAGCTACCGAGGCGTCATTCTCCCCTGTGGAAAATAGAGGACTATACCGGACAAGGTGGCATGGACTGCTGAGCATATTATGCAATAGGCAGTCCAAATCGTGCGCACGGCGCCACAGCCAGAGATCAAAGCCCGAACTTTGACCACAAAGAGGCGGTCGCTCTTGACTGATTTAAATATACATGGACTAGCCACGGTGATAACTTTTACGGAAGTCACCCGCAATGCACTAATTGTGCGAAAACGCCTCGATGTCTTAACTTGTGACGCCTCGGTAGCTTAACTGGCTAAAGCGCTCAACCGGATATCGGCGGATCCGGGTTCAAATCCCGGTCAAGGTGAATGATTTTTTTCCCTGTGGATTTTTCGCACAATCTGTGCATTGCAGATGACTCACGTAAAAGTTATCACCGTGGCTAGTCCTGGTATACTTAAATTAGCATTGTAGCTGCTTTAATCCGCCGTAACCAAGCAACCCCACGGCCGCTCAGCCGCGTTTAAATTGTGCTGTGCTGGTTACCTAACATTATTTTTCAATTTCTAGTACGGAATACATTAGGCCCCGAGGATAGGGGATATTTCACACGACTAAGTTTTTCGTTTTAATTACAGTAAATTTAAAAAAAATATGCATGAAAGCAGACATTACGATACCATGACTGCAAAATGCTCAACAATTGCCCACCGAATCAAATCCGCTCATCTAGTAGCCCAGCAATACGAATCCGCTCAGCTGGCAGTGTCCGGCGCATAAACGCTCACCTCCAAGCTTGGAGAATAGGAGATGAGCATTGCTTCGGATACTGCTGCCTGAGCGAATTCGTTTTGTTGGGCTACTAGATGAGCGGATTTGATTCGGTGGGCGATTGTTGAGCGTTTTCGCAGTGGACGTATTGATTAGCACTTTGTGAATGTTATTAATAGGTTTCCGGACATTAGTAAGGCTTACAGTGAATGCAATAAAGTGCTCAGTTTACGATGATCCGAGAGTTTGTGCCGTGGGAAGCGGATGAAAGGAGGATAATGCAACATTTAAGCTGAAGGTGGAGAATTGAGGAAGGCCGACGAAAAATGAAGGCTTGAAGACGAGGATAAAGCCGGTGGAGGGATATCGTGCCAGAGGGGTGCTGAAGGTGCGAGTAGGCAGAAAGATAAAAGAGAGAGAGAGAAAGAGATGGTGTCGGCAACGAAGAGAAGGGGAATGAGGCAGACAAAGATGATGAGCGAGTAGAAAGAGGAGGAAATTGCCCCGTTGAATGCGAGACGCGGACTTTCGTGAGAGTTATATCTTGCTGTCCATTAGCGGAGGACGTTCTTAAATACAATTCCTCAAACTTTTCTTATTGTGGCGAGAAAGGTATATCCTCTTCGTCCGCGGGCTCTCTTCATCATAAAACTAAATCTTGAAAACATTCTTCGCGCGCTGTAATCACGGCATCTTGATATAGTCTCGCCTTCCACTTCAGTGACGAATATTCCCGCAAGGAATTCAAAAGCTTTCACATGTAATGAAAACACAGTGATGGCCAAGATTTTGCGCGCACTATGTACATCCGGTTCCAGTTGAGGACATTAATGTTATTTTGAGAGATTTTGTTGCTTCTTGCATCCTATTTTATTGTATTTGCTATATCTTCTAATATCTATTTCATCATCGCATCACTCCGAGGCTAATTTACGTAGAATGGATCACACTATCGTGGGCTGAAATACTTATAAGTAATCTTCTTATGTTAACTGAGTTCCGTTTGCATGCTATCTAATCCAGAAGAGGGATAGAAGGTACTAAGAAACATCTGAGGTTTTCCCGGCGTATGATGATGTTGAAGTTAAATACTTCAGCATCATTAGAAGGTGCTAGTTTAAAAGGAAACAGTAGGAGTAAATATATCACCGTAGGAATACATTTATGAAGATCTTAGTTGGGGAATACTAGATTGAAAATGGTGCGTTTCAGAATGGGATTTAATGCGCTGAGTTGGATTAGAAAAAGAGTTAGTTGTCATTGCTATATTTGCAGTGAGGGAGACGAAAGTTTAAGAAGTGATGCAAATTTATATAAATTTTATTGCTGAAAATGGCCATTGGCATTTATCTGTTTTATGAAAGTAAATAGTGTTTAGTAAAGAATTAGGCTACCAATGAGCAACCGGATGGGTCAGTCTTGTTTGCTCTTAAGTATCAATATTGAGATGGAACAAGCAGATGATCTATATTAGCAGACGGGAGAAATGCAAATGATATTTTGATCGAGGTAAATTTAGAGAAGTCGGTGGCGAGGTACACAATTAAAAACCTTCATTTGCACAAGAATACTTTTTCTCTGAAGGTCCTGAATGACTCAATATGAAGCCGACTGGGCCGTAGCCTATTCTGTCAATAAACGGGACTTGTTTGCGTAGACCATCTACCGATTAAGTAAGATGTGCATGGATGTCAGCACAAGAAATATATTTATTTCAAATAAATGCTTTCGCAACGGCCTCTCTCCATGCTAATATCGTTCTTTCTTCCATAGCTTTGGCAGATGGTGTATTTACCTTCATTCTATCAATAAATCCCATTTTATTCAACCTCTTTTCTTACTTACCAACATCCTTCCCTGTACCACGGTTTTTATAATCACCTAGTTCCATAATATGCACTCAATATGCAGGCTTTGTCTCCGGCATATCTCTTCAATCAATTCCTTTCCTCGACTAGCATATCTCGCACCACCACGATTCCGCGCTTCTTATCATCTACGCCCATATCACTTACTCAATAGTCCTCTGTGCCGCATTCCAGCCTGTTATTTATTCTCCTCAGTCTCTTTGTTTCCGTCCCATAGACGTATAAGCTCTCACACTTGTTAGCCTTTCCTTTAATCCTAGATTAACGTCTATTGTCTTCCCTTGGATCTGGTCTCTTAGACCGGCTATTCGATCTTTCTGGCATTGCAGATGAAGAATGAAAAGTTTCAGTCTATTACCTTTAGAAGCTTCCGATGTCAAACTTCTTCACCTCAATATGAGCTTAAATATTTTAATTTCGGAAACACTTGCACTCACAGAGCCACTTTCGGTTCCTACGACCAAGCGTTGCCACTCACGTCTTCAATTAACTCCATCATGCTTAAAATAGAGAAGAATGGTATCTGACATTTAATGGAAATGCTAAATTGCTTTGGTTGCTATTTAAGTGCTTGGGGATTTTTCATTTATTTATTTGATCATTTAAAAACAACCGATACGGCTATTACATTGAATATGTAACTTATGATCGGCAGCTTTAACTAATGTAAACAATAAAAAAAGAATAAAACATAAAGATTTAAGAGAAGACGGTTTTTCGAAGCTGCCTCTTGAATGATCCGAAGGGCATTGGGATATCTAGGGTAGAGTAAGTAGTCAAAATGGTGTTGAAAAAGGTAGAGAATCTGTAAAAAGTGATCTCTGGGAGAGAGAATGAGGGAGTTTAGGTTGGTGTTATAGGTGGTTATTACAAAAGGCGCGGGTGAGAATGTGAAGTGATAAGAATGGGAGTATTTCAAAGGATCACTACTAAACATTTCAGGTATTGTAAAAGAAAGATGTAACTATTTCTTTGGATGGATAGGGGGGTCAATGAAAGAGCAGGCATTATTTCAGAGCGAGAAGAATTACGGAGGTGAAAAGCGCGGATTCGGACAACTGAAACGAAGAAATCAACAGGACGCTCAAGATCATTCAGGTTGGAGGGACATGCAGTGGAGTTAACTACAGAGCAGTATTCGAGGATTGGGAGAACGCAGCCAGTAAATATAACTTTCATGGCAATAGTAGGTCGTTTTCAAAAATTAATCAAAATAATGGCGTTGTTTCGCGAGGTCTCATTGTCAGAGTTTTGGTGTTAAATATATTAAAAAATCAATTACCTTACTTTCGTGATGCCAATAAGAGGTATGTATATATTTTTAATTGAATATTTTTTGTAATAATTGTATTTCAGACCAATTAAGGAGATTTTGTTTTCTTAAGTGTATAAAGCGCATAGTCTATATTGGTCCAGGAGATGGACGTAACTACTTGCTCTACAGTAGTTATACGCCACTACTATAAGGCTATATTCCTGAGCGATTATCCTCTCAAGCCTATTCACAAATGTCTCCTTTACCACGCTATTCTCTTTCTCTTATCTTATTTGCGGTGGAAAAGCGATTTCAGCCCCTGAGAAGTCCATTCTCATAACGGCCGTCCACACTCATTCTTTCCTCTCTCAACCGCCATCCAGATGTGAGAGTTGAGTTAGAAAAGGACGATTTATGGCCTCTTTTCGCTTTAAAAAACAACTCTTCCACCTCGCGCAATCCCTTTCCAGTTCTTCGATCTTTTCTAGACTATGAAGACCTCTGATTGCTTGAATATATTAATATTAAAACCATAATATTTTGATCATGCAAAATATAAAATTTTCGTTGATTTTAGCGCTGAAAAAGGTATCAGCATTCGAAGAGGTAGCAGAGTACCCTGCTAGCAGATGGCGCTTGGCTTTAATAAGGATTATTATTACCCTATCATACGAAGGTAACTTTCCGGCAATTTTAATAGGTGATTATTAAGAAATGATTCCCTGAGCTCTGTGCCTTATGCATGCGTTGATTATCTCCGACGATGTAAAACTTCTGACTGAATACTCGTACAGAATCTAGCTCCCTGTGACTTCACGTGGAGTTGCATCGCATGGGCGCCAATCTGGTCTTTATCAAATGAGGATAAAATTGACCATTGACATTCGCTTAAACTGGGATTTCTAAAAACAAATAATTTGTGTATTAATAATATACTAATGGTGGGTAACGAATCGCAATCAATGCCTTTCGTTTTCTTTGATGAAGGAAAGTACCCTATTCAGTACTGAAATTTTATTTTTTTAATTTTGTTTTATTCCCAAATACCGAATACAGACATATTGAGCCATTTAATATTGGGTATTCGAAAAATTTAACAATTAATTAAACGAACAACCAATCTTTGGATAAGGGAAACGTAAACCGGCGGGACTCGAACCCACGATTTCTTGTTTGACAGGCGAGGACTTTACCCAGCCAACACCTAAGTCTGTAACATGATTTTGACAAAATGCCTGCTTAATTAATGTAAATAATATCGTCAGCAATTTCGGAAAAGGTGTATACTCAAAAGGACCTTCGCATTCACAGGCCTATTTTTTCAGGGCATGAGACAGGAACACGGCCCTCATAAGTTGGCTTCTACTATTTTTAATTGGCTCGCCACCATTTAGGTGTCACATATCAATTGCGACTGCGACCCCCTGTTCCAGCGACCCATATCAAATTTATCATGTGTATCAAATTTCTCCTTGGAGTCCTCGCGGGCGAAGTTGGAAGGGAAGTTGCCTTTTTCTACCCCATCCCCCTTTCTCTTCCTCGAGGCGCTTCGGCTTCGGTCTCCATATCCCGGCGCTGCGGCCAGAGGGCTTCGTGAGCCGTTAAATTAGGAAATTCAAACGCCAGGGCACCCCCTAGCCGGTTTCGCACCACCCAATATTCCTTGATCAATAAACGTTGTACAAGGAAAATTGACCGTCTAACTGCGTCAAAGATAATTCAAGACGGCAGTTCAAGAATACTTGATCAAGAGTCATTGGAAGGACTTTCACACGTTCAAAGACTTCAATGATGAGTTTGAAGCGCTGCACCTGCAATATGGAAAACAAAAGAACAACTTAATGCGACTTGAGCGTATTTTCTGTGGTTTGCAGGCAAACAAAGTTTTCGTGGTTCCCACTAATTAAGCACCATGGATGAGAATCACATAAATGTTGTGAGCTGTGGTCGTTTTAGGCGTTGGCATTCAGGCTCAGAGACGTAGAAATCGGCGCAGGATGTGGTCGAGGAAATGGATTAGTAGGAGAGAAAACGGTGTGATGAGCTTCCTGAGCAACGAGTTAAGGACTGAAGACCCAGACCCAGAGAAGAAGGCAATTTTAATGGGTGATTATTAAGAGATGTTTCCCTGAGCTATGTGCCTCATGCATGCATTTGTAATCTCATACAATGTAAAACTCCTATCTAATCGTATAGAAACGATGTCCCTATGTCGTCACGTGGAGTGGAATCGCATGGGCGCCAATCTGGCCTTTTTCAAATGAGGTTAAAATTGACCATTAACATTCATCTAAACTGGTATTTCAAAAACCAAATAATTTGTGTATTATGAATACTTTAATGGGGGGTAACGAATCGCAATCAATGCCTTTCGTTTTCTTTGATGAAGGAAACTATCCTATTTGCTATATATCCCCCTCTCTATGTATCTCTAGTGATATTACCGTCGTTTTCAAGACATGGGTAGACAACGTTGGCCTCAGCTTTCATTAAACTCGTTGCAACGTAGAATTTTTTGTATGTACTAAATCTAAATGCTGATCTTCATCCATCCTATTTCCTTGGTATATCATGATCGTCCCAAGGATTAAATTCGTCATGAAGAATTACATAGCCCCTCCGAGGTTTTATCCCGCATTTCCCGATTGATTTTTTTTGTAGTAAAATAACTTGATGCAGTAATTATTAACGTACCTGTCAGGTGATCGGTAGATCCTGATTCGATTCTCGTTTAACGAAATTGATGTTTTCTTGGTGAATATAATTCTTGGTGTAAAATTACTGCCGTGCGCGCGACTACGTACGAAGTCAGTTGTTTGATGCAGGGTTATCGCCACCGCCCTTCAATATACCTAATTCCAAAGTGAGTGTCCATAACACGACTCGTAAACCTGGCTCGTTTGCCACAGCTTGTCTTGCCCGAGTCGTAATGGGTCGCACTGTTTCATCACAACAGCAGCCGAGCGCTGGCGTTGAAATGCAACCAATCTCATTCGTCTCGGATCCGTGTAAACTCTTGGTCCGTCATCGGAAACCTTCAGCTGTCCCGCAGTTGATGGTGGAAACGATCATCAATTATAATAAGTAGAAACGGTCATCTGAATCTTGGCTCATGTCAAAATTGATGTAAATACTTGTTCTAGCTCAGAATTTTCACACTTCGCACTCAGTGAAGCTTGACTTTGTGAAAATTCTTTGCTGGCTTTTTTGTGGTTTCCTTGAAATGCATTAAGTATTTTAGTGAAATTAAGTTTATAAGGGCAAGAAGTTACCGACAACCTCAGTCATTAACGCAAGGTCTCAAAATTCTACCTCATCAATGATGGATTGTTTTCGTTTGTTCACTGAAATATCGTTAGTTGAGGGAGTCATTTGAGAAATATTTTTTTTTGAAATTGTGGAACTCCAGTGCCACACACGAACTCTACTTTCTTCGTTAGTCATTCTTTAGCCTACTCTAATATTCTACCCAAGTGACTGCTCTCCGATGGAATATTTCATGATATAGACAGTCTTGAAAAAGCTAATTCGTATCATTTTGTAAGAGAATTATGGAAAATAATCAAGAATATATACTTATTCACCTATAACATAAGCGATTCTCTAACTGAAATCGTAACACTATACCACTCACAGGTATCAGTGATATAACTGCATTTATTTTATAGCATTAGTTTAAGTTAATTTGAGAAATGTTGAATAGCTATTGCTTTTCTATTGATTTTGGAGCTTAGTTAATGACACATATGAGAGCCTTGGTCAAATAAAAAGATATTTTCCCATTTTTTATAAGTAGTAGAGAGTTCCTTTTATTGGGATTAAAAGTATTTTTTCGGTAAAATTATCCGTGACGCTAAATTTTTTTTTACTCTATGTCTGGCATTTGTCTTTTTCAAATATGAAAGTGAATACGACATGATGACCCCGATGTCTCAAACCTAGAGGTACTTAAAATTAATTCTGTAAATACATGTTTTTTTTCATAATTTATTGCCCAATCAACTTCAAATGAAAATGCAATTTTCTTTAAGTGTATCGTCTAAGTAAACAGAAACGTCATAATACTCTAAATCATAGGCTTTACTCGAGGAAAGAGTCAGCATAAAGAAATGAATGGTAATTTATGCCCATGAATTCAGAACCCTATGAATGAGAATCACGTAAATTATGTGCATTGAAATTGCCGAGTGAGAAAAGTTCTCGTCTAGTTCCTCCTTGGTGCGAGGAAATCCATAAAACCAGCCGGGAATCTACTTATGCTCCAACACTGAATGAGAGAGCTGGAAGAATTGAGTGCGCACCATCTCGGGGTATTCTCTGGCAAAATACCACGTGACCTAGTGCCCGCTAAGTGCCGTCTCTCCGCTACCCGTATTTCATCTTTTTTTAGGAAACGTCTTCTCCCGCTGAGCACGAGCTAACTCGGATTTAATAATGAGTTCCGAAGGAATATGGTCGCTTGGGTTCATAAATCTTCGCGGCTATTATTTACCGGACTTCCGACCTCCTTATCCAAGGTGTTAATAAAGCTTAAGGAGACGCTCCTCCTCTTGCAAAACAGCATTGGTACGGTCCGAATACCTCGAGATTTTTAAAATAAAGCAAAATTATGGTGCTATAATTTGCAATAGTGTGCGTACTTTCTTATTTTTTATACGTAAAAGGTATGATTTGAAACTTCAACAAATAAGCAAAATCAATAAAATCATCTTTCTCATTCAGGTAATTCCTTAATAAGTACTTTTGCTAAACTCAGTTCCACAAGAGCATCATCATCATAGCTAATACGTAAAGGCACATAAACAGTCTGAAAAAGTTCGATATTGAGACGGAAATTTTTATTATTAATGCTTTATTAATTATCCTCATCTGGTGCATAAATAAAAATTATATTCAAAAGTTTTCAACTATTACTGTCTCTTCAATAAAAACTATTTACATAAATATGTCCCAGAGGTACTTCTGTAGAGCCCATATAATTTTTTAGGAGAAAAGTGTAACTTTTTGCAGTAAAATGTGCACATCCCTGGAAAGCATAAATACTATCTGCAAAAGGTTAAATAACACGAAACTTCGAAGAATAATTCAATTATTTAATGTGATTTGGTACAATTCTAGCAAAAATACAAATAAGGAGACTTTCCCCAATTAAAGATAGAGAGCCAGATTGACAAAAGTGCACTTAACAATGCGAAAGTCAACAGGTGATACTTTCTCATTAATTTGCATTGTAACATCTTGAATACCTTTGGACCATACAGTCTCTAAAGCCCTTTGCGGCGGTATGAGACTGTAAGGGCCTATGATGTGGAGAAATATGGTGGTACATGGATGTAATAGGAAGCGCGGTAGCCACGTGGATGTACTTGTATACTAACCATAAGAGTCCGGATACAAATCTTGGTTGAAGTCATTGGACACCCCACTCAAAAAGCAAAATGTGTGAATTTAACACGCCTGTGGCAAATTTGGCTCGAATTATATCCTTATGTATCAAAAGCAACCAATGGGTTGAATCATTGCGTGAGTGATGATTAGCATAGTCGAGATAGGCAACTACTCGCATTGAAATTCACCTCCGAGCTCCTCCGTGAAAGATCTTCGTGAAATAATTATCAACGAGGCAAAGAAGTGCTAAGTAATTAATTAGGCAAACTCTTGAGTTGTCGAGTCGATATTATGGATATTTTTCTGCACAGGCTGTTGTAGACAATACATTTGAATTTAATTCAAAATTTGAGATAAAAATCATTACTATCCTATTAAGACAATGCAGTATAAGAGAAAATCCTCCAATTTTCAGGTCTGTTATCTCCGTAAGTGGTAAAAAATAATAAATTTCATAAGTACACAATAAATTTTCCAAAGTCGATTCAAAAATTATATGCCAACGTTGATACATTTTTATGTGTTCTTCATGGATATGAATTGCATAAAATTGATATAGGAATAAATAGTATTAAATTTTCCAAGAGTAGAAAGAAAAACTTATAAGCTATGGCACATGTAAAATTAGTGGTCGATATTTTAGGAGCGGTAAATGCTGATTCCTCGTTTAACAGAATTTATTTTCTTTGAAATCTTCCCAATGCGTTTGATAATTTGGAGGAATAGTGGCTTACACAGGCATGATCGAAGGGCGACAGTGACCGGGAAACGCTGAGTCGAGGACGGAGCTCCCTTCGGTGACACTAACCCTTCGGTGGAGTTTGGGACGGAGGCGAGTCAAATGGGTCGTATTCAAGCGATTTCGACATCGCGTAGGGCCATCCCTTCCCGTCCGTCCCTTCTCCTCTCTGCGAAAGAAGACGAATTGCCTTTTGGGTCGTAATGGAGCGTGAGCAGGGATATTGTCAGTCAAACGCCATACCGCTCGCGACCGGTGAAGCGCTACGATCGCTCTCTCTATCTCTCTCTCCATCCCTCTCTCTCAAGAGTGGAATATGCACACTCTTCCCTTTCGCATCAATCTCGCGACCTTCTTCGGACCATCAGTCGCTCATACCTCTCATGCCTAGTTCAGATTACGATTATTCCAACAATCGATGGAACTATTGTGCATTCACACGACGCGACGATGGTTAAAACCTGTGCTGCCCTCTAGTGCTGAGATCTAATGTGCACGGAAAATTAACAGCAAAGCTGTTGAGATATGCAGGGAAAAGATATTACTGTGGTCAACGTGTATTTACCGAATAATTTTTCTTCCGCTCATATTCTTCCTACCTAGGACAAATCTATTTTAAAAAATAGAGCGAAGAGAGCTTCACGAGCTTTTCGTCTTTCTCTTGTCGCTTCCTTTTCCGGTGTCCCAAAGCCTAACCATCGTAAAGTGGCAACGTTCGTAACTACGTGAACTATTGTCAGGACATGCATTCACACGGCTAGCTCGGCCAACTATCGTTAGGACGATCGCTCGGACAATCGTAATGTGAACGAGGCATCACGCAAACCTTGTTTGTATCGCAAAATTTGAATGTTAAATGGCCGGTATTCTCTACCAATCAATGACACGTGTATCAAGGAATGAGGAATAAATTTTTAAAATAAACTGTAAGCGCCAGAATACTTTAATGAATAATAATAAAGAATCTTGCCCACTCACGAGTTTGCTTGGCACTCCCTTGCCTCCTTGAGATTAACTTCACGAAGATCTTTCTCGGAGAAAGATATCTGTGGTGGATTACGAGTAGAATAGATGCCTGTATCGGCTATGATAATCTTCACTCACGCAGTGATTTAACGCGTTGGTTGGTTTGGATATGTGAGGATGTAACTCACGCCGAATTTTCTAGAGGTGTCATAATTTGACACATTCAGCTTTGGGAGACCACATTCAGTATTTTTGCCATTGTCGCGAATGTGCGCTCATGTTTTTTTTATTCTCTCAGATACAGTGGTTGGCTGGAAGGAATATTTTCTGCTTCATTAAAGATGATTACACTCTGAGTACAACTAAATTAAAAATATTCTAAATAATAATAAGCTGGAATATGTATTGTAGAAGTTTGTTCTTCCTACATCTGCAAGGAATTGTCGTAAATTTTGTTCTTTGGCGAATATAGTAAACGAGATTCTTTATTTTTCATTTTAGATTTATTTCGACTTCATTTTTTCATGATGTGTAGTTGGAATATATGTCATTGACGGCAGAGGCCACCACTTTAACAATACAGGTTCATGGCTTGCCGTTCATCATCTTGAAGTCAAAGATCGCCCAAACGATAGAAGCGCTCACTAAGATCCTTTAATAATCTATAATATCCTCTCCAGGGGTTGCACCTTGATCTATTCAATGAGTAACACTTCTAACTTTCCTTTTACTTTACTTTACCCTTCATTTTAGTAATAACTGCGTTATAATTTAGTAGTAGCGCATCAATGTGGGATATTTTTGTGCCATTACTGTATTCAGTTATCTAACAGTGTGAAGATAAGTGCCATTTCACTAAACAATTCTGTCTTTCTGCATTCCCATGTTTAGTAACATCTTCAGTTCAGTTTTAGGCCTGCAACTCTATATTCTGACCATCAAAGCTTGTCCCCGCTTTCCCGACGTCCTTACCTGTCCTAGTATCTTCAGCATTCCTTCTTTGGTTTTCATTCGCTAGGTCCGTACCTTCTGTCTCCAAGTCATCTTTCTTAGCATTTCCTTCTGGTCAGTTACCATGCTAACACTTTCATATTATTTCTTTCGTCTCTCTTCTTGAGGCATAACACTTTCTCACTGGAGGTTACTAAAGTACGCCCTTTCGGGAATAGAACTACTCCAACCTGTTGGTGACACAAATGAGGAAATAAAAACAAATAGGAAAATAAACCAGGCAATGTATTTCCAGAATTCTCATGAACGAATGTCAATAGCCACTGAGTATTAAAGTACAATAAAAAAGGTACGACCATTGCCACACCGCATGGCTTTGATGTAGGTGCTCGAAGTTTTTGCTTGGGATATGTACGCAAGGTCATCGATCACCAGCCGAACTCTTCACATTTAAACCTCCCCTTCTACGTACTGGGAAGAGTGTGCTGAGGCAATATAGAAATACATATTCATATTTTCAAAGATATGTTTCTTATACTTACTTCACAACATGCGTACTTCCCAAAGAAATGCTCAGGGAACATAACTAGCGCTCCGACACTAGCCACTCATTCACAGTAAGGTTGGAATTCGGCACAAAAATAAAAATGTCGTATGCAAGAATGTAACGTGGATCTACCGACTGCCAGTCAGTTTTACTATACGTACACCACCAAGCATAAACTGGTGGTATGCTTGAGCGGAAATCGGGATGTCCGTTGCAAATCCCATGTAAAGTATACAATATTTTCATGCCCAATACTAACCTTTGTGGTGCAAATGACTTTGTACCCAAGCGCGTGAGTGGGTATTAAGTCACTTGTTTCAGGCATTTCCCTAGTTACTCATGTTTATTTATGTGTCTTTAGAAAATCTAGGGCTCACATTTAGGATTATAGAAGATAAAATTGATTGTTTGAGGCGTAACTTGGTGAAAGTGATTCATTATTAAAATTTAAAAGAAGAACTTTGTGCTTTCACATTAATATTTATTCACAAATTTAAGACCATGGTTTCAACGTTAGACGTCATCATCAGGTGAACTCTACAGAGGTCCATCACATCTTTTTATACCAGGCTAGGTTGAAACCATGGTCCTAAATTTGAGAATAAATATAAATGTGAAAGCACTGAGTTCTTCTTTTTAATTTTAATGATTATAGAAGAGTTAAGGCTGATTTTGGCCGCGTGTTTACCTCAATTAAATGAATTCTCCACACTGGTTGGCTCTTGATCTCTCCCACCTGGGAGGCCCGCTGCACAACTCGTAGTTCGGGAGACCCTTGGCCTCGGCTGCTTTCAGAGCCCTCTCTTGTTCTCTTGCGCAAACATCCTCGATGGGCGGCGACACGAGGCAATTTCCCGCCAAGGTAATTGGAAACAGAAGACGATAGGACAGCGTCCGTCCAATAGGAAAAAGAGAGCTACAGAAAAGAGTATGAAGGCAAGATAAAGCGCTTGTATACCCCGGAGAACCTTCGGTTTACGCAGCTCGATTGTTTGCTCCAGCAGTCTCTGTTGTTTTTGATGTATCCCATATAAGCAAGAGGGATGCTGAGAATATTTCAAACTCTCTAGTCATCCGTGCGGTCTGTTATTTCTTCCATTCCTTTGTTTGAAAAATAATTCCTATTTTTAATCTTCATGCATTCACAAAGTAATGGCGCACGATTTCAAACAAATAAACAGCTCGGGACCCACTGCTCACGGTAATTATTTCGCTGCTAGGAGATTATTTTCAGTGGGTCTGATGATTTGAAAATATTTATCTCTCAACAAGGACGATTTTTATGACTTCTGGAAGCATGGTTCCAAGGCTGTTGGTGAGATACAAAACACTTTTTTTTTCAAAGAGCATGAAAATAATACTAGTAGCGATGAGTAATATATCTACATTCTAAGTATACTTCTTTCATCCTGAAGAACCTTCCCTTTTTATCTTCATGAGCATTATGGTACCGGAAAATTGATTAACTACTCTCCTAAACCCAGTGGCGCAGCGGGGGGGGGTTTGGAGATAAACCCCCCCCCCCCAGAGCTCAGAGAAATTTTTAACATTAATCCATTTTACTTAATTGGATTTATATCGCTAATAGAACTGTTTAAGGATTGATAAAATATCCCTCAGAAAGCCGTAAAACTCACCATTTTGAACCAGTTATCTTAAAATTCCGCAGTTTATTAATCTCGCACCTACCGCTTATCCTGGTGGGTATTACATACCCCCACACAACCCGGTATTAGTTGCAGCAAAACCTCCCCCAGCCTTAATTCCTAGCTGCGCCCCTGCCTTAATCTGTTCTGCTGAAACTGCTCTGTCAGTATTACTTTGTAGTTTCATTTTCATTAGTTTCGACCAAAATTTTAAATGACTTTTACGTGTTTTCTCAGCAGTAGAATTATCTTTGATCAATGAATCATAGATAAATCTATTCGATTTTTCAAAAGATCACTTTTTGTTGACGGTTCCATTCAAACTAATTTTTACTTTCATCAGTTTTGCTACCGTCGCCTTTGTTTTTAATTATATTTTCAATGTTTTCTTTCGTAGTGATATACCCTTTGATGACTTTAAACTGTTCCACCCAAATAAAAATACCCACACCACGGCCTTTGAAGAAGGAACTTGGTGTTAACTAAGCAAGAGAGATTATGTGTATGGAAGAGATGAGTCAGATAGAGATGGCTGCCAGGAATGAGTGATCATGGAACGAGGACTCTAGGGAAATTCTATTAAGTACCAGGTGCGGTCGGATGGAGCATAATCATTATCAAATTAAGGTTATAAATGCGTTTATCAATTTTTTCAATTTCCGTTTTGGGTGGTCATTCTATTTTTTCACACCGAGCTCTCTCTTTTCCTCTTATCACTGATTAGCCCCATTATGCAGCTTCTCCTGTGCCTTCCGAATTCCCCAATTGGGAGTTCATTGGTAGATTTGCTTACGTGATCACTTTGATCACATGCGGCCACACCGTTCCAATGGCTAATATTTGATCAGACCGAGGATAATTTGCCTCATTCACATCATTTCTCTGTTCTATCATTGGAAAATTTGTCTGACCGGGATTTAACTTGGACTCTACTCTAGATATTAATTGATATGGCAGTTATAATTTTCTGAACCTTCATCTGCAATGGTTATGCCTTACATCTTGGTATATTTATTTCATGTTCCCACCGTGAAATGATAGATGAAATATTTGCTCTTCGTTGTAACTGTATGTTCCTGGGAGATGTGATTTCCGTTATGTCGTGACAGTTATCCAAAAAGGGGAAATGATGTCGAATGTCTTTTTGGATATCCCTTGGCGCCCATTGCTATTAACTTTCATGGGATCTGGGTAATTTATATCGTTTATAGGCGTGCCACTCAAAACTTATTCAGCTGATATATATTAGGTACTTTCCAAAGGTCCTTCTCCCCCCTGACGCCTTTCCGCGTGTGGTGAATTTATAGCCCGCAAATGAACCCTATAATGAACTAAGCATGCCACCTGTTACAATTTCCGATGCGTTACCTCTTCATCCCGTTTAATATATTTTTCAGCGCTTGAGGTGCATTTAAGATGAAACACTCTTGCGATACTGACGAAATATGTCATCTTTTAAACACATATAAGTTAGAACCAGGGCAAAAGGAGAAGGATTACTCATTGAATACATCAAGGCCCAACCCCTGTGGGCGATTTTATAGATTATTAAAGCATCTATCTTATACTACTGGGATTTTAACTTAGTGAGCGCTTCTGTCGCTTGGGCGAACTTTGAGTGAAGATGACTTTAAACGGCAAACCATTAAGCCGTATTGTTTAAGTGATTGCTTTTGCCGTAAATGACGTATCTTGCAATTACACATCAAGAAAAAATTAAGATTCGAAATGAACCTTGAATGAAGAGTAAAGAATCTCGTTTACTATATTCGCCCAACAATAAAATTTACTTTAATTTTTTTGCGGAAGTAGACAGGATGCACTTCCACAATACACAGTCCAGCTTATTATCAAATGAGAATCTTTTAAATTTAGCAGTTCTCAGAGTTTAAACCTCATTAATGAGGCAGAAAATCTTCCTCCCAGCCAACTACTGTATCTGAGAGAATAAAAAAATATGAGCGCACATTCGTGACAAAGGCAAAAATACTGAATCGGGGTCAGATATTACTTTCCTTCAGTGCACTAACCTGTGAAGTTTCTGGGAAGAAGACACGGTTTCCAGTTGCTATATTACGTTCAATGACCCGATAAATCTTTCAGCAGAACCCATGAGACAATGTTATCCAAGTCATGGGAAATGATCTTCAGAGCTCCACTTTTTGCAGCCGTCAGTAGGTACGAACTCCCACACGTGTACGGATGGAGCAGAAGCAGCAAGTACGCATTAGAACTATGGAGTGGTACAGATTGGGTACCCACGTGGTGATAAGAGATCCAATTTGCCGCAGATAAAGAGGAGCTGGTCGATTTCGCCGCCCTGAGGGAGTAAGTAATGTCCCCGAGGCCTTCTTGAGTGGTATAAAGACCGGAAAAGAAGCGAAGTCTCCTCCTTCGGAAGGTTTGGCGGTGGCTCTTCTGTCCCACCCTTGAGACTCCTCACATCCCCCAAACTCTCCTGCCCCCTTTTTCCAAAAAAAGCTCAAAGGGTTGGCCGATTCAATCCCCAACGCTTTCCTTTCATCGTTTTCTCGCAGAGGGCGTTATTGGTCCAAAGGATGTGAGCATGTAGACCTGGAGAAAGGGCTCATCGAAACGGGAAGGGTCTTCCGGGAGCGGTTCTCGTACTCTTTCTTTCTTTCTCAAAAGTCCCATGTATCGATCGATATATCGATCGAGTCGGACCGTGATCGATAGATCGATTCTATCCAAAAAGCCCGTGTAAATCATCCGGTTTGTCACTTACTCCTTGTCGACCCATTTTCCTGGGTCGAATGGGGAGACGACGAGTTGAGCACTCAATTGTGAAACTTTCCATGAGGAAATTGGAGGTACGAAAGCCAGACGGAAGAGAGAAAGAAAGTTATTTATTGCTTTAGACCGAAGAAAATCCAGGTTTGGGTCTATAAATACGGCGAAAATATATTGGCTGTTTGACACATCACCTACTATCCCTTTGAAATGGCGAATTTACGTTTAATGGGAGAATATTAACCGCTTATTCTTAAATACGGATCTAAAAAGTGATTTATTGTGAAGGCCTGGTTACACGATTCATTAACACGTACAAGCCAATGTCTAACTGTATGAACGCGTGAATAAATACGAAAATGCACCTTGTAACCACCAAACTTGTGCGAATGCATGAACGGAAATTAGAACGTGTTCTAATTTGGTCCATGCATTCGTACATGTTCCGTTCCTGTCCACAAAAGTCACTCACGCAAACATACATCCACCCGTACGTGTTAATGTACCGTGTAACCAGACCTTGAGAAAATACAACAAAGATGTCCATAGTTAATCGGATAGATAAGCCAGAATGGTACCACAATTTTGAGAGCTATTATTTCCCAGATGATATGGATGGAGAAGTTTCGTTTTATTTGTAAATCATTTGAGTGGGAAACATACTTGAAAGAAGATTTGATTAGATTGAGTGGATTAATATCCGAGTGTTATAATATTAAAAGTGTGACGACTGCAAAAAGTTTGAAAGTAAATTTTGAAACTAATCGTCCGATTCTGCGTTGATTGCTTATAGAAAAAAATCGATCCGGACTCTTTTTCTCATCGCAATAAATTGAACACGCAGCCGCTAACGAGGCAGATTTTAAATGACTCTCATTCTCTTATGCGGATAAAATTTTTGTAAAAATTGAGAAGCTTGGTTAATCGTTGCAATGGGAGAGGAATTGGGTTAAAACGACCTGCGAACCTGATTCATGCAGAATATACATGCGAAAGCTTTCGCTTCGCATGAAGTGTCGGTCCCTTCCGCCTCCTCCAGCAGAAAAACGTGGATATGACTGGAATGGGTGCTAGGAGTATCCTGAGAGTTGTCACTCGCTTCCGTTTACGTTCTACTCTGCCGGTAATTCTCGGCCCAGAATATATGCTTGGACGTGGATACTGACGGACAAGTTGACATTACATGTGTTCCATTACGCCAGAGCAAACAACAAAAACACTTTGAGTAGAATTTTAGAGTTTTCGTCTTCTTTCTTATTATATTTGAAGACTATTTATTGGAGTACACATCTGCTATTGCTAAATAAAACAACAAAAGAAAGCCAAAATAATCGGTAGGTTATTTTTCCACTTCCTAGGATTTAGCAAATGAATTTATAATGCATGTCATTTGCATGAATTACGTGTGTCTTTTAATAATAAATATTAACTTCGGGAGCATGTCCACTAACTTACATTTTTCGCAGGTTTTTATAAAATAGTATCCTTACAGTATTAAAAATTCTTATCAAAATGTTTTTCGGTACAAATTTTATTCATGTCATGAGAAAAACTTTTCCATGCTCCGGCCAATACCGTAACGATAGTCAGCATGAAAATCACGTTTTAAAATAAAATTTGCACGAAATATAACGCTGAAAACCTAAAAAAATACTTGCAACGGGTGAGAAGAGTATGCTGATGAAGATAACGAGAGATTTTGATAAGGCGAAAGAGAGCAGGGAAAATGCTTAGTTGCTAAAATGGGTGAGGGTATTTGTTCGACGCATAGCCTTTGTGTCGTGAGAGTAATACAGAATTTTAGCAATTACTCACCATTAATTTCCATTTCAAGTTCGGCCAATGCGGCTATTTTTCATGATGATTATGTATTCCTTGGATAAAGAAGGCATCATATTCATTTTTTTACATTTCGGGATGGATTGTTTTTACATTTTGATAAACAAAATCAGCGAACTGGGTTAAGAGCTATCTTCGTTCGCAACTCCAACTTTTATGGGTAGCATTTACGATATTTGTACGCGGAAATGAATCATTGAGAGAATGCAGTTCCCATAAAATTTTACGCTCTCTTCTGGAAACGGGTATGATGAATGCAAAATTGGATCACATGTTGGATAGTATACGACGGAGGTGAACCCATTCAGATGAATCTACTATAGTTGCCATTCGTCACTTTTCTGTCGATGAATTTCGTTGAAAATTCAAGATGGAACGCTTTCTGATGATACTCCGCACTTAGGTACTTGGTGTAAAAGAATCCTTTTCGGCTTTCCACAGCTCAGTAAAACATTCTAGGGCCACCGTACCGATTAATCTTAGATGCAGTAAATACTTTCTTTCTAAAAACTGGGTAATGCCTTTAAGTTTCCAAAAATCGGACGTTTGTTTTTGTATAAATTAACTGATAACACCATTGTTTCTTTCATCATAAACGTTCGCCCTTTCGCATAGTGTCTCTGAAAGCTATATCCAGCATTTTCCTTATATTACTTAATTTATTTATTCTAAGTAGGAATAATTAATTTATCCGTATGTTTTTATATGTTCACACGTTTTTCGGTTTTTAAATATATTCGATTAATTATCATTTAAAAGTCTTAAATCAAGATAAATGGAGACAACACATCTTTAATGGAGAAGCAACAGTTCCTTTGTTACATTGGCAATCCTCATAATAACATAAATGTATTGGCAACATTACGTATAATAGAGCCTCCAGCCAAATGAATTACTCGAAATGCATAGGACAATCGCGTCCAAGGAAATCCAAAGAAATTTCATGTGCGCCTGATTATCCCAGATTATTCAATACTGAAAAATCGAATAGATAAGCCAAAGTTCTTTGGGTAAAGGGTAGTTTTCCTTTCAAATATACCCACGCAAACTTCTATGCTATTGGTTTTGAACTCGCATTCTTGATCGTGGAGTGGGCCTTGAGTCTTTATTGGAGAAAGAAAATTATATGCTCCATGATCTTCGAATACATCGCTAGAATTCCAGTCTTTAAGGCATCAAAGTCCCCCCAAGTTTCACGAATGAAATGATATGCGTTTTTAACATTCTACGCTCACTTTATTCACCAAAACCTCATTTCTTTCTCCCGCTCAACTATTTCGCAATATAAGGAAAACACAAGCTGTCCCCACACCTGTATAAGGGAATTTCTTGAACTTATAAATTCTGCAAAATTTGGACCCGCAAAAAATCTTTTTTGACAAAGATTATATGAAGAGGGCACTTTGTTTAATTTTGCAGTGAAGTTTTTGCTCCACATTTTTCAAATACGCTTTAATACTTGTTACAAGAAAATCAAATTAGTCAAAATTCAGTGCGTTGAACAAATGCCCGGGGAAAATGAATAGCAGCTTGATTTCTTTTCCACTGTTTCCATGGTACTAGGAGTGAATTAATGCCCTTTTCTGTAATGAAATGTTCATAATATAACATCTTGTGCATCTCCGTTGGCAATTTTATTATAATTACATTTGTCAAGTTATTAATTGGAAAGACATTTTATCCAGGCAAAAATATAAAAATTTTCTTATTTGTAGTCATCGATGTCCCATGAAAATGAATCATATTGTTTTTCTCTTATGAAATTATTCAATGAATTTGCTGAAAAATAATTGTTTTCAATTTAGTACAATGCATGATAGCTTCTTCATTAAATTGCGAAAAATCTCATATTTGTAAAGCTGGACAATCACATACATCTATGCGCTCAATTAGGCGGGAATCGAATCCGCGGCCTCTTAAGTAGGCAAGCGAGAACGCCACCCCAACCTGCCTTCACTGAAGCCGACGTTTTTCTAATGGTGCTAAAGGGATTTACAGATTACCACTCTTTAATCTAAAGCTTCATGACGGACAATTAGTGGATTAACTCCGTTGGCATTTAACTGAGGGGCATAGAATTGGAAACATCCGTATGGGTGACTTCAGTGAGGAACTGTCGTAAGGAGGAAATCGCCTTAAGTAGGATTAGAATAGGCCATACAACATGTTTGCCGAAAAATACCGATGAAAAACAGGTCCCCCGCTGTGATAGCTGCCTTTGCCGTCTTACTGTGGGGCACTTTCTGCTAGAATGCATAAAATACTCCCTTGAACGCAGGAGACTAATTGATGACAAGGAAATACAAACCGTCCTGGGTAATTATATACATTTAAGCGATAATGTAATCTTCTATATCATCGATACGGGCATAGTTAATCTCTTTTAATGTCATATGACAGGTGACCCTGTTATACTGAGAACTCATAAAAAAAAGAAATTACCTTTTTTACGTGAGGATCAGGGATCAGGGATACCGACTTACAAAAAATATTGGGAGGCCCAAACCGGGAATCTTGCCCCGAGAAATTGTATAATTAGTGAGTTTAAAGTTTTTTAAGCCTTTTAGAAGTGTCATATGATCAAAATTAGAACCCTGATAACTCGAATCTCGATATCTGGATACTCCGGGGAAAATCGACAAGCCTAACACATTTTTTCCTTACGCCCATAACGAATTTTTGAGGGGGCTCGGACCCCCTCAGGCCCCATGGAGTCGGCACCACTGGTGATGATCAAATAAGCAGTGACCCTTAAGTCGACGCATACCCAAAAAACGTTTTTCCACTACTACTACTACGGATGATGATGCATAATTTACACTTACTTCAATATCTCAGAAGTTTAAGTAAAAAAAATTCCTTTGTTTTTGCGACACATACCATCCATAGATGTATATAGCAAGCGTACCACCCCCGCCCTCTACAAATATAATTCCGCACACATTCCCCTTGGGTCTCCACACGTCACTGTTTGCTTTCGTTCACCGCCTCTGCCGCGGGCCGCCGCCGACTCGGGAGTACGTGTATATATATATATATACTCGCGCATGCGACTCTTTCTCTATCTCCCTGGCTCCTTGTTTTCTTTCCCTCGAGGCCGCTGATCCAACTTCGTATGCGCTGCGTCGCTTCTCATCTGTTTTTCGGCACCCCAAGGGATGGCGACGGAGACTTCTTCTGCTGCCGACTCTCCATTCATGGGAACATTCGCGTCACACTCGATTGCATGACTCGATATCCGTCAGCGGCACATTTCCCGTCAAAACTCGCTATAATGTCAGCGAACATAAGACGTCATGTTTTGAATAATCCACTATTTACTGGTGTTATAACGCGACTTTTTGGAAAATGAAGCGGTATGTATATTTTAAAATGTCAGATAAAGATACCCGTCGGGTGCCTCGTTTTGCCACTTTTTTATTTAGGAGCGAATCGTAATACCCAGCTAAAGTTGCGTACCCGGGTGGGTATTACAGATATGATTTGTTTTTCAAAATCGGTTAATATCTTCCATTCGCCATTTTGTCTTGAAATTTCAAAATTTTTAACCAAAAATGTAAATAATTTTAATTCAGTTTTAGTAAGCACTCACTTTTTCCAGTGGGCTATAAAATTGGTGATTCCTTGATATTTTAGACCAAATATGTCAGATCTATTGCTTTTTAATATCGAGAAAATGACCTTTTATCGTACCCCCGAAAGAAGTTTTTCGGGTAGGCAACCCGCAACACACGTCCTCATTTTACGCTATCCATGCGATAAATGACGCAAAATAGAGATTTTTTTCAGTCCAAAACGTGCAATTCATGTCTAAGTTGTCAAAGATAGCCATTAGGATGAGAGCATACTCTTTTATGCCATCTTCGACTATATTGAACAAATTTTATGTATAAGAAGATATCACTGAAGTTTCACATTGCACTGCACATTCTCCATTCAAAATCTATGGCTTTTCAGTATCAGTACGTGTCATATTTGGAATTCTCTACTGTATGTGGGAATCACATTGTTAATTGGAAAAATAAAATAAAAAAACATTTTAAATGTTAGGTAACCAATAACTCTTACGGACTTGATTCACTCGTTCGGTGTCCAAGTACATTTCCTATTAAAAATCGCAGCAATGCCAGAATAAGTACATACATTTCCAAATAGAACAGACCAGTGTATTTGGGTATTGTAGGTGCACACCGCACAATCTCCGTCCTAAATCTCTATATTTTCCCCATACGTACACGTCCTATTTGAAATTCTCTAATATAGGTGGGTATTATATCGACACTTGGAAGAAGGTAAAATAAAATTTAAATGTTAGGTAACCAAATGCCTATTAAGGACTTGATTCCCCCGTCGCTTTCATATTTCCCATCAAAAATCGTTCTAATGTCAGCGTGCATTAAGCGCCATATTTTTGCATACCCCACAGTATACGGTTATTACATCGTAAATTTTTGAAAATGAAGCAACATGCATTTTAAAGTGCTTGGTTACCATATCCGTCGGGTGCACATATTCCATCAAAAATCGTTGTCACTTCAGTATAAAAACATTAAGTTCTATGCTTCGAGTAGCCTAATGTACACGGATATTGTGCCGTAAATTATAAAAAAAAAAGAATTTGACATGCATTTTAAGTCGTTAGATAACTAAATGACTTTGAATGGCGCGATTCACACCGTCATGTGTGCATATCTCAATGAAAATCGTTGGAATTTCAGCCCAAATAGAGTGTCTTATCTCGTACATTGTTCTGTAGTGGGTATCATACCGTAAATTATTGAAATATGAAGCTGCTTTGAACATTTTCAATTATTGTCGAGCATGGCAGTACTCAAATGCCTTGGAAGTACTTGGTCCTACTGGTTGACTGTTCATTTTTCATCAGAAATTGCGGCAATAGAAGCGAACACAAAATTCTATGTCATCTTTTGAGTGATCCAATGTAAAGGGTATTATAACATAACTTATTAGAAAAAGGGGAAAATTTAGTGTTCATTAACCAAATAAACATGCCCTTTGGATTCTTCTATTAAAATCGTAGAATGGTCAGAATGAGTACATAAATTTCCATGTGTGGAAAAGGCCAGTGTATTCGGGCATTGTATCGTAACTTTTTTAAAAGCTTAATAATCAAATATGAATGTCTCAATCCACCATATTTGGTGCATATTTTTCATTGAAAATAATATGACTTCAGTGTACATAAGGTATTTTGTATAGCCTACCGCCTAATGGTATTATATCGTTTTGAAAAATGAAGCAATAAACTAATTGAAGCGTTAAGTTACGAAATGGCTCGGAAAGATTCCTTCCCTTTCATTGAGTTGACAATTCACTACAAAAGTCGTTGGAATTCCATCAAAGTAAAATGTTATTTCAAATAATCCAGTGAATACAGGAATTATTTATTTATTCCCAGATAAATAAATCCAATAAAAGTTTTGAAGCACTTATTAACTAAATGACATTGAATAATTCAAACCCTTATGTCTGGTGCAAATTTCTCATTAAAAATCGTGGGTATGTAAGATGACATGAAGTGCCACATTTTTAAGAAATCTACTGCATACACCTGTGGAAATTTAAAACATTGCTTTAAAAGCAAAGCACAGAAAAGTTATCGTGCAACGCGATGCCAGTGGATTTTTCTATGCAAGAAAAGGATTTTGATGTAATGTCTGGTGATGTCAGCCTATATTAAAGATTAAGCCTATTTGCATAACATAAAACCTGGTTGTTTCAGTATATAATTTTTCCCTCATACTACATTGTAACATTCACTACTAGGAATCTCAGGGGATACTTTGGGCACAGCACAATAAATATACTAAAATGATGATATAAAGAAAAAGCTTTTTACTTACAATTTGAATGATAAAAGGAATCGCAGTCTAATTGTAACAGCGCAGCAAATATGTCTTAGTGTATCAATTAATACAATTAGATTAATATGCTTCTGCTCTATGTTTTATCTATGAGTCAATTTTCAATATGATCAACGCAGATTGTGAAACTTGAAGTGTCTTACGTTGGTCCACTTTTATCTTTTCAGGTACGATTGATGAATTGGTCAGAGGACAACCCGTCCCATGAATAATCAGATCCGTAAGTTTCAAGACACCGTTAAATTGAACTCCCAATCGAGTCCTATTTGTAGTGTTCTTTTGAAATTATAGCGGTATATTGAAGGGTTGTATCTCCAGTGGAGAAGTTTGCACGGTTCCTCGAATGCGATATAACCACAGCCCATACAGTTAAAATTATCCAAAAAGCAATAGAATATCCCTTCAATATTAATTCAGGTCATACTAAGGAGCAAATATTCATTTTACTAGCAATAAAACTATTGGCTGTCTCTGGTATGGTACAAGATTATACTCGCCTTAATTATAATTTCATCTTTATCGGCAGTCCCTTCATTTAGTATCAAAAGACTTACATCCGATTCGTTCGGAATGCTTAGTTTAATATGATTATTGCACATTTTTTTAAATTAGAATAAGATCGGCTTTGGGAAAACTTAAAAAAATATCTATGCATGTATAGCGGCCGTAATAAAAAAATACGCACTGCGGTGTTATTCAATATGAACACTATGAGCTTATTCATATCACATGCGTCATTATGGTAAATAAGAACCGTTTTGAACTGTTAAACTGTTATGAACGGATTGTAATAGCAATCTCATCATCTATGACTTTTAAAAACTAAGCCTGAGAACCAGTGTTGGGAATATGTTAAAATGTCTGTAGCATCTATCATTCCCCTAAACTCAAAAGGCGGCTAATTTGCTTCCCTAAATACAAGAGGATAATTTTTAAAAGCAATGAATCCAATTCACGCAGTAATTTAATAACTTTGCCATGTCATAGAGAATCAGTGGATCGCTGCTTACCAAGGATGGAGTCTTTTGAGCGTATTTCATGTTTTTAACTCAACGCCTGTGCCACAGATATATTGCCCACAGATATATTTGATTAAGAATATTCGTTAAAGTCAAATAATAACCTGTTCAATTGATCAAGTCCCTCCAATGTGCTCTTAATTTCGTCAGCTTTTAAGTATAGCAATATTGCTCGAGCATTCAATGGTCACTACGGGCCTTCATGGAAGAATTCATTCGGTAAAAAGGTACAATGATTAAGTTCACCAAATGCTTCAACTTGAAGGTTTATTTAGACTGATGAGGATTTGACTCACTCTGGGCTAAAAATAGGTAACTTATTCAGAGTAATTGTTGTAAATTCAACTCTATATTCACTGGTAGGTCTCAATTCTCATATATTTAATTAATTTCGTCCAATTTGATTACAACCACTCCCTCGATGTTGAAATAGAATTTTCCTACTAGTTTCAAATATTTTCTGGAATTCACTGATCAATAAATATGCTTGTGACATTCATTTATTATTTCACCAAAACTATCAAGGTATAGATTATTATTCGAATATAAAGGGTGCTGTGGAACAGAGAAAAAGGTGCCATTCCCTAGATGTGAACGGTATCTTTCTAATGGTGGAGGAATTTGTCAAGAGAAATTAATGCCAAGGACGGAATTGAAAAGGAAACACTTCCCACGCATATAAAAGACTCATCCAATGCCATGAAATCCTCAATATCTTTCATAAATGAAGAAGTAGTTTTTCTCTTTTCCCTTTGTCCCTGGAGACCAAAGGAACGAAAATTTCCTTCGAGAAGCCACAAAACCAAATTGGAGATGTTCGTGATCAGACAAGGCGGTTCTCATTTCTTGAGCCTCAAATTTCCTGTGGGACACTGCTTTGGCTCCTTTTGATGAGGACACATTTGATAAAATGTAATGGAAATTGCAGAACTGATAGTATTGCCAAATTTCATATGAAGAATTAATGCTGACGTTTTTATTAGTCGTTCCTAGAAATACACTTAGCGGATAAAGACAATATTACGTAAATAGGCATTCAATTGCAAGGGTGGGAGATAATTACCGACGTTGAAGATTGAAGAGTTTTTTGCCAAATTAAAACAGATAATCAAATGTTATGTCACCCTTCTAATCTTTGAAAGGATAAGAATAAAAATTAGGGGAAAATGAAAACCAACCCAATAATATAAGTAAAATGCAACTGATTAACTACAACGCCACTAAAATATGTATGCAAATTATATGGGCATATACATTATTAGGCATTATAGGAAAATATATATTATTATTTATAACTGTAAGCGTCACCTACCCGTAGTGAAATTATGTAATAAAATGTGCAGGTTACATTTTTAGGGGTGCAATATTAGTTGTATACATTTGAAAGGGTACGGGAGGAAAAACAGGTTGGGAATAACGGGGTAGTTTCCTTCATCAAAGAAAACGAAAGGCATTGATTGCGATTCGTTACCCACCGTCAGTGTATTCATAATATACAAATTGTTTGGCTTTAGAATTCCCAGTTTAGACGAATGGCAATGGTCAATTTTAACCGCATTTGAAAAAGGCCAGATTGGCGCCCATGCGATGCCACTCCACGTGACATCACAGGGACCTAGTTTCTATACGAGTAGATTGGAGTTTTACATCGTCTGAGATTACCAATGCATGCATGAGTCACAGAGCTCAGGGAAACATGTCTTAATAATCAGCCATTAAAACTGCCTATTGTCGGAAAGTTTCCTTCGTTTGATAAGGTATTAATAACCCCTATTAAAGCCAAGCGCTACTTGCTAGCAAGGTACTCTGCTACCTGCTAGCAGCCTTCATCGCAGCGGCGCACATGTCCTAGCCTCAAGGCCACCTCACTTTGCGGCAGTGAGAACCAGAATGACGTCACACGGGATTTTCCCAGCATTCATACTTAGCCGTCGCGTTTTCGCGCGCTTGAAATGTTTCACTTTTCATTTAATCGCGAAAAATAGATATAGTCGTTTAAAAATCTAAGTGCGTACTCCAGGAGCAATAATCTTTCAATTTAGGCAATGAAAAAATAATAGTTAACACCCTGTTACCCACTGCATACAACTGATGTTTGTGAATTTATGTTCTCTCAAAGTAAATATTAATTATTTGAGCTTTTGCATGAGTTACTATGCTTCCAAAGTTTTTATGTATGATCCTAAAATTCCGAGGTGGATGCCAATGGCAAGATGGACGCCGTGCAATCATGGCGATTTCGATTTAGGCAATAAAAAAATAATAGGAAACCACCCTATTGCTGCTCAAGCGTAATAGAGTGGTTTCCTATTGCTTTTTTATTGCCTAAATCGAAAGATTAATACTCCTGGAGTACGTATTTCACGCTTTTAGATTTTTAAATGACGATATCTATTTTTAACGATTAAATGAAAAGAGAAAAATTTCAAGCGCTCGAAAACGCGACGGCTAAGCATGAATGCTGGGAAAACGCCGTGTGACGTCATTCTGGTTCCCGCTGTTGGCGTGTGAGGTGACCTTGGGGCGAGGCTTTGAGCGCTGATACGATGCAGGCTGCTAGCAGCTAGCAGAGTACCCGGCTAGCAGGTAGCGCTTGCCTTAAATAAGTATTATTAATACCCTATCAAACGAAGAAAACTTTCCGACCTCGGGCAGTGTTAATAGGTGATTATAATCTCTTAATCAGGGAGACATCTCTTTATAATTATTAAGAGATGTTTCCCTGAGCTTTGTGACTCATGTATGCATTGGTAATCTCAGACGATGTAAAACTCCTATCTACTCTTATAGAAACTAGATCCCTGCGACGTCACGTGGAGTGGCATCGCTTGGGCGCCAATCTGGCCTTTTCAAGTGCAGTTAAAATTGACCATTGCCATTCGTCTAAACTGGGAATTCTAAAACCAAATAATTTGTATATTATGAATACACTGACGGTGGGTAACGAATCGCAATCAATGCCTTTCGTTTTCTTTGATGAAGGAAACTACCCTATTTGATGAGGAAGGCAGCGCACAAACGCCGAGCTCTGCTGGATATAGGTGCTTGATGGATGAACCTGGGAAATGATTTGGGTCGGTGCATTTCGACTTCACGCTTGGCTATCTCATGCGGTGCGAGTGAGAGTTTTCGCTGTGAGAACGCCTATCACTCGCGGGGCATTTAATCCGCCCCATAGCGACTCCTGATGGCCTCTGCGGTTTAATCACGTTCGGCATCACCGTGGTGCGCGCTTGAAAGGTCTCCAGCCTCGCTTTGAACTTGGGCGCCTCCGGCACCACCTGGGGCGTGCACCGCGGGCAGTCGTGCACCACAGAGAATCAAAGGCAGCGAGCCACGAGGCATCGCGTTTGATGCTCGCAATGGTGTCCTGATGGTCGCAAAGCCGGTCCCTCCGCGTGGCACTATGTCGGCGTCTTCTTGGCCGTGACTTCGCGGCGGGTGGTCCCTCTGCTGATGCCGTGTCGTGCGCTATCAAAGTCCCACCCTCCTCTTTGAACGCTATTTCGGTGATGTTTACTCGCTCAATCATTTTGATGCGTTGCACTCTTTTGATGTTACCGACTCTTCTGATATGAAAGTCAACCTTTTTCCCCTTGCAAAACTCAGACATGATCAGAACACATTTCAATATTTGTCAGAGGTATTACAAAGCATCAATATATATCAGAGGAATGGTCTCGTGTAATAGATTTTAAACTTTGTTGCAGTGGCGGACACTGATGAGTTGCGCAGCAGCCCCCCCCCTTGCGGACACGCCCGTATTGCCAAACATTGAAGAACCACAAATATAAATTTTTTATATCATAAGACGGCATTGTCTTGCATATATATGCAATAAATTTAGTTGAATTTTTCTTAAACTCTGCATGTCACTTGGTTATTTTTTATTGGGAAAAAAGTAAAGGTAACTCATTTCCTGGATGTAGACAGTTACTTATACCACTTATTTTATAAGAGCGCGACCCGGGTTTCAATGAGTAATCATCATCATCAGGCGCTAATTATAATTTGTTTATCTTGTTGTTAATCTTGTTGTTACCTAGTTACTTGATGAATTTTAAAACCGACGCCAGAATAGGTGAAAAGGATGGGTAGAGGTATTCATTTATAAGGGTACTATCATGATTTTCAATAATTTTTAAAATTTCTAACTGTTCCCTAGAATCCAGTTCTCGGCGGTCATTGCAAAAATTTAAAATATTCATTTTAAAATCGCTTCTGTGGCAGTTACATATTAAGTGCTTAGCAAAATTACTCTTTTCATCTTTATTATGTTTGTAAGCACTTAAATGTTCTTTTTTTCTAATTTCAAAACTTCTTCCTGTCTGTCCCACGTATACACCATTGCAATCGCTGCATTTCAAAGAATATACTCCACATCTATCCAATCGGTCTCTATGGTCCTTGCATTTAACGATCAGTCTCCTTAAGGTGGAATAAGGTTTAAAAGCCAAGCGGAATTTGTCCTTGGGTAAATGATGAGCCATTTTCAGAGAAAGTGCATCGAGGTACGTCACTGTGCACCACTGCTTCTTTTTATCCTCGTCCGCCGAAAACATTTGGTCGATAGCCAATCTTCTCTGTTTTTTTAAAATCAGTTTATCTATTAAATTTTGAGAATAACCGTAGGCAGAAGCAATTTGTTTAATGGTGATGATTTCTTTCTTAAAGTCTTCTTTGGAAAGTGGTATGCTTAACAGGCGATGAATCATGGAATGAAAAGCCATAAGTTTGTGTGAGTAATGGTGTCTTGAACTTGCTGGGATGACATGATCGGTATAACAGGGTTTCCGAAAAATGGAGAAGGAATGCCGGCATTTATCGAGTTTGATTGTAAGATCCAGATAATTTAAGCAATGGTGGGAGTCTCTTTCACAGGTAAATGAAATTGTAGGATGGATGTCATTCAAAAAACTCAAGAACATATCCAGTTGCCGATCAGTTCCATTCCAAAGCACAATAATATCGTCAACGTACCGGTACCAGTATACCACAGACTTTAGTAGGCTATGCCCTGAGCTAAAAATTTTCCTTTCCAAACTATCAACAAAAATATCTGCCAGCAACGGAGAAAGTGGTGAGCCCATAGCGAAGCCACTACTTTGTTTGTAAAATTTACCATCAAACTTGAAATAATTTTGTGCCACACATATTTTGAGAAGGGTGGATAATTCGTCCTTCATTTTCTTTGTAATATTGGCTGCCCCCAGGAGATCTATTGCTAGGCCGGTTGCTTCCTCTGGTGGCACACAAGTGAAAAGGCTGACGATATCAAAAGATACTAGTCTTGAGTTCTTCGGAGGTATGATGTCTTTAATTTTGTCCACAAGATCAAGCGAATTTTTGATACCACGCTTAGACATAAATGCAGAGTGCTGCGAGATCAGTTGAGTCAAGGTATGGGCAAGTTTGTGCGCTGGAGCGCTTATACTCGACACCACTGGTCTGATTGGTGCGTCCGGTTTGTGAATTTTAATGAGCCCATAAAGCCTAGGAGGAATAGGGTTTTTAGATAACAAAAAATGCTTATCTTTGGGTTGGAAAAGTTCTTTTGAGCTTCGTATGACATCTCTGATAGATTTTTGGTACTTCTGCGTAGGGTCTTTCTCCAACAGTGACAAATTTGATTTTTGAATAAATTCATAGCACTTCTTAATATAATCCTCCCGCTTCAAAATCACCAGGCAATTTCCTTTATCAGCTTTCTGAATCACCAAATCTTCAGTCACTAGCTGTCTTTGAATTGATCGAACTGTTTTCAGCACTTGCACTGCATCTCTAGAAGGTCGTGAGTCACATATAGCTGGATAAATCTTACATATCTCGTGGGCAACAACATGTTTCAGGCTTGTATCCGCTCGTTTAAGGGCAACATCGAACTCAATCGCTAACGTTTCCAGGTCACTACGGGTTATAGGAATCGGAGGGGCGTACTTTAGCCCTTTAGAAAGGACATCCATTTCTTCCACTTCAAATTTGTGATGAGATAGATTTAATACTCTCTGGTGGAATTTATGGCATTGTGGTGCTCCATTGACGTCGTCGATCGCAGCCGTCGTCCGTCCTTTCAGCCGCAGTATTTTGCGATTTAGTATCTCACGTTTCTTAAAAGCTGCAACACTGCTGAGTTGACGAACATAATCATCTATAGCTGACCATTCCACAGTGTGCAAGGAATGCGTAAGTTCAACATGCAAAACGAATAGATAGTAAGAGATGCTATCTCGGATTCCGTACCATTTTCTCAATTCTCTCCGAATCCATTCACTTGAAGCCTTCCTAACGGCATGGATGGCAGCTGGTGACCGTGAAGATGTTGTGATGTTCACGTAAGATGGGGTAAGATTCTGCCGGAGACACATGCTGTTGAAGTAAATATTGAGAGAGGCGATCCGTTTCTTGATGGATAACTTTCGGTATAACTTTACTTGAGTAGCCGTACTTGCTTCACGAACAAAATTCACTAACTCTTGGTTAACTATGTGGTATTCCATTATTTCCTGGATGTAGACAGTTACTTATACCACTTATTTTATAAGAGCGCGACCCGGGTTTCAATGAGTAATCATCTAACTAAAATTATAAATTAAAATCTAAATTATAAATGAATACCTCTACCCATCCTTTTCACCTATTCTGGCGTCGGTTTTAAAATTCATCAAGTAACTAGGTAACAACAAGATTAACAACAAGATAAACAAATTATAATTAGCGCCTGATAGCGCCTCCCCTCCCTAAGAGGCAATTTACGAAATACTTAAAAAGAACCCTTAACACTCCCGCCATCGGGAAAAGCATGACGTCAGATGCTTCTTAAAAGGTACAAGAGTGGAACAGGGCCATTTGAAGACGCCAGACGAAAAGGCTGGCTCTTGTTAAACCGTTTTGTATCCGGGAAAGACGCTTTCCTCTCGGAACAGGTGACAATCGGCGCCGCATTTAGCTGCAGCAAATTAACTCGCCATGCTTCCGTGAACAAAGGAAGTTCAGGAGCAAGACTTCATTCCCACTGATTCGTATTTTCTCAAGCTTGGAGGAAGACACAGCGGAACTATTTTAAAGCATTGTAGTGGGTTTAAGCGATGCACACGAAGCTCTATTTCTCTTCAGTCTTACGACTGATTCGGACTCAACAAAATATTTTCTTCCCTTTGCAAACGGATTTTTTTATATAACTAGTGAACGTAAACATTAAAAATCGAATTAATACAAGTAATTTTATTGTTTTATTTTAAGATAACAGCTATGGAATAGCCAATTTTGTTCAGTTCCTCAGAATAACCTTTTTTGGATGCAATATATCATCAGAATTACGTACTGACTGCATTAAAGTTGAAATTGGAATTGGAAAGATCGATGTTCAATATAAATACGACTTATATGCCATTTCTATAGATAGAATTTGTTTAAAAAAACGCCTGGTGCCAATTTCTGGTGATAATATGATTTGGTTTTGTTGCCGTGTAAACATTCCATTTACCAAGAGTTTTGGTTTAAGGAAGTCTCATTAATATTCCAGCTGATTAGAATGGCAATGCGTATGTAGAAGCCATATTCCGTATGTTACATTGAAATACACAATAGGCCAATTTGATTTGCCGGCGATAAAAATCGTATAGTTTTTATTGGTTTGTAAATGAACAAGAAAATTTGTAAAATGTGATGAGCGTACACGACGGACGCTCCATTGTGTGTGATATTTTTGCTATTTTAGATAATAAACGTTAATAAGGAAAAAGAAGAATAAAGTAGATGATTCTTTGATTGAGAAGGATAAGTGAAATGGTGAATTCGCAATTTGTACGAACAACGGCGAATCTCTCAATGTGGAACACGAGCAGAGACACATTTAGTGGAAAACGAGGAAAGGTAATATGCTTAAAAATGTTGTAAGACACATAAAATCTGTGGAAAGTTTATGAGAAGGGATAAAACTAAGTGATTTTAACATTTCTAGTCCAATATATTGGCTCTAAAAATATTTGTATAACTTTATACCATTGAAATATCAACGTTAATGTTTCAGTAAACGTAAATAATTGTCATTATTAACCAATTTTAGCTTATCAATTAAGAATAACGTAAATAGATGTACAAAAAACAGCTTTTTATTAATTTTTCCCTCTTTGATGCATTTTATTAAAATACCGTACACATTTCTCTCCATTACTTCAGAAAGAAGTATAGCACTAATAGGGTAAAGCAGGACTTTTCAACTGGAGTCAAAATACAAGCCCGTATCACATTACAGCCAAAGTTTGCTAATAAACAGGAAAGTCCCCCAAATGAGGACGAGATTTTGTGAAGCTTCACTATAGCAAAACATCCAAAGTTAAGTGAAGGCCACCGTATCATTTTCTCCCAACACAACCGTTTAAGTAATAGGATGAAGAAGCCCTGGAAGCTGTACAGACTGGGAAGAGGATCATTCCTCCGGCGTCGATAGCCATTCCGACTAGCGGACATGTTGAAGGAGACCGGTGGGAGAGAAAGGCCAACCACTAACCGAAATCTCCTGCCTCTCTGATTTATCCTCAACGGATGCGCCGTCTTTCCTCATCGTACATCATGAAGGTACCCACTATACGCTGCTCAGCGATCAAAGATTTCAGACCAGTGCGAAAGCTGACGCATTATTGCGTGAATTGATAACTTTACACGATTTCGAATAAAATATCATTCGTATGCAATTAATTTCGGGATGCATACACGTAGAATTATAACACTATAATTGGTACTTGTCAGCCTTAAATTATTTCCTAGTTAGGCTTTTTGTCATACTTCCAAGTGCTGTTTTCTCCTTATTCTCATCAACTTTCTCCGTATCGTTATTCGTTATTGGACTTTTTAACGTTCAAACATGATGTGTATATTAAAAAGCAGGCATATTTGAAGCGTAAGGAATAATTAAACAAATATAATTGGAATTTAAACACTGAAAAATAACAAGCAAAGTTTAATTTTTTGAAAAATACAATGAAAATTATGTAATAAGCAGAAAATCTGTCTGCAGTTGTAGCAGATGAGCTTAGATGTTTCATTAACGTATTTTCACTATTTAGCTTCGTAACAATTCATTAAATTGTCTTATAGTCTACGGCCATGAACAGGAATGACCAAATGTTAATTTCTATGCTAATAGATCTTTGCATTTCTGTGGTGAATAAAGTCTCTTTGTTACACGATTATATTACTTTTATACTGTTAAATATTAAAACAAATATTCACAAGACCCGAAATTACTTGAGAATTATGCATCATCATAGGGGCTACGGAAACCAATAAATTTTGCATGCGTCTTCACCGTGAAATGAGCAGAAATATAAAACATATGGCTTCTGACGACATGCGTTGGTGATTAAATCATCAAAAAACTTTTCTAATGAAAAACTATAATTATTATGATAAAGGAAATGCTCAAAAACACCTCTCTTATTTCTAACTAACATTCACCTGAAGGATAAGTAAGGGAATAATTTACAGTCCAGGCACTCAGATTTTCAATGAAAGTTATCAATTTCATTATCTTCCTATTTTTAGAAGAGTACAAACAAAAAATTTGGTATAAAGTTTTAGGAAATCACTCTAATGCAATCTCAGTTGTTAGATATACAACTTGAGTTGTAAAAAGGATACATTCCCAGTCAAAAACATCATTTTTCAATGAGATATTCGAAAATTATGCTTTTTCTGAAAAGCTATTAAGGCATCTTATTTGAGAATACATTGAACGCGTTTATGACACGAGAATTACCACGCCAAACTTACACATTTAATTTTTAGCTCAATTAGTTTACTTTTAAGTGTGATTTTACAAATTTATAACCTATTTTTAACCATTGAAATAGTCTCAGGTACTTTTTATTTTGAATTTTACTACTATTGATGTGTTGACTGGAGCTGAGTTAATTATTATAATTTCTCGAGGAGATATATCAGAGATCATAAAGATCAGAGGAGTTGCGGAAATAATGTTTCTGAATATGCCTTCTTCTTAAGAATGTTTTTACCGCTACCAAGATTAAGGATTTGGTTGGATTAATTTGATTCTGGGTGTTTTAAATGCCAGCAACATGCTGCTTTGCTGAAATTATCAACTATTTTTTCAAAATGATTACCAAATTCAGAATATAAAACGGCAAACAAAAAGAAACTTAACTTAAGGATGAAAAAAAGAAACTTTACTTAAGGCTGAAAATGTTTCAAGGACTGGATTGTGTTATAAATCTCAAAGTTGCTAATAATATTTGTGGATGATTTAATTTGCAATATTTAGAGTGAATCTTGGGCGGAATTAAATTATTTTCATGGAAAATTTTAAAGATAATTCTTCTGAGGGAACACCTGCAGGGTGGTATCGTTCATAAAGCTGTCTCATAATCATTTTCTGGAAAAAATAGTCCGTATTATGACAGGAGAGAGACCACACCAAAAATATTTCTTTTGATCCTTGAACCATTAGCCGAAAAAAGTTATGTATGATCAAAAAAGTTCAAAGCGATAATTTTTTTTCAGCCAGCTTTTATAATTGTATGCACCCCTTTTTTTCGAAACGATTAGTAACACCCCAAATCCGTGTTTAGCCTGGCAGGTACTACTTTGAACGGGCTTTAGTATATACGGCAGGGGCCATGATCCTCATTCCGCTTCCAGGTTTATCGTGATTGGAAGAGCAGCGGGGGAGAGAATGGGTTCCGCCCCTGGCGTTTGTTGCAGCAGATGAGACGTAGGGCGAGTTGGTGGGAGTGGGGGAGAAGGGGGGGGCAAAGCCCTTCGCAGGGCCCCGGATTAGGACGACCGTCTCGCGTCCCCGTTTTGCAGCTTATCCCGAGGGCAGGGGACTGACACCCAGGCGACTCGCCCGCCCGCCCGCCCGGGAAGGAAGGAAGGAAGCGAAAGGGGGGCGATTTATCGCTTTGCGGGCCGGCGTGGCTCCACTATCTCGTCCCCTCCTGTGTGTACGCCGGCATTATGACGCACCCTTTCCTACCGGAATTCCGCCGACGCCGTCTGATGGGTCAACGGGCAATCGTCAAATGCGGCCGATATCTGATCTCCCTGAAATCGCTCTCAGCAGTGCAATGGGTTTCCCGACCAAAAATGGGTGGGAGTAGATCCAAACGTCAGTGTTTTAGGTTGTGTAACGTCGTGTTCACGATGCTTGGCGTAATTAATTATGCACTGATGTTTGAATTGTTTTTTTTTGTTATTTTTATGCATATTTGTATTTATTTTGGTGTTTTGTAGCCGAGGGTGCTATGGTGATGAGGAGTAAACAGAGGATTGTTAGAGAGAAATAGAGCCATTTTGGATGGAGGGGATGAAATAAAGCTCTTAAGAGTATAAGTGATTATTATTGCCTCAGAGGAAAAAGGTTGCGACATTACACTCGCTCATCCTAGGAACTGGCGGTATCACTGCACCCAATTTGCGTTTTTATTGTGAAGGTATCAGTCGCAGTTTTATCTTCAGTCGGTAGCAGGTCTTCGCAGTTTTTATTGTGACGGTATCAAAATACTGGCGTTTGGGAAACTGGATAATGTTATAAATATCAAAGTTGAATAATCATACTTTTGGATGATTTAATTTGCAATATTACGAGTGAGTCTTAAGCAGAATCAAATTATTTTCATGGAAAATGTTTAAGATAATTCTTCTTTTGCAGGGTGGTAGCGTTCATAAAACTGTTTCAAAATCACTTTCTTGAAAAAATAATCCGTATTATGACAAATATCGGTCATCATTCAGAATTCAATCAAAGTACTAAATATTCTTGCTAAATAAATTATTTGGGAAAATTTTGTGGGGACAAAACTCTTGGAATATTACATTTCAATTCAATCTAAGAATAAAACTCGGCTATAATATAAGTAATTTACATTTCAATTAGTAAAACATACTTATTTGGTGAAAATGAAATTTTCTACTTCTCCGCTTACTATATTGAGGGATAATAGCCTGTCTACTCCCAACCCCAAAAACGATTTTTTAGTGTTTTCGACTGTTTCCCGATTTGTGTATTATTTGTGTATTTGAAGAAAACTTAGACGCCATTGAAACTATAATGAGCTGGCAAAATGTCGTGATTAAGTGGAGTATTAGAACATAGGCAAAAACGATTCCAAAGGCAGACCGACAAATTGTTTAACAAACGGACACCTGCCGCTTAAGGGGTTAATAGGTAGTCGTCAATTGCACCCGATGTCTGATTTCGTTAAATCGCTCTCAGTGAGATGGGTTCCCCACGCAGAAGAGGATCCTAACGGCGGTATTGTGGATGAGATATCACCACCCATCCCAAGACTCGACAACGATCCTGCTTCCGCTAATACGTCCGCTATTTTTTTTACGGCAATCATTCACGAGGTCTGCATTTGAACTTTCTCTCAATTATCTATATTAACTTTTACAGCGGGAAAATTAAATATGGAAGTAAAGAAACAATTTATAAGAACCTACATTTGGAGTATGCTTCTATACGGAAGTGAGGCATGGACAATGACCGCAGTGGAGAAAGCAATGATAGAGGCCTTCGAAATGTGGTGCTACAGAATAATGATGAAGATCAAATGGATCGACCGAGTTAGTAATGAGAAAGTCTTAAGAAGAGTAGGAGAGAAGAGAAGCCTCATGAAAACAGACAAGACAATAACACAATTAACAAGAAGACGGAACAAACTTATAGGTCACATATCGAGACATGATGACCTGATGAAGACAATCGTCGAGGGACAAGTGGAAGGCTAGAACGGAAAAGGAAGACCTCGAACAAAATACATGGAACAAGTAAAGAAGGATGTGGAAGAGAAGAAATACGTGGGTGTGAAAAGATTAGCTGATAGGAGAACTGAGCGGAGGGCTGTGTTAAATCAATCCAAGGATTTTTGACCAGTGATGATGAACTTTTAATGCTTTCAAGTCAATGGAAACCCAGTTAATGTATCGAATTACTCATTTTTCTTACTAATCAAGGTAAAGGTGATGGTTGAGTTTTTCATCGAAATATAAAACCCTATCTATATTACTTAAAAGTTTTCGAAAACAATCAAGGTTATACTTTCCATATAATTGTCCAATCAAAACAACGATTTGTACTTTCTCTCACTTTTTTTCAGATCCAAACTCAAGCACCTTCAAAATTTAAAAAATTGCGGTAAATTACACCAATGATTTCATACAAATTTGATTGATATTCGTATTTTGAAGCTTGAAATCAATTATATTTTGTTTTCTACATTTTCTTTCTATTCTGTCATTGTTTACCATATTTTTGGAATTAATTCTTCTTTTTATAGGTGTATGATTGACATACCTATGTTTTCTGTTGCAAAACTTGTACGTACTTTTGAAAACGTTCCATTTTTTTATGATATATAGAAATACGTTAAGCGTCCTTTTATCCGATTGGATATCTAATCGTAATAATCAGTTATAAAAATGAAGCATGAAACGGGATTGCTTGTTTACCGAGAGAATCGGTATATCTCGAAAAGAAATAAGCTAAAATGGAAAAAAGTGAATGGCATGGAAATAGTAATGACGGTCTGGCTTATGTACTTCCTATGGACCATCAATCTTATGCACGATCAAGCTCTTCACTCAACTCTCCTACTCGCTAATCTTTTCAGACTTACCTTGTCTTCCACCCTTGACGAAAAAATTTTCATTTGAAGCTTTTCCTCCCGTATGAGTCAACGAAAGTCTTCATCTGAACATCTTGTGCTATGGCGCGCTCATTTTAAATACGGTATTTGTGGCAATCAATATATTCCAAGGAGAACAATTTAAACTAAGTCCACGACTTGATAAGACAAGAGTTGGGAGACGGAGATAATAATGCCGGAATGTTAGGGGGAATATTGTACAGAAAGATCAATGATACTGATGATTCTATCCGCAGCTGTAAGCCTGAATCACGCAAAAGTGGTCCAAGCATACGATATAAGTATCCTTGTACTGGTCCGCATAAACGATCAAGTATTAATGGACTTAAGTATCTTCACTTATCTTGTGATTCAGAGATGGTTATAACTCCAGCAAAGTCGCTGATGTTGTAGCTGGTATTCTTGCTATAATCTTTACACTTATTGGGAGGTAGATTATATATCAGCGAATTTATTTTCCAATGCCGAAAAATTAACATCTCCGACTGATTTTGTTACCTTAATTCCGTTCCTCGCCCATTTTACGGATAAATTGAAATTAGCGCCCATTTTTATGGAGTTAATTATAAAACTACGACATTTCCTTATTCAGAAACTTTTAATTCTTTGAATTACCATGATTATAGCTAAATCCCAATTCAACAGTGGCCAATTACTCATAATCCGCACACAGAACCACTCATTAAATTTTTACTTGTGACGCCATGCGGCGATTCGACGTTTCAAGCGAATGATCTAGTAACTCGTTTTTAAATGAGTCAAAGTAACTTTCTCCTCCGTAGTAGCGAACAAAGAACAAATAAAAGATACTGAATGACATTTTGAGTATTGGAATATTAAGGAGGATCCAAGATTTGGTTTTCATCATCGAAAATTTACCGCATTTCCTTCAATAAAAGTTAGAATGAAAATTCATGAATTGCGTAAAACAAATTTTGTGGTATAATAGAGCTATTTAAGCTGATTCAAGTTTTATCACGTTAATTTATTATGCCTTCAAAAAGTGCCTTCAATTGCTCGTTGCGTCACCGCATGCATCGTTTTCACGGCTGAAAACGATGAATCCCGACTGAAGCTATGCATAAAATGACGTCACTAATAGTCGAAAGATGAAATCCTTCATCGCCAAGAATTGTCCATTGAAAAAACTTCAGACTTCAATATTTAAGGCATGTATCATTGCTAAAGCATCTAATTGTGAACGTTCCTTTTTTTAGGGTTAGTACGTTAATATATTAAATCCATCAAAAACCCAGCTATTACTGGAGAACAACTGCAATAAAAAAATGAATGAAAATGGACGGCATTGCTTCCAACGTGTGCGCCAATGGATAATTCGATACGCGCCACGAACCACAAGACAGCCGCTTCGTAGAACACCCGCTAATGCTGACTAATGATCGCCGTAAGCACACAGCCGCCGCCGCATACATCCCACAGGGCTGTGCACGGGTTTAACGTGCTTGGAAAGCGATAGAAATCCTCGTTAAAGACCTTATCTGACGAGAAGGGTCACCATTAACGTCGAAATTACGCTTTTTATACGGGTCCATAGACTCCAACAAGAACGTGCATACAGGCGACGGTCATTGAGTGGTTGCAAAGCTTCTCAAAATTGATCCCAAATACTCCGCATGTTTTGCTATTGCCGGGAGCACCAGCCACTATGCCTCACTGTGTAGAGCAAAACGGAAGGACTATGGCTAACATCATTAATGCCAAACTCGGGAGTGTATAACGGCTAATTAATAGTATCAAACGCAAGCCAATGTAGTACGAATAACATTGATGGCCACCATTAATGGTTGCGGGTGCATAGCTGCATAATTTACCAAGTGTATGCCAATATATGTATAGCCTATCTCGGGGTAGGCCATTCCCTGAATTATAATGATTCTTAGGTTGCTTGAAATCCGTAAAATAATTTCAATGGTTCCACGCTTACCTGGTGCATAAATGCATCATTTATGCACCATAAACTTAAACGTGGTGCACTCGATTTCAGCGAGTGAAATATTGCGTATTTTCACTAAAACCTAGGGTAGTGGTAGAAGTTCTTCCGTCTCTTAGGCAGTGTCCCAAGCGCTACATGCTGAATCACAGTGGAAGGTTAAGGCCATTTTTTTTAAACAATGTTTACTTTTATTTTGTTTGTATGCTGAGGAATTGGGAAGAATATAAGCGAGCTCACCGTAACTTTAAACCCCTTGACTCGGCATAGCTCTTTGTTGGGGAAAGCTGTCTCGAAATTGTAGGCAGAAGAAAGTATAGAGCCTGTGGATATTCCAAATAGCTATCAAAAGTGTGCTAACATTGATTTCATTATTAGAATGCAATATGTTCCGTGATTTGAGGATTATTTAACTTATTGGTTGCGTCATAATAAGCTACGTAACGCCACGCTCAGTCACGGGTGAGTCTTTAGAGAATAAATAAATATAATACTACATAAATTGTTTTTATTACTCCAAAAAAGTACAGAATAGAATTAATTACATAAAAAGGAGTTACTTTAGGTCGCAATTAAGGACAACCTGTTTTATGGCTACCATTATACACATAGGGTCATGCTGACATAGAAAAATTTTAGGCACAGCATTTGAATTGAAGTACGTAAGTGTATTACATGGTATTATGTCAAAGAAAAATATCCTCCATACTTTGCATTCTAAACAACCAAGAATGTAATTTTTCATAATTGCGTTATAATTTTTTGCTTTCAGACGTGAATCAGGTAATAAGTTTATAGTAAGGTAATAAGTAAATAGTCTCTATCAGTCTAATGGCTAGATGATTTTCCAGTCTCTATGTTTAGGAATTCCACATTTTGGGAAGCAACGCATGGTCTTGATTAGAACATTAGAAGTAGCGGCTAAACGGATATGGAATGTGACTCGAGTTGCAGTACAGCAGTCAAGGAGGAAACTATGTCGAACCGTACACGAAAATGGCTAATCTGAGAGGAAAATCCATCAGAGAATCTCTGTCCAGTGGTACACTCAGAAAACAACTCCGTCGGTGCAAAGAAAGAAAAGATGCTATCTGAGGACCGTTTTTTCGAGTGAGACACAGCTACGTACAAAAAAATTACGCCCCTCATCTCTCGGCAGCGCCGCCCTGGTGGAAAGGAATAAAAAGACCTCTTCCACGAGCACGCGTCCTCGAAAACGAGGGATTAAAAAAGCAAAAGTAAAAAAAAAAACAAATAAAGTAAAGAAGGATAAGACTTTCTCGTCAGCGAAAGGCAGCAGTGGAGCCTGGCTTTGAGTCAAAAAGTGAGAAGCAAGATCTTCAAAGGAATAAAGTAGAGGGAATCACCTGATTATTCGCCCAACTAAATTCACTTTCATTAACAAAGGACGGAGAATAAAAACCGAAAGTATTTTCGCCAATTTTTTCGTGATCAAAAGGAAATTTTCCTGTTCCTGCTGAGTGTCTCTCCCAGCTATTTTATTCCTCAGCAAATGTTTTAAACGCTCCCGTTTCTATCAAACTAATCCCTTGTATTTCGACCTCCAATGTGTTGGTTGCCACTCTAAAGGTGAGGTGAAATGGCATGATCGCCATTACGGCTTCGGTTCTTCAATGGCTCACGTCATTGAAACGAAGTGAGAATGATAAGGGTTCAAGAGGGAAAGCGAATGTAATGGCACGTGTTTTTGTGCGCATTAAGAGTGTTGGTACATTCACGTTAACGGTTTCCTCGTTTTTATCCGCTCGTTTTCAGTCCGTATGAAGGGAATGTATTTCGTGTAGCCGCGGCTGATGAACGTAGAGAACACATGTGCGATCGTTGGAAAGCGCCTCGAATGTGATCCCGTGAAGTTCTAAGTGTAACATCATCAGATTCGCTGTCGACAAGGCGCCGCTATGAGATGGAAGACGCAATTACATTCGTGAACATCTTATTTATACACATAATTTATGCTTCTTAGAAGTATAATCAGGTTCCATTTACAACGAAAATATTTTATATCACTCTCGATTTTCGATCTCGAATTCAATTCAATTAGAAAATTTGACGCAACTATTTAAAAAAACCGGGCACCTGGATATAATGTAAGAGTTCAGGTTACGCACATCGATGTCTAAGTTCTAACAACACGTATCTCAAATTCATCCGGTTTGAGACAGGTATCTTTAACAAAGTGTAATAACATTAAAACAATAAAATACAAGCAGAAAACTACTCTTTGTTCTCATACTAATGCTTCTTTTTCAGTGTTTTTTTGGTTTTTAATTTCAGTTTGCAAGTAAAAAGAATTAATCGTTTTTTTTGCTCTCCTGAAAAGTCGCTATTTTTGAGATACGTGTTTTTTGAACTTAGCCATCGATATATTGGTCCGTATTAATAAGGTACCAAATCATTTATGTATTTTTTTACGGACGAAGAATGCCGTATTTAAAAGAATCGATGGAGCCAATTTAAGTTCTATGTAAGTTTTATCTGGCAAAAGAACACAAGGCACATTTAATCAGCTGACAAAGAAATTGGCTGTCAGATTCTTATGGTAAAATTCGAACCGGTAGATTGGTGCGCCCTTTCCTTTACTTACCCGCTCTCGTTGGTCATCAGGCGCTAGTGAAACCAAAGAGATTTTTTATGACAGCGGCACCGCTTCATTCCGCTGAGCAGTGTAACGAGTGCAAATTGTCGGCTCAGTGGTTCTGCAAGCTCGCTGATGCCTTGATGATTTCCCTGTCTATATATTCATGGTACATCCATATAGATCGCATAATGTGAGGCTCACCTTTATTTAGATGTGTTCATCCAACTAATATTTGAAGCCAGAAATAGCACCACAGAAGCTTTAAACCGCTCATACGTCATTTGGGTAACGTGCGTGTAGGATTATAATCTAATCATGGTACCCTGTTCAACTCTCTTCAGCCATGGGTTTCATGTGCATGAAAAACAGCTGTTTTCCCTTACCTCAGCAATTGGAATCGATTGGACTCTAATGACTAAAAATCAACCTTTTATGTCACGCTCAATTTTCGATCTCAAATTATATTCAATTGGTAAATTTGGTTAAACAATGGCCCTAAAACCGGACATCTCGATGTAATATAGAAGTATAGGCTAAGGATATATTAGTCCACATTAATAAGGCACAAAAACAGAGAAAAACAACCATTTATAAGATCGATTTCTCTCGTTATCGTTTTTCCACATATCTTGGGTAGTAAAAACTCACCAGGGATCTCAAGGCCCGGAATCGAAAATAATTTTCTACATATTATGCTGTGTTATTCGTCAATGGCGTCTATATGTTTAAGCTATTCTGCCTCGGCTGGATCCACTAATGTCGTATTACTTTCTTTCGTTAATTTTCTCCCTATTAATGTTCTGTATCAATGAATGTTCTCATCGTCATTGTGTTCCAACATTTATGATTCACTCGTAGAATAATCTCTATCTTCCCTTAACTTTGCTTTGTTTTTTCGTTGCTGGTCCTCTCTAGCATCTAGCATGTAAATAGAAACTGTATAGAAATGTGCAGAAAATCAGTTTTGAATTCAGTCTGCTAACCTGACTGCTAATAATAATGCAAGAAAAATCCTTTGAATATTTCAAAAGTCATGCAGCCGATAGTAAAATGTTCTGGGGTGTGGTCGGAGGGCAAAAATTCATTAAAAGTCACGAAATGTCAACAACCTTTAATCATCGTGAAGGAAGAGGAGACCATTTGAAATTCAAAAACGATAAAAAATACCGTTTTAGCGGCACTTATATTGTTAATTTCCTCATTCTCATCTTCTACTTTTCATAATTTAGCATCTTTGCATCACTTTAATCATACTAATTTACTTTTCCCCTCTTCTCCAGCGTTCCCGACTCATGCACAATTTTTTTATTGCTGCTGTTTTTTTTATTCTAGCTAGCTATTTACTCTGTGGAAACTGTGGCCTGCCTTACAATGTTTTGTATTTTTACCATGCCTACCATTAAACTTATTATCCGTTTTTATTAGTTTAATTCTGTACCTTAAATTACTTCTGGATTTATGAATTATTATCGCACAAGGCTATTGCGAGTTATTCTGAGGCTATAGCAAATAAAACCACGAAAAGCGAAAAGTCAACGCCATTCTAAAGCGAACTATCACGACCTTTTTTCATAACTGTTTGAGGCCTCATCTGGTCAAAAGTTAGTATTTACTAACCAGAACGTTAACAACGCAAAAATAACATACCTGAATATGAGAATTTGTTTATTTATTTTCTAAGAGAGGCATCAATGGTATTACAAATTATACATTAAGTTAATGAGAGAAAGACGTCATTCCTATTCAATGCTGAGTATAATTCATTGACAAGGCGTAAGAGATGAACGAGAGCCAATTGGCTATATTTTCTTCATGTAACTGCGAATATATACATAGGGAAGCCGACAAAACCGACCCCTTTTCACATGTGTTCTGGTAAAGATAACATGTGTGTTGCGGAAAAAAAAACAAAAAAGTTTTGGAAAAGGCCTTATCTACTCTCGAAGTGACCTGATATGTACGTACATACCAGCCTTCCAACCCGACGGCCTCCACATTCTTCCACGCTATTCTCTTATTTTGCGGCCCATTTTTCCGCGTACGACGGAAGCATACAGAGGATGGGCGCCCAGATGGGGCTGGACCCGCTCTGCACTCAAAATGACCGTAAAATTTGGGGTCGGGCCTTCGGTATACAGCCCACATAAGGATTTCATGAGATGAAGGGACAGCGAAGGCAGCACTCCCCCTTACGATCCCCGAACCGACTCCGTTTGCATGACTCCCTTCTCCAAGAGCGGGCCTTTCCATGAAATAACGGACACTAGAGTCAAGGAAAAATAAATTAAGAAAGTGAGACTGTGCATGGCTGCGTCATTGCGCTTTCGTGTAAGATTCTAGAGAGTTACAATATGCAGTGCTCATTAAATAGGCTATCCGTTTATTTCGCTTTCGAGCAATTTAAAGATATTTATCAGATGCAGTATGAAGCAAGCTCGAAAATGACATTTTTCATCGCTTCTCGATAAAATTCAGAATTTAATAAATGTTGGATGAACTCATCAAAACTGGCTGATACAGATCATAGAGGTAGACTATTAGTGTACCACAGGATTCTATCCTTCAGAAAATTAAAAAAAATTATCTACATGACAACATACTTATTCATTGCACTTCTAGTTTTCCACACCACTAATTCACTAACCGATCATGTTATGCAAGCGTTGCAGTAATACTTGTGAACAGCATAACCTTCATGATAGATGACCTTTAAAATTATCATCATATTTCGACAATCCTATGGTTGGTTATACGAAGCTCTCCATTCTGAAAACCTATCCGCTAGTCTTTTCATAGTAATATATTTCTTCTCTTTTACAACCTTTACAACCTATCCTATGTCCCTCACTCGGGGCCGTCCGTTACCATTCTTGCTGTCCTTCTACAGTTGCTTTCATCAGGCCATCATTCCTCGTGATGTGGCCAGCTAAGTCGTCCCATCTTTTTCATGAGATTTTTAGACTTCTATTTTCTCCCTCTCATCTAGGCATCTCCTCATTATTTGTCCGTTCGATCCATTTAATCTCCATCATTATTCGGTAGCCCCACATTTTGAATGTTTCCACTATTTAAATTTTCTACTACTTTCAACGTTCAATCATCGCTCCAATAGAGAAACATGCTCCATATGTAGCATCAGATGAATTGTTTCCTAACTTCTGTACTTTTATTTTCTGGTGTAGGTAGATTCTTCTTTTTGCAGAAAGCCCTTCTCGCCTGCGCTGTTCTATTGACTATTTATGTCTTGCTCCGGTCATCGTTGGTAATTCGTCTCTCTAGGTAACAAAGGTCTTTCATCTTTTCAAGCGTTTGTTTTCCTAGTTTAATTTGTGTCATTACTTCCTCTCTTTCGCTGCATACAAATATGTTGGTCTTTTTTGTTGATTTTCAGCTGATATCTAGCCATTATCATTTCCAATTTTGTCAGATTGTCGTAGTTGACAAACATGCTATGTAACTTTCCATATTTGTCATCTGACAAGCAAAATACCCAAGAGAAAACGCAGTTTAATATTCCCGGTCAAAATTGTGCGAAAAATCCACAGGGAAAAAATCATTCGCCTTGACCGGGATTCGAACCTGGATCCCTCGATTTCTGTGTTCGTGTGCACAACTTGGACTGCTAATCGCATAATATGCTCAGCAGTCCATTCTACCTTGTCCGGTAAAGCCCACAAATTTCGACAGGGGAGAATGACGCCTCAGTAGCTTAACTGGCTAAAGCACTCGGCCGGAAACTGAGTGATCCGGGCTCGAATCCCGATTTTCTAATTACACACAATACTCGAATAAAACCAATGCATGGTAAGCAGCATTAATGAACTCGAAACCAGGTGTTCGACTCGAAAATTGACTCATTACGCCATCCAGTCTTACGGGTTACCGAAATAAAACAAGGATTCAAACGGGCTAATGAGTAATTTGGGGCTCGTCTTCGCCGTAATTTATGAAGGTCACCGCTTTGCCTCGCGTTCTGGGGGAATATAAATGGCTACGCAACCACGCGAAACATCTGATTTGTGCTGTGGAGCAGAAATACTACGGCACGAGCTATTCATGTAACTGGGGCACCAAGTCCAGTTGGCAGTGGCTTCAGCCTCCTTGGCCTTGACGACGACGACCTCCGCTAAAATTGAGCGTCATTCCTCTGGACGAACCAAATCGCAGTTTCCCTACGTATGTTCTGGATGAAAAGTTCTTTTGAATGCCTTGGTGATGACGTCCATTCTGCTCAACGCGAAATTAGCGTTGATATTTGCAGAGCTTTGCAAGAGGTATTACGCGGAATTATTATTATTATATAGTACAAGTTACAAGTTGGCTATTTGCCAGGTGGTAACAGGTTATACAAAATAAAAAGAAAAACAAAAATATAGCAAATGAGAAATACATTACCAAAATGAAACTGGAAAGTATTAAAATTCAGTGATATTAATTTTCCAATATTAATCCTCTACATTTCTGGCATGGTACGCATATGATAGGCGAGTGCTAATAAAGTTTGAAGCTGGCTACTCGCCAATGCAAAATCACTTCTCAGTATTTATTCCTAAGCTCTCTTATCCCAATTTGTTTGCGAAAAGTAATATTTTATAAGCACTGCCCGTCAACCAGCAGCTACGAATGGCCCGCAAAATGGAAGGAATCAGCTTATTAAAAACTCAAAGCTTTCCATCATTGCGTCTTTCTATTTTCTTGAAATATCGTAACTGTTTGTGCTATCACAATCGCTCCTAAGTAGAGCTGCTTTTACCTATACTGGTGACACAAAACACTGTCAAATCTTATAGTTAATAACGCAGCAACCGCATATCATCCCTTACCTTGCCACATAATATGTAGCAGCTTTAAATTATCATGTACTAGCGAAGGTACAATTGGAGAGGCCATGCCATCTCGTTTCACATATGTAAGGAATATATGGTAGGGAAAAACTGAAGGATTAATCCCCCTAGGAAGGCCAAGAGATTAGTATTTGGAGAAAATAAAGACGGAAAAAAGGATGAAGAGCATCGTGAAGCCTAAGAAACTAGCTTAAATTGAAGTTTGTTGCATACCAATCTTAGCCGGATTGTAGTTTGTAGTTGATCTCTCCATCTTTCGGGTTCTCGCCGCATTGTTTGTCATTTTATTTATTTCTTTTAAAAGCCCAGATACAGCAATTATTACCAATTTACTGTGGCGCAGTAACAAGATAATAAATAATGTATAACAAGAAACAAAATACATATAATGTTAAGGGAGTCACATAAACCTAAAATATGCCGAGAATCTAGTACATAAAATATAACGAGAATCAAAACCTCGAAATTAAAGAACACAAGTATATCAAGCTAAAGAAAATTGTAGCAATGATTGAGAGATTGGACGGAGCCGACATCGCCCAAATAGGAGAAAAATGGGCTATCGCAGGAAGGACAATTGTCGAAAAGTAGCAACGAAGAGCTTGCGGATCTTTAATTTCCGAGTATCTGTGTCTAGTAGGCCTAAAAGGGACTTGGCCTTACACTTAAATATTTCTATGTTCTCGGAGAAATTTAGTTTTGTCATAGGATGACCACAGTGACGCTTCGACCTGAAGACGCCCGGTAGAATCCTGGCGTAGCTGTTGTCATCCTGTGACAAACAACGAGGCGAAAACCCGGAAGATGGAAAGATCATTCAAGCTAGAACGGCACGGAAGGCTGCGAGAAAACATTGTAGTTTGTAGTTTTCAAATGATGAATGATTTTAAAATTCTCCAGTACTCCTCTTGTACACCTACATACTAATCCGCAAGCCGTCTCAATGGGCATGAGGCAGGGGGTGTTAGGCCCCTCCCTTCGCCTTTATCTTCTACTTCATCTTATGGTTTCCTCGCACTCATTTTTGTCATAATATTTCACTTTCCTTATTCCTGTCCTCCTCTTCAATTCATCTTAGTTTCTCTTTTCACTCTGCCTCGCTATCGCTTCTTTGCCTGAGTGTCTCTCTGGATGTCGACCGCGAAGGTCTTCACCTCCGCAGCTGCCCTCCTGAGGCTAAATCCCTTGTTGCCATTACTCATTCCTTTGTTTTCAACTTCCATTATTTCGCGGAAAATTGATATAAGAACTGAGGAGGTTTAGGCTTTTCCTACACGAGAGCGCTCTCCATCCGAACGTGACACCATCATCTGTGGGGCGTCAAGCAAGGGTCATGACCTATTGACCATTATGCTTTTCATGTCCAGCCCTGGTGGCCATTGTAACACGCGCGCCTTAACAGCGCCACTATTAAGGGGCGCAAAAGCTTTTTTTAAATTTTAACAAAAATCGAGTGTTATCATATACGCACATAACATGGGCAAAGTACTCCATTCACCCGGTTGTGTAGAAATAATAGCCGCACCCGCTAGAGGGGTAAAAGCAACAATTACACCAAATGTGTCTTGTGCTCGCCGCTTCCCAAAATCTTCCGTAGCCCTTCCAATAAAATAACAAGAGGCCCACTAACAAAAGTCATTTCTTCGAAAAAAAGCTACTTAATAGCCCCCCGTTAATCTTTTGGTATATTTTTGAGGAGAGTAGCAAGTGGAGCCTTCACTTCGCGTTGGAAATGGCACTGCTTAAATACCTAAACGCCATTATGATGATAAAAAAATAGTCTCATGTCTATGCTTGTCGCAATTAAAATGAATGAAAAAGTTGACGCCGTATGATCACAATGAAGACAGCAAAATATATAGCCAGCACAAAGCCCTGGTCCCCTGGGTGGTAGCCTTATACGCTACCACTACCCCACCTAACCCGTATGATGGGTGTTGCGATATTATCAAACTATAGCCGGCTTGTGAAAAGTACCGCATGAAAATTAATTAATTATAGCCCTAAGGCCTAAGTCTAAGCCTAAACTAAGGCCCATTCAACGGAACCACTACTAGTTCAGGGATGTGTTCACCATTCCGAAAGCCATAAAAATTAAGGTATTGAAAAAGCCGGAGCAAGGTTCGTGGTCTTGCCTTGTCAGAGAGATTTTTTTGTAAATAGTAATGGTGACAAGTGATGGCCACTTCATTTGAACGCTAAACAGCTGGTCACAGCGAGCTTATGGTATATACAAGTATTTAGCATGTAGTAACGTGTCTCTGCTAGTTCCTTATGAAGTAGAGGGTGCCTCATATATGTGTAATATTTCGAAGCCTGCCGCGTGAACGGCGGTTCAATTTCTAGTACCGTGAGCCTCGGTGCGCAGTGGCCCACAAATTCAAAGGTCCGTGGTTCGATTCCCGGTTCAGGGAAAATTTTTATCATGGCAATTCATGTATATGCGCCTCATATAGGTTGGAAACTGCTGAGATGTTCGCTTTGTTAAGAGTTCAGTAAACATTTTTGCAATAAAATATGAACCACGAAAACAATGGGTTTTGTGGTGTATTGGTTAAAGAGAAAATATGAAGACTTCTGCGTTACACATCTGAGGATGCTGATTATTTGTGTTACAGCGCTAAGAGAAAAAGCACCAAGGGCTCACATAACACCGGGTGAAATGATAAAAAGCTAACACCAAGCATGAACCAAAGTGTTGAAAACCGCTTTTGAGGACGATAAACCGACTTTAGGTTTAAATGTCAAACGAGGGATAAACTGACAAGTCTGTTTTGTGGCTGCTGTTTTGCGTGATCATCAAATCTCCATCTATCGGCTACTAGATTCAAAAATGTTTAACACAGTTGATAAGAGTGGCTTCTGGCTGCTATTCATGCCTGTGATGGAAATTCCCCGTGTGATGAAACCTTAAAAGAGAGAAATGTGTGTATGCATATGCTAAAAATAACAGCCGTAACTCTAAGTCAAAACGTCTAATCGCAAAAATTGTTACTGGAGACAAATGTGTTTTACGAATATGTATTCCATTGGGAACGCTTTATGCACTCATCATACAACCCAGGCACAAAATCAATTGACTTCAATTTCTTCACACTCCTAAAATGGTTTATGAGTGGCCAACATTTTTAGAATGGTAATGCATGTCTAAAGGATGTGTTTTGCCAGCGGCAGCAACAAATATGCCTCTTTGCTTCCGATAGGGATAAGAACCAGATAAGATATGAGTATAAATTGACAAGTACTGACAAATATATATTGACCAGTTCTGAGATCCTATAAATGTTAAATTTTTAATAGTTAATTCATGTAAAAGTGGAGCTCATTAAGAAGAATACTTTTATTGCTATATTCTGTGTCCATTTTGAGAGATAGTTACAGAAATAAGGTTATAAATTTTCCCAATAGAATTTTACGCCGCAAAATTTACCACCCAATAATTTTCTCAGTTAACGGTTTATCATACTGTCCTATTAATCGTGTGATATTTATGATTTCTAACTTTTGGCATTAATAGTGGCGCTATTTTGATAAAAATTGGTGCATCCATCTGAAGTGACTGTAATTAATGCTATATGCAAACCAATGTGTGATTTCGATCTTTTGACCTCTTGATTTTGATCTTTGATAATGTGGTTCCAAACGCGAAATTCGATTTCGCCTTATGGGCTTTCAAGTTGAAATTTCAAGAGGGAAAAAAGTGTGAATGGTTTGGTAAAAATGTAACTTTCTAGACTGATGACTAGAAAAATGAGAATCAAAAGTATTAAAGTTTGGGATTTATGATCACACTAGTCTTAAGTAAGTACCACTCATGAAATTGTAGCCGTAATGCCATTCACATCTTATTAATTTTTGTAGGCTATATGATCTTTTAAGAAAGCTAGGGATAAAATACGCCGTATTGATACCTTTCATCCTAAAGCCCATACATCATCTCGGATTTAACCTAATAACCAAGGGCTGCTCCTGAGTAAAGAAAGGATAAAAAAATTAGATATGCTTCCATCAGCCTGAAATCCGAAAAAAGGTTTAAGAGCCTCATCAAGAGTCGTCTTCTTATGGATTTCCAATGAAATGAACTCAAGCTTACGGATGAATGGCCTACAGTCGCACTAACAAGTCCAGTGGATTCTAAAATAGGACTTGAAGGTTTCAAGAGTTGCATCTAATAGATATCATAAAAAAAGTGCTTTTAAATGTTCCAAAAACTTACCATGATATTTTTTATCGAGAGGTGCAAAGAGAATTTTAAAAACAAAACGAACCGCATTTGTAGAAGAGGAATGGGAGAATGTCTGATGGGAGTATTGCGTCTACTTTTTGCTCGACTGTTGTGTTGGTGTGGATGCTAGAACTGGGATTAAAATTTTGAAGAGTTGTATCTCCTAAGCCTCATAAAATTAATATCGTTCATCTCTGACTTTTCAGCGAATTTCGATGCATTTTTAATTAGGACAAAAAAGGGTATAGAGAGAATATTTAAGCCATGCCCAACCGCACTGGCCATAGGAAAAGATGAAAATGGCTGCCTGGATTCCATTATCGACTTTTCAAGCGAAATGTTTCTTTTTTTAATTCTTTCTTTCCTAATGGTTATACCTCGAATCTTATTAATGAATCCCTGCTGCTGATTGAAGTGCGTAAATATCAGCTTACTTTCAAAAATAATTTCCAGAACCTCGTTCCCTCACAATTTTCAAAGATATTCACTTAGAGTCGTCTACTACTAGCAATCATTGATTTCTGATTGAATGAACGTTTCCTTTAAAACCTAATTATGTGCAAAAATTAAGTTAAGCGATACCAAGAGATATACCTACCTAATGATATTGTTATATGGTAAGCTAAGTTAATCTATGAAATCTTTGCCATGAGTTTTGCTCTTGGAAGAATAAAATAATGATTAGAGTAATTTATAAATTATACCAAGCTCATAGCCAATTACAGTGCCCGCTGCCTTGCAAGACCAGGAAAGGTCACGATATGTACACGAAAATGAAAAATTCAAGAGAATTTCGGAGGTGCACACTTAAACTCTGGCAAAAAACCGCCATTCACTGATAATTTATGCATGCTTATAACCAATGCAATGATACCCATAAAACCGATGTTACACTACCTACAACGCAAAAATTTAAAAAAATTGGAATTCAGGCAGTCCATCACTTCATGTTTAAATAAATATATTGATACCTTTCGCAAATTTGGCCCATTCATTCCAATCGATAATTAGCATAGCTAAGAGAAATGTAAAATGAAAAGATTTTTATCGCACTGCTTAGTATTAAATTAAAATTTTCACGACGAATATCTGAAACTTTAGAGTAAAACTAGGGTCAGTAAAACATGGGGAAGGGAACTTGGATGTGATGTGGAACCCAAAATTTCCAATAGATCGGAGATACTGTAAAGAGGAAAAGGGTTAAATTGATGGATTAGGTTCTTACCTGGTGAAAATTCGTTCGTATTGAATCATAAAAAACTTTCTGACGAATATTTCTCGGGTTTGCATCCAGGTTAATGCATTATTATTGTTTTACCAAGAGGTGCAAAGAGAATAAAAAACAAAACGAACCGTATTTGTAGTAGAGGAATGGGAGAGTGTCTGATAGGAGTCTTGCATCTCATAAAAAAAGTGCCCATTATTAAATGGGAAGACACATAAATCCTTTGCCAAGCTCAACTTTACTGGGACCGCGTAATTTAGGAAGCAATAAAGATCCGCCTTAATCCCAAAAATTTCAATCGGGACACCGGCTTTCACCTTAGCAATACATGGAGACCTGTAATCAGCTGTATGAAAAACATATGGGTTAAACATGAAGAATTTCAAAAGACCTACAGCCAATCGGACGACACCTGAGCCGTATTGTTGTCCTCGAAAACGGTCGATCCAGTTCAGTGTGAAATTGGACTTCCATAAGGTAACACAGCCTTGAGGATGGAAGACAAGTCGTCCTCCGAAACGGCGGCTTGTATAAAATCTTAAACCTGGATGCAAACCCGAGAAATATTCGTCAGAAATATTCACCAGGAAAAATTAAAATCGCTTATAAAAAACTTTTGTTATGCACACTAACTGTTTTATTCTAAGCCGCAAGTCACGTTTCACTACTCCTTGTATAACTAAGAAGAGAATGCCTGATTGGATTCGTCCATCTCCTTTTCACGTCACGGTTGTGTTGGTTAAACTTTAAGTGCTCTATATTGTAGCGGAAAGGATCGATTTCAAGTTTCTTGTCCGCAGGCGGGTGTTCTTGTGTGCGGAGTGCAAGCGGTGAAGAGTGTGTGAGAGAGAGAGAGAGAGGAAAGGGGATTGGTTGAACAGCAAGCAAGAGGAGACTGCCTGCCATTCTTCTTTTCAGCTTCGCAGCGAGAGAGAGAGACTGTGTCGTATTGATCCCCATACATATATATATGTATATATAAATATCCGCTTGCTTTTGCTGTGTTTCATTGGGGAAGTGGGATTAGGGCGGGCTGAGCGATTACGGATTAGACGGCAGGATTAAAGGGGAGTTGCCTCCGCCACCCTCCTGATTAAAGGGTGAGAGTTTGTTTTGCGTCGAGGGGGTCGAAGAGGTGGGTGGTGGGGCGCGGGGGTTAAGCGCGTGGGGGTTGAAGAGGCCAAAGCGGGGTTGTAAAAAAGTGAGGCCGCGACTGCGCAACTAAAAAAATACTTTCAAGAAAATTGTTTTTTTTACCATTTAGGTTTCATTCATGCAGTTGCGCAGGGAGGGGTTTTCAGGGATAACCCCCCCCCCCCCCCCAGAGCTCAGAGAAATTCTTAAGCTTAATTCATTTTACTTCATTGGATACATATTTCTAATGGAATAGTGTAAGAATTAATAAAGCATCCCTCATGAAGCCTTAAAACTCACCATTTTCAACAATTAATCTTACATTTTCAACAATTAATTCCGCAATTTATTACTCTCGCACCTATCGCTTATCCTTGTGGGTATACCATACACACATACACATCCCGGTATTAGTTGCACCTAAACCCCTCCCAGCCTTAATTCCTAGATGTGCCCCTGCATTCATGCATTATTTCCTATTAGGGGTGATAAGCCAAGGGACCCAAGTGATTTTTTTTATACAGAGTAAAGTACAGAAATTGATAAAAGAACTACACAAAAACTTGGTGGCCAAGGGATACGAGTGAGTTCTGTTCTGCGTCGGCATTGAGTGAAAAATCAAATGCACAACTATATGTCTCGTGGATTGTTTTCTTTACCTTACTTCTGTGCCTAACTCTGTTTAGAAAACAAAATCACCTGTACCCCTTGGCTACTCACCCCCTCATATGCGTTGTCCATTGTACATTATTAGTCATTTTACAATCACTATAGTTTTGAAAATTTACACGCACGAAATTCCTTTTATGTTTTCTTCCGATAATACGTATATTTTGGTTTTTACGTTTTCAGTTTGGCATTTAAGAATTTTTGAAGTTATCCTAATTACTGGCCTATTGCCTAATAGGCTACCTTACTTCCATAAATTGATATAACATAATGTATGTATGGGAAAAAAATATATTACCGTTATTATATACCATCTTCTCATCATCAATTTATCGCCATAATAAACAAATTTTTGCTTGCAAAACTAGCATATAATTCACAATTGAATTCAATAACACATATTGATTTTTAAAATCCAGGAAATAAATGCTTTCATGTGTCACAAGAAACTTTTTATTAAGGGTATTTTATGTGCTATCTTGTTATCCATTGGTATCAGCTGAGTCTAAAACAAAATAAGGGTAAATAAAAGTTAAAGACATCAATCGTTATATTTTTAAATCATTACTCCTTCCGACTTTTTGAACCAATCGTAGCTTTTTTCACGCAAAATTTTAATTGATTTTCAGGATACATTTTTCATTAACTCAAAAATTAATATGGTAGCAAATGTAAGTTTCATCTTGAAATAATAGTTACCGTGGAACGCCTTACATTCGTTCTAATTTATTTCTAACTGAAACCTATATTTTAATCATTAATATGCGATTTTCGTGTGCTCAGAAAGCACAGCCGTACGAACTTACGTGAAAGTATGGATTTTTAAATGTGAAAAAAACTAGACGAAAATAAAATGAAAACAGCAAAGAAATAATGTATTTTTTGGGTCGCTTGTCCATGCAGTACATTTAGAAGATTATGCTTTGAAACGTTGCTCATGAAAATGACATGCACTTTGTCTCCGACCAACCTCCTTAAGTGAGAGAGAAGAACGGAGAAAGTACGTGAACCGTGCACGCTACTCACTCTCGCCTCCTTTCTGTCAAGCGTGCCTCACGGAGAAGCACGGGGGCGTTGTCAGCTCTCTCTACAAGGCCCTCACGGGAGACGCTCTTACGCCCACGGATTCCTTTTTCGGAGGATGTGCCAGCGTCTGTTTCTTCCTTTCTTCCTTCCTTTCCGTCGCACATACCTCGGAAGGTGGTGAATTAAAAACAGGCCGCGCTTTGACGTAAGTTTTAAGCCTCCGTTGGTCGCATGGCCACCTATATACACGGTGAATGATCATGCTGTATGATCACGTGATCATTCACAGGATCATGCGAGCAAAATAGAACTTGTTCTAATTTTCACTGAATGATCATGCGCATGAAGGTTCATTCGCGAATTTTTCCGTTATACACGGTGAATGATCATGCGCATGATCATGCTGAATGATCATGATCATTCGCCGTGTAGGTGTAGCGGCCTTTAGCTGCCTCATAGCAAATTCCATCATGTTGCTTGCTCATATACTATCCCTATAACTCTCCCAAGCTAATTGTCTAAATCCGAGGCGTCTATCAAACGCCAAGCCATTTTTTTTCTTTACCCACATTATGTTTTCAAATTTAGGGAAACTGTCCTTCCTTTTATCTCATTATATTATGCTTCTAAACTAGTAACCAGTATGATTTTATTTTTTTTTTGCATTTCCGGAATAAATACGAATATTTTGTTTCTTTTGGCGTCTGGCAGACGCCACGCCGCAACTCGATGTACAATACCTTATATGCTAATTCCTTCACGATGTCAATTGCAAAGTTTTTAAATGCATTGAATAATTTAAACAAATATTATTAACAAATATTTAAACAGTGAAATTTGGGGTGCGCGACTTTTTGCTGCACTTTTATGATTCTCAACTTGTTAACATTATGTAAGTGTAATAAATCTGTAAAAAAAGGGAATTAATTATTTTATTAATATGAATTAAATTGAAATTGAAATATTTTAATATTATCTCCATTATTATTATGCATATACTTGATGCCCATGTATGATATTAAATATTATGTCGTACCAAGGAAATAAATCAGTGGAAGTCAACGAAGTATTCTTTTCATTTTCGAATATCAACTTCCACATAGTGGAGCTTGATACCATTGAACGATGTTAAGGCATTTTAACCCTGAATAACTGTTGCCAGTACGAACTAAAATTAGTGATGATTTTTTCATCAAAAACTCACCATTTTCAAACTATTCAGTCAACACAACCATTATGGCCACAATGTGGCCGAATTGTGGTTTACCTGTGGCAAATGTTGTTATGGCTAGCCACAGCTTGCCATATTATGGCCCGACAGCGGTTGTCATGCGGCAAGCCATAGTTTGGCTTGCCAAACATACGTAACTATGGCCACACTGTGGATCGTCTCAATAAGGCCACAGATTGGTAAACCAAACATTTTTAAACATAAGTACATTACCTATGGTTGCTATAGATACAGGTGTGTTGGTGAGTTATTAAAATGGAAGTTGGTTGATTCTATTGATAAAAAGAAAGTGTACTATCCATATTTAAGCCACATTATGGTGGTCCACAGTATGGCCACAATATGGCCGGGAGTCAAAACCATTAAATGGGGCCATAATGGCAACCCACTATGGCCACATTGTGGCCACAATTGCTTTGTTGACTGGATCCAGAAACTTTAAGCCAAGCGCTTAGATTGGCCACGAGATTTTTCTGTTGTCGGATGCTCTGGACAACTCATGCCTGCTGGAGAGCGCAATATATCCAAGGCATCCGGCAACTGGGCAAATTCGCGGCCAATCGAAGCGCTTGGCTTAAAGTTCATCTACATCTACATAATACCCCGCGAGCCGCCTAACAGGCGTGTGGCAGGGGGTGTTAGGACACCAGCCGTTTACAACTTTAAAAAAATGAAGTGCTCTAACGAGGTTGGGACTAGCGTTTATTAAAGTCCTTTATGGTTCGGGGGAAAAACGAATTCCCATATCTATCCGTTCAGCACCCTCGGCACCAACATCTCTCTTAATTTATCGCTTCTATCGGACCTGGAAATATAGTGTGGCTCTAATATTATGTTCTCTGTGTCGCTCTTAAAGATATCCATTCTCAATTGTTCAAGCAATCTATGCCTAGCGCGCAGCCTCCGAGTCTCCAACGGCTCCCAGCCTAATTCGCTTAACATCTGGGTAACACGGATAACTGATATGTTACAAGTTTGTGTAGTTTAAGTATGGTGCGTTTTCGGCCAAAACATCATCTGTTTTTGAGGTACCTTTTGACACAGCTATCCACGGTTAAAATTTCCAGACATGATTTTTTCTCCACATTGTATATTATGCCTTGTCTAACCTATACTCCACGTAAATAATATTTAAATCTAAAAATATACGGAGATATTATTTGAAAATTCGTGACACGGAAAAATATTGAAATTGGTATATTCTATGAACATTTTAAGGTGATAATGTAACTTTTAAATGTAGTTCGTCACGTAAAAAGTGCGGATGATCAACAGTAACTCTTAATTCCTAATTTTTGGAATTTGGCATTTATTTCATGTGCTTTTATTCATTAACTCATGAAATAAATTCTTTAATATTGCCTATAATAATTTCTTTGTCAAAAAGGGGGCCTGTTTTATTTTAATCCTCATGAATAGGTAAGTATTGCAACTAGATATTGCTAAAAAATTTGAACGATTGGATGCTTATGCCAAAAAAAATTGTTGAAGTATTGCGAGAAGCTCAAATTTTAGAACGAAAATTGTAAAATATAAAAAGGAGAGCAATAAGAATTTTAAAGGAGAGTGTCTGTTACTCTGTTTTGCGACGAAGCCTCTGAAAATTCCCGGCTATTTTTTGCGCACTCCTGAGTCTTTGGATGTCGTTTGCTGATGTCCTACTCTAGTCTCTCCTCTCCTTAAGATTAGTTTGGGTGAGTGAGTGTGGAGCTCTTCCTGGAAAAAAAACAGCATGCGTTCATGTATTCATGATACTTAGTGAGATCGATTAATTCCTCTGACTCACCCTCCTCCGTTTGAATTTTCTTTTGGCAAGTCCTACGGCAAGATGTACACTTCTATGGACTTTTAATGTAAGACACGGTCTCCGGCGTTACTTATTGGAAATGTTTCACGTTAAAAATATAAATACTTTGTTATTTTCCACGCTTTCTTGCAAATTGTACGACCCGGGTTTCTGCATATATTGCTATCATAAGGTGATTAATTATTAAATTATACATCCTGATGACAGCATGATATGCAGAAACCCGTATCGTACCATTTGAAAAAAAGTGAAATATAACAAAGTATTTTTTTTATAACATTTCCTTGGACTTGTAAAATTGGGCAATGGGTAAAAATGTGAAGATATAAGTGTCATTTTTCACGACACAAACAGCTAATTACTCACTTGCACATTAAAAAACATTACCTCTGCGCACTCTCTTTTATGTATTGAATACCTGGATTGATACTAACTAAAACATAGATGAAAGGATAACTTTCAACTGAAGCGATACCTTTTGCCTCAACCAAATAGAGGAAGGAGAATCCTTGGAGCAGATTTTCTCAGGTTTGACGCGCTTTTGAACCTTCTCAGAATCTCTTTCCAAGCGGCACCATTTAGCGATCGTCATAACGATCGCAGGTAACCCTTTTTATTCCTCTTTTTTCAAGAAGTTTCATGCTTTTAAGCATTGTCACGGCATAAGCTTCTTCTATTTTTAAACGTTTACAGAAAAAATCAAATATAAAAGCGGATCAAATTTCTAGACAAACTCTAAACTGCCATTTTATTCTCAGCGATTCGAAAATCCGAGCCCTGTTCTACGTGTTTAATTTAATACTTACGCATTCCGACTAAACCCTAATGATTCCTCCAGTAAATAAGCCCGAGCCCGGGGAGTAAAAGCTATAGATTCCAATTGCGCCTCAATTAGAACGGTAAGCAAGCCGCAAGGTATTGGATATCTAGTAAACTCTTGTTTGCCAATATGGTATTTACATTCTAATCATCGGATTAGCTAATCGCTCCATGAATGGCAGAACCTTGGTATAAGTGGAGAGAAAAGCACAAAGTACAGGAAGGTAATCAGCTGTTTGGGCCATAGCACGTTAGCAATTAGCGCTAAGTAACTTCCACTCTTTATCCACGAAATGCTATCCAAACACGCCTCGGCAAAAGGTATTTAGCGCCACGATCTGTAAACACCTACCATAGAAAGGGAAACAACACTGGCTTTGAAAACGTGACGACCGAGATCGCCTCCAGAAATCAATTACTCAACGAATTGATTGGTTTGCTCGCCAATGATTATTGAGGGTCGAACTTGGGACCTCGTCAATAAATTACGTGCGCGCGACCTTCCACCCTTCTCCTTTTATACCGATCCCAAACACCCCTTCCACCTCAGGTGGATGCCTCGGTGCCCACGGGGGTTGAAAGCGGCGGGGATCAGTGGATGTCTACTCCCGGGATGGAGGTGGGTGTGGCGCGGGATTAAAGGATGTTTGGTGCCGTGATTGGGATGCGCGGTGCGAGAGAGGAAGAGATTTGGATGGGCTTGAGGAGTGAATGGAAAGAGCGAATCAATTGCACGCGAGGATAGGGGAGAGAATTCTGAGGCGGCGGAGAGAACCAGGAGCGCATTGCCTGAAAACAGCTCTGTGAGAGAGATTTCGCAAAGATTAACCTGATGTGCTTGAAGTATGTAATAAGGGGAATAAGGCTCTTTATTTATTGAAACTACAAAAGAAAAATCTTCCTATATCCACTAGAATTATGCTTGTCACATGTGTTTCATGCACACACACATCTTCCCCAATATTGATTACTGTATAGTATACAGTGTATACTAGTCATTTAGACACTAGACATAGGGTGTCCCATTTATCTTGACCACCCGAAATAACTTTTTGTCCAGATTCAAATTCAAAAATGTGTCAAGCAAATGTTCATTAGCCGTCAGGGGGACATTAATTAGCATGATTGTCTTCCCAGTAGCTTAGTTATTTACAAAGATATGAACAGGAGGAGTTGTAGGAGAAGAAATGAATTGCCGAATAAAAAATATAGGGTGCCATTTAAAAAATACATACCGCTATTCATATCTTTGTAAATAACAAAGCTACATGGAAGGTAATCATGCTGATTAATGTCCCCCTGACGGCAAATGAACATTTTACTTGACACATTTTTTAATTTGCACCTGGAAAAAAAGTTATTTCGGGTGGTCAAGATAAATGGGACACCCTGTATAATGACTTACCTAGTGTATTTGAAATGTCTGCAACGGTTAATTAACTCTTGTGTTAGATTTATATTTGATTTGCTTAGAGATGAGCATTTGTCCAAATTCTACACTGATCTGAATTGGTTACTTCTTCACTGCCGAAGGAATTACATCTTGGGATCTTTTCTGTTCTCCTTATTCCAAAAACAGACTCCTGCATCCCTGTACGAATTAATCATCACCCGCAAAAAAGTTACTGGAATTTCCGACCGCCATGTTTCTGACCTTCAAATTCCTCAAGTCCGCGCCAATATATATTTCAAATCTTTTCATCCAACTGCGTCTAGATTCTGGAACTCTCCACCGCCAAATATAAAGACGTCACAATCACTTCAGTCGTTTAAAGGAAGGCTGTACTCCAATTTGAAGTCTGGAGCTTAATTTAGTCTCGTCAACTCATTGAAGTTATCGCATTAAAGTTGTGAAATAATCAAAACTCTCTACATAAACGTGTATATGTATGTGTGTGTTCATTACTTCCTGTGTTATAACTTATATTTTTCTGTATATTTCCTGTGTTTTCTATTTTTTGCTCCCATAGGTTTTACCTAGAGCACAATAAAAATATTTATACATAAAGAGATTTTCAAATTACGATCATTACAATGCAAATTTTGCGTATTTGTGTGATAAATATCATGAAATCTACGTTTTAATGCTAAACCCTGAGGAAGCTCATTGCAATAAGGAGAAATACAGCTTTTCAAAAAACTTCTTGAATCGGAGATAGGGATCATAGGTGGGTTTGTCGGCCTCGGTGGCGGCGGGGTAACATACTCGCCTACCAAAGAAGAGGATGCGGGTTCGAGTCCCACCTGTGTAGGTTTCCCCGGTCCAGGGTATGATTGTTCGTGCACGTTTACTTGCTACTTTTGTTGAACACCCCGGTGTAAAATGGCCTGTTAGAGTGGCATCCGGTGGTTTGAGAATAAAATAAATAAGGTCAAGATCGCACTGCCTGAAAACACCTTTGTTCGATAGGTTTCACGAAGATTAATTGAAATTGATTTGATCTTTTTATACTTTGTTTTTATAATTATTCTTCTATTTTCTAACTCTTTTATACTTTAAGAGATTTGATTTTTCAAATTATAATCTTTATACCTCAAATTTAGCTTATTCAAACGATAAATAAATTAAATTAAATTCATGATTTCGTGATTAAAATTGGTCAACTTAATTGCAACAATGAGAATTACAACTTTTAAAAACTTATTGTAAATGTGCTTTTCACAAAGATTGGGTTAGTTGACGAATCCTCATATATTCAACTAAACAACGAAATCGGCCGCTGAAAATATTATACTGAATGGAATTAAGGTAAAATTTGTACATAGCTGTGTTTTCCACTGCTAAAGAAGTTTAAAAAAGTTCAATTGCACGCAGCGAGTTCAGAGTACCGCAAATTAGCACTACCTGTACACCTGCCCAGAGAGATTCACCCGTATTTGTTCAGATTACTGCACCTCTGATGGAACTTACATAATATATCCTTCTACATAGTAGTCAATAGTCATCGTCATTATAAAAAAGGGAAGTGATGTATACATTTAAAAAAATAAAAATTTTCAGTTTGAAGTATATCAGCGCTCATAAAATTTTATTAATGGCTAAATAATTTCTCAGAAATGTCAAATCCCTATTTTTATTACTATTCCTGTATATAATCCGAAAGGCTTATATAAGGCTTATAATAAAAGGGTTGATTTTATATTAATTCCCAGAAATTTGTTTTAACCAGGGGGCCTATTACATTCACTTTATTCCTTGAGTTCGTACGGCGATAACGGAGCATCTTTCGCATGAAATCACTGCTTTTCATTTCATTATTTTTAACTGAAATTCCAATTCTTAATAATAGCTAGTTAACTTTGATCTCCACTAAAAAAAAATTCCATTTGTTCTAGTTTTAATTGCCAGTTGCCAGCAAATCAGCGTTTCACAAAATTATTAAAAGGCCAAACCGTTTTCCTGCACATGGTAATAGTTTCACAGAACTATTTACCTTAAATGTAATTCATTTTTATGGCTTTACATCTGTTGAAAGGTAAATAAAAAAAACTCAGTTAAATTATTGACTTGCTTCATCAATATTGAATGCAATAAGGTTTGAGCTGTTTATATTTTATGGTAACCAAAGAAAATATGATAATTTTGAGGATCGGGGTTCCGATTGGTACGCCGGACGAGTACGCAGGGGAGAGAATACCGATAACGTTGATGCAGACGGCTGATATTTCTTTTGTGAGATTCCTTTTGAGTACGTAAGTCATACTGTACTTTGCAAATCCACACTTTGTGCCCGATTTTTCTTAACTTCGTCTGTCTTTTTCATCGATTAAATCTTTCAGTTGACTTTAAACCCACTTCCCAATGTTGGATCGGCTTGAAATTGTGCACAATTTCTTGACTCTGATCGCAAAACAATACTAAATAATCATACATTTGAATTTGTTCCATTGTGCTCTGAATAACTTACTGGATTCCAAGAGGAAAATTAGTTATATTAGTTAAAAACTTTTCTGCAGAAATTTATTTAATATCATTGCTTCATTCGAGTACTTATTTTCCACTACAAAGTATAAAATAAAGATAACAAAAAAAGATAAAAACCACGTTTTATAAAAAAAAACAATACACAATGCATCAAAAAGTCAAAAATAAGCTTCTCATCCCTCGAGTGCTGATTAGGTTTAGATGTTTAATAATTGCCAATCCTGACTCCTTTATCAGGCTCTTCTGCAATCATTTCCAATAAAACTAATGATCACACACACTTTTTTCCGAGTCAGTAAAATCTTAATTTTTACTTATTAGTGAATTTTATACTTTTTTTGGAAAAAGTGTGTTATTTGAATCCTTTTTTATCTTACGTTTGAAAGAGATCAATCGAGCCAGCCTTCAGGTACACTGATGTAGCATCAATAGATATTCAGTGAAACATTTTACTAATCTTCTCCTATTCTTACTGCCAGCTAGCCTTCTTTGTGGTTTCCATTAAAATCCCGCGCGGGTGGTTTTCAACCATCGCATGAAATTTAGTAACTAAGCCCCTCGTTAAACGTTTGCTATGACAGCTAGTCTTACATTCACGAACCGAAAATAGTGATAATAAATATATAACAATGGAACGGGAGTTTGACAGGGTGGAGGGTAAGACGGGACGCGGAGAAGAAAGGTTAGAGGGAACAGGAAAACCTAGGAAAAGGAAAAATTCCATGATGGTAACTCACAATGGTAATACCCGAAGGTTAGTTTGAATATGTGAGGGTAGATCTCATCTCGGAATAAGCCACAGGCGAGTGATATACACAAATGCAGGCTAAGTGGGCTATCCTTACTCCTGGGCCATTGTTCATAAGGGTTTAACCGTGATTTTGACCGGGGATAATTTGGTCAACCATAATTTCGACTTTTTTGACCCCAAGGTTGATTAAATTCCTGCAATTTTTTATTCAATTCAGAGAATCTTGCCATGTTACAGATATGCCTTCCCGCATGTTTCATCTTTAAGTTCATGCCATCTTGAAATTAAAATTTTGAGTTATTCATGTATGGGATTATTTTTCCTGAGTGGGGTCAAATTTGACCCCAGGTGGAGACTGTGTAGGCATTAAGTTTTGAAGCGTATATCTATGGAAATAAAATTGATAAAAGGTGTTGAAAGGTAGGTAATCCTTACATAGGTTTTCATGGTGGCATGAAGATTCAAATGCGACGTTTCTGGGTTATACGTCGCGTGTGTCTTTCTTCTTATACAAAAGTTTCGCCGCTAGCATCTTTAGGTCACTGAAGTGCAGAGTGGAGGTAGAGATAGTCTTAGAAAGGTCTAGTAGTAGTCTTTTATATCATTCGTCCAAGGCTGGGCTGGGCTAAGCAAATTTTTACGACTACATAGTCTTTTCATAGAATTTACGTATTTAAGAAGTCCATACATCCATTTCCTGAATGGTGGTATATCACCAACCATATATACCACCAAGGCGGGATTCAAACCCACGACATTTAGTTTAGCCGATGGTGACATTACCCTGGCACCAGCGAGGCCGGCATTAGTTAATCGCTGTGAGCACTAGCCTACCTCGCTACGCAGTACATGGTCTGCTGTATTTAGTTTGGGAAAAATTCCTCTGAATTCAGCAGAATGAAATATTATATTTTTACCCATCACAGAGGAGAAAATGCTTTCATCTCTCAGTGGGCGTAATGGATTCCATACGATCATAGAGTTTGCTTTACCGACGGCCGGACGATCCACCCAATGTCCTCCACATTCTCTTCAATTCAGCAGAGCACCGGAGAAAATACTGAGAAGAGACGGTTTTTATGGAAATTTCCTGCTCGATATCAGAGTAGCTCGGAGGATATTTTTTAAGACCCAAGTGTCTCTCCGCCTTTTGGTCTCGGAAAATTTAGGCTGCGGCGAATTCAAAGCCGATTCGAGGAAGGGCCGACGTCTCCCGATATTCGGGTGAGATCGTCAAAAGGCCCAAGGGCTCGCATTCAAGAAACGACGTAAAAGGCCCGGAGAAGAATTGCTTGGAAGGAGAGTCTGGATATGGCCTGCACGACTTGTGACATCGAAGAGCTGGATGGGGAAAGTCGTTGGGACGGGGAATAGAATGTGAATGAGAGAAGTAGGGAAGGAGGTGGGTGGAGTCAAGATCTACCACTCCCATAGAGGTTGACATTATCTGCAGATGCCCTCGATGGTATTCCTTTGACATCGGACCTTCGATCATGTAAAATGCGTATTTGTTGCTACGATGCTTTTTAGATATCATTTTCAAAGAGGGCATCTGGGTAAGGTGACGCCGGGATAGAGTCAGGCTGGACAAAGTCAGTCACATGGCTAGCAGGCTCCTCATTTTCAACGATTTCCAATCAAAAAGTCCCTTTTAAAAAAGGAATCCATTGTAAATAGCTGAATCTTAATGTAAAAAATGCAGGTGATATATATTACAGATGATGACACGCAATATCCTTATGCGTACATTGATCAAGACTCAGTGAAAAGTCTACCTCTATGGAGAGAACAAGTATCTAACAAGTACCGAACAATTTGAAGAGGTCAACAATTACCCCGGTTACAATAGACATTGACCCTTGCATAAATTCCCAACAAGCTGAAAATTTACAGGAACCGCTCTTAGGAATACCTCTCTGATGAAATCCTGAAAAGTCCACATCGATCCCGTGTTTGCAAAACATTTATTCAAGGTAAAAGGCCACAAAAAAGACGTTTTTGTATTTTTTGGCCAAACGGTTAGTTACGATAAAAATTGCTTAGACTAAATTTGTAGATTAGGAAATTATTGACAAAATTGCCTGCAATTGTTTCCCTCTTAGGTTTACCATTTCTGAGAAAAAGCCATTCGAAAGTTAGCCGGAGCTGTTTGATAATGCTCGTAGAGCACAACAATTTAGTCATGCATATTACGGAGAATACAGCTTCAGCTAACTTTCGAATGGCTTTTTCACAGAAATGGTAAATCTCAGAGAAAAAAGCAGAGTGATTAAGTTTTTTGGATAACTTCCTAATCTACAATTTTGGTCAGATCAATTTTTATCGTAAAACTAACCGTTTGGCCAAAAAAGGCAAAAAGCCCATTTTTGTGACTTTTGACCTTGAATAACATTTTTTGAACACACGGGATCGATGGGGACTTCAACATTTTATTAGAGTGGTATCCTTAACGTTCATGCAAATTTTCAGCTTGTTGGGAATACATGTAAGGGAACCCCTATTTTTTTCGGCTAATTTGACCGGCCTTTATGTCTGGTTGTTTGGTGTTGATGATGGAGAACTTCCAACATGCTACGTATTATCCTTTTCAAATAGATTTGCGACTGTCCAGTCGCGTAATCTTAGAATTTTTCGAGCGACGTCGAGGCAGGAGGTGGGACCTGTGACACTAGGGATATGGGATGGGTAGAGGGAGAGAGGGGCGGGCGTTGCCATGTTTCCTCAAAAGACTGTCAGTACATAGAAACGAAGGACTGTGTCAATAACCCTCTTCCCCATTGGCAACACAGCTAACTTACTCACGAAGTGCACACAACGGAGGTCTGAAAGTGACTGAATTTCCCGGAGGATAGGCTGCAACTATCGCATTCTGGTTGGATTTCAGTAAGTCGCTTGCCCTCCTAATTATTATTATTATAGTTTTCTACGGATTAAGGTAGGTTTCCATGGAGTATTAAAGAAGTGATCCGGGAGCCCCCCTTTCCTTACAGCGCTACCCTCTTCAATTCACTGTAAGCCGTACTCCCTTTCAATCTATCTAAAAAATCCTATTCTTTTCCTTCCCCTCCCTCGTTTTCTTAACATTCTACCCTCCAACACCATTTTCAACATCCCCTCCCCGGTAAGTACTCACTCCATCCATACCTTCTGTCTCCTCCGTATCTCATCTAAAAGCTGCCTCTCCTCGCCCACCATGTTCAGCACTTCGTCGTTCCTTTTCCTCTCCGTCCATTTCACCTTCTCCATTCTTCTCCATACCCACATCTCGAATGCCTCCAATCTTCTCTCGTCTTCTTTCTTCAGTGTCCACGTTTCCGCACCGTAGAGAGCTACACTCCAGATCAGACTCTTCACTAAACTTTTCTTTTAACTCTTACATAACGATTATCTCAGAAGCTCCTTCCTGTTCATGAACGCCTCCTGCTAGTGCAATTCGCTTACTGATGCCCTTGCTACTGTGTCCATTTTCCTCTATTGCGCTGCTCAAATAGTTAAATTGCTCTACCAGCTAAAGTTTTTCCCCGCCTACTTTTATCTTGAGTCTCACCCCTCCCAATTGGCCCCCTAAAAATTCGGGCCAGTATCTTAGTCACGTAGATATTTGAAATGAACTCTACGGAAAAATACTTGTCTCATTATCAACACGCCTAATGAGGAGTCATTGTGATCTGTGCTGATCACTAGCATCACTTATACCTGTTTTTTTATTTAACTGGCAACCCAACCTAGGAGTGCATACGTAACCCTAAAAAAGACGTTGAAAAATCTGCGGAAAAGCATGTCATTAATGGGCTTCTCTGAAGTAAATATGAGGAGTGAGACTAGTGATCAAGGCTGATGTTGGGTCCATTTGTTTCTAAGCTACACAAAGGGAATTATGCGTTCAGGGTATTACAAAGAGTATTCGCTCAGGTACATTATCTAAGGGCCAAAAGTCCATCATCTTGGTCTTCTTATTTTATCTTATTTGCTGCGCCTCTATTGTATACTTTCTTTATGATCACCCTCGAAATGAAAAGGACCATTTAACAGATAGGGATGGCATTATTTTGGTGCTTGGGTTGAGGATCAAATTACAGAAGGATGAAATGCATACGTCCGTAAATGCGTCAAATGCATACATTCCGTTTATGGCAGACCCAAATGTTTGACTCGAAATTAGTCTTCTTAGCCAATCCTTAAAAATCCTTAGCCAAATAGGCATTACATGAGCCTTTCCATGCACTCCCATTCTTTCCATGCTCAAAATATAAGCCTAAAAGCAACCTTGCAGCCATCAGCAGATTTGGCTGGACCTCTTAGGCCCCTACGTTCTAAATTGGGGCCGACTACCATTAGGCTGAGAGAACCGAGGAAGGTGATTTTTTTTATCACTATGAGGTTCCTTATACGCTAAAGTTATTTCTGCATCTTGGTACGATACAGCTTTCATGATGACAATATGTTTTCATTGATCAACATTTTGTATGTACCGCGATCTCCTCATTGAATGGCTGGGCAAATGATTCACTTCACAATGATTAATGATAAATTCCAGGCACAATTATTTGCGATAAATATTATGAAGTTGGTTCAAACAATTGTATTGAGCTCTTATTTGCGTAGCTAAATCATTGAAATTTGCGTATATATCTCTTCTACCTCTATTTTTACCTCTCCCCATCGCGGACTCTGGACAGCATTTTTCATGGCAAGTTACGTTCTCAGCTAGGCCTGATTTTTGTATTTTATTTATTTGTATAAAGCGTAAATAATTTCATTTCTTAATCAACATAAAGTATCAAAAATATATTTTCTGAGAAAACCATGCATTTCTGTGCTTTTGCAGTAAAAATGAAATAATTTCTAGCTTTCATTTTGACGGAAAATATCTTTAAGCATAGGTCTTTCACGAACACGAGAGGAAAATAAAGCAGTTAAGACAATAATTTCGTACGAATGATTCACATCCTGATCATGTTGCCGACGGGTAATTGCTCCTTCGGCTCTTGCTAGGAAATTTGTGCCGTAGATATCGTGCAACAGTGGTCGCAGGACCAGCCAGCTGACCGCAGCTGCGGCCCGCGTGCGGGGCAAACCGTATTGCGGTACTCCGCGCTAAAAATTTTTCTCCGTGGAAAGCGGTAGACCAAGCGTAAAAACGGAGAGAATTCTGGGCATTATAAAGAGTAACTTAACATCCCACCACAATAAAGTGTTTTTCCGTCCGTCTGAGTAAATAAATTCGTGTTGAATTTCGGAGAACCCCCTAAATACGGAAAACCCACTAGGAACTCAGCATCATTGGCAACTTTTAAGAGGAGGCTACACAAAGTACTTTTCACTTCACAGCTAGCTGGTTAATATGCATTACACTGAGCACCGCCTACGACAAAGTGATATATATCACTAAATATTTATAAATTTATAATTTTTTTACACCGTTATTATATGTTATATTTTATGTCTTAATTGCATGTGTAATATTTGTGTATACTTTGTGCCTCATTAGCTATGTTGTATTTTACATGTAACATGACATTAGCTTTCACTCAGTAGGTTTTCGCAGGTTTTTCACGCCCCGCTTCTTGTATGGGCGTTTTCCTGCAGTGGGTTTTTTTCTCTGAAGGATATTACAACCATTTCCTAATGTTTTTTCCCACAAAGTGAAATATTTTTTACACAAAATTTTCACACATACTTGTTTATCAGTTTTGACATTTCACTGATAGTGAATATTGTATATTTTTTTATTATAAAGGTTTATATACCATTTTTTAAATATCTTTGCATTGACGCCATGGAGGGGTTAGGTGGAAGAGGGGACTTCTTAGTCTCAACCTCGCCCGAATAAAGGCATATTATTATTATTATTATATTTGAGTTTATGCACTTTCTCAACTGATTAAAACCAGCTGGAAATATTCACCAATCCCAAGGTCAATTCAATATTAGGCTCGGGTGCTAAGGAAGATTATTCACCCTATCCTACACTGTCTGATCATGCCCGACCCAGGAATCTTCTCACGATCTGGCAGGTCTGTAGTAAAACAGCTTTTTGCCCGAGGTTAATCAGTTGTTTTTTAATTCCCAGGTCTTCGACTTCTTTTTTGAATCTTTTAGACAAGACTCCCTCCGCAGAGATTATCAGTGGGTGTATGCTGAGGTCTTTCAACTTCCAAATATTTTTTATTTCACCGGCCAAATTCTGATATTTATGTGTTTTCTCTCTTTCCGTAGACTCAACATTGTGATTTAGTAGCACTGCTACATCGACTATGTTTGCTCTTAGCTGTAATTTGCTGATCAATAAAATATCAGGCCTATTGTAATCCATGGTTTTAGCTGAAAGTATCGGTCTATCTCAGTATAAAATGTGTGTATCTGTCTCTAGTACGGCGGGTGGATGGTATTTGTAATATGGTGGAGTATTTATTAAAAGTCCATAGGTAGTTGCTAGGTTTTGGTGGATAATTTTGGCCAACTGATTGTGCCTATTGAGATAGTCATTACCAGCTAGAGCTGAGCACCCCGAAGTTATGTGTTCAATGGATTCACCCGTTTTCCCACATTTTCTACATTTATCTGCAATTTCAAGTTTTAATATGTTTTTTTTTCATAGTTGTGAGTTCGTATAAATCTGTCTTGAATTTCCATCACAAACCCTTCAGTCTCCGGGTATAAATAGCCATCTTGGAGCCATTTCAGAGATGCGTTTCTGTCAACCCAATCCTCCTGTATGACTGTTGGGAACTTTCCATGCAACATTTTAGACTTCCATTCCTGCTTTTGTTGGTTTAGGTCTGGTATTTGAATCCGATCTTGGTTCTCTCCAAAATTCGATGGTGTGTATCCCACGTCAACCTGTAATACCTCTTTCATTAATTCATCTTTTGACGATTTTAAGGAGGATTTCATTGACTGTTCCTGAGATCGGCATTGTCGGAGAATATTTATTAGGCGTCTACCTCCTTCCTTTCTTGGGATTCATAACCTGATTACTGAAGCCTTATCATGTAAACATCGGAATTTATTCAAAAGTCGCCTAGTCAGTCGGTCCAGCTCATTTAGATCCGTGTCAGACCATTTTAAATTTCCGAATTTATTATTATTACAATTATTATTATTACTATTATTATTATTATTATTATTATTATTACTATTATTACATTTAAAAACTGGCCTGATATTTTATTAAATCGCCAAACCAGATTTTACGCTGTTAATATCAAAAATCCAAGGAAAATTGAGAAAAAGACACACCCTAGCTCTTTGTCCCACTAAGCGCCCCTACGCCACAGCCCCGACAATTCCTCATGTGGAAAAGGGTTGAAGCAAGGGTACTCTAGATGGAGAATGAAAAGCCGCCCTGGTCACTCCCGAAATTTGAGGGTGATAGATTGAGGCCAGCGGAAACCCCCAGTCGCCCAATGCGATTGAAGGAGAGCGATATTAAATCTGAAACCAATTAATAAAATTGCGAATCCGCACTTCAGCTGCCATTTAATCGGAAACTCATGCGATGAGGAGTGTTTAAAATCATCTCCAAAATCTTCCCCACAGCTTAATCGATTTCAGTTGAAAAATCATCGTTTTTCTTCTGGATTTGATGTATTTCCAAAATGAATAAATTTTAGGTTATATTTTATGGTCTAAAAGATATGCCCACAAGCTTTAAAACGTATTCATTTGAATCGACTTCTGATTAATATACTTTGAAAATTAAATACTACAGAGATGAGGAGAATGTATCTAGGGATAAAGTAATGGCAAGTAAATAAAGCAGGAACACAAGAAGTATAATTACAAATTAACAATATGTATCTTTTCATAGAATTTCTTAAGAAGGAAAGGCTATTTTTAAATTTGTGAAGTAATAGTCGAAGAAAATTTTTCAAATGTCAGAATATATCATCGCCTTCGAAAGCCGACTACCTTTTTTCGTAATGCATTAACAAACAGATGGAGTTGTTAATTACTCGATTCCATTCCGATATTACATTTGATCTTCTGAGAATAAACGGCGATCGGGAGAAATAAATTGGCCTCAAACAGAGAAAATACATGTATGATCTATTCACCTTTAAATCCTCATCCAGTAACGCAGCTCGTGCCTGAACACCGCATTCCATAGGTAATTGGAATTGGAAAGTGGTACGTAGCTCTGAATGCGTGGTAGCTGCCTGGCTAGTAACCCATTTAAATTACCTGTGTAAGCACGTTTTTCCAAAGTCAGCACTGTTTATTCCAATCTTGTATCCCTTTTTGTGTGAGTATCCCCAAACGTTCCGCACCACTAGCTCCTCACCCACGCTCATTAGCTTACCTTCTTTCCAGTGAATTGAATTACCGTTAAATGCCACGTACTCAGCTGTACTTGCTCTTTCTTTTGCAAACATACTGCTGCCAGTAATTCAGTTATCACATCCACCTTAACGAGAGATTTGGTTGCACGATTAAAGTGCTGCCATTATGAATTCACTTAGTAATAGGATTATATATAATATTAGAAATTGCTAATTTATTTTAAAACAATTCTGGCCTCTATGCCATTATAGTTTTGACCCGATGAGGAAACATATACATTCCGTAGTAAAAAATTTTAGAGGAGGTAGTGTTCCCGACAATATTTATAGTGCTGGTTTTAAGAAGCTCGCTGTATTTTTTTGCAACTATAGTATGTAATAGGAATGGAGGAGAGTGGTAGAAACTTTTATTTAAAATATTTAACATTCAAATAACACTTTTATGAAGCGTTACTTGATATTGATTTAAATGATGGACAACTAAACATTTTCGAATTAAATCCATTTTCAATATTTCCTCTAACTGTCAAAGAAATTTGTGTACTGACCGTTTTATCTCACTAAGTTTGAGGTGACTTGCTTTTTTCGGAAATGGATGGCCGTTTACTAAATTAATTATCCCTTGATCAACGCTTTTTATTCAAGACAGAGTGAGAAAAAATATATATTTGAAATCCCTAATCGGTCTGTAAAATCACAATACCTTGTCACAAAATTACTATTGGCCAAGTAAATATTTCACAGTGGTTGTATGGATTGAGATATAGTAGTTTGTCGTAAAAACTTCAGGTATACTGCCAACTAACTATGAGCGCACACACAATGCCATGGCACTACATGTTCCAGCACTTAATCCATTTGAAGGAGTTTTATCCGCCAAAATAAGAGAAATCCTAAGTATAAGCAAACAAAGCCGAGGATGGTAATGATAAGTAAGTTCGCCGTTCGAAATACTAAAATAGCATTCTTATCGTCCGAATATGATAACACAATAACATTGGAACATAAAAAAACACAGGAATTGCGATGTAAAAGGAAGATCATGTTTGAAATATTAATGACCAGAGACGCTTTATCAAAAAGATAATACTTGCTATGACAGCCTGCGTAATATTATAATTATTCAAAAGATGATGGAGTGAGGTCACCTTAAGGAGACAGTAAAAATAAAACGACGTTCTCCTCTTTTAGAAGACTTATTCATGAACGTGTGTGAATCATGCCTTTTGTAAACTAATCGATGCACGGGCCGAGTACTTCCGGCCGTGTTGACCTGTTGTGACAGTCTGCGCAATATTATAATTATTCAAAAGATGATGGAGTGAGGTCATCTTAAGGAGACAGTAAAAATAAAACGACGTTCTCATCTTTTAGAAGACTTATTCATGAACGTGTGTGAATCATGCCTTTTGTAAACTAATCGATGCTCGGCCCAAGTACTTCGGGCCGTGTTGACCCGTGTACCTACCGCGAAATTGGATTGATGCGGAGAGGACGGACACGTGTCTGCTGTCGTTGCGGTCCGATGAATTCCATCGGACGCCGAGGATGGCGGTGTCTGCAGTGGACTGCAATCCTTGCGAACTTTCGTGCGAGGAGTGGCGGAATAAAAAAAGTGAGCGAGGACCTTCTGGAAGGAGTACGAGGCAGAATGGGCAGTTCGAGCGGTTAACCGCCCGGCAGCTGCGGCATTTTGGAGCCGTCCTGAGCGGTTGGCAGTCTCCCTGATCGTGGCAGACGTGTAGAGTGGGGTATAGAGTCGCGGGGACGAGTGATCGCAGACAGTTGGTGGTGCGGAGGCAGTCCTCAGAGAACTTGGAATAGGTTTGTCTGCGCAGTAAACTGAACTGACCGCAGTGAACAGCCTCCAGACTCGACGTGGGATTCCTCGCTTGCAAATAGCGGAGGAAAAGTGAGAAATTTCTCCCATTAACGAGCGTGGTATCTTACGATCGTATTTTTTTCGAAACACAATGACTCCGTCAGGAAAAATATTCACCCAAGTTTAATTTTTTGCAAAAAAAAACAATAAATTAACATATATAATATTTTTCCCGGCGAACAATTGCAGTGAAGTTTTCTCGGGTTTCACACCGGGTCAGGTCCTCCGTTTCTCCTTCCAACGTTTCACTGGTAAGAAGCGAAGCTTCTCTGTCGATCTCATTGATACTGGGACCGCGTAGTAAAAGAAACCATTCAGATTCGAACAAACAGCAATAATATCAACAGAGACTGTGGCTATAATTTAAGCCACACATGGGGCCACCTCTTAAAAATACGATGGGACTGGCAGCCAATCAGGAGACGCTAAACCGCCCTCACCCTCAGAATTCTGTATATATACCCCGAGGCTTTGAGGATTTGGTATTGGATTCCTGAATCCCTGGTGACGATGGGCAAGTTGTCCATCGAAACGTCGGAAGGAGAAATGGAGGACCTGACTCGGTGCGAAACCCGAGAAAACTTCACTGCAATAAATTAACATATTCTCTCAGAGCAGATAGGTTTACCAGGATCATTTTACGCACCCCGCGCAAAGTCCCTAACCAGCGTATTCAGCTTCCTTCCTTCTTGAATAAAATCCATAATGAGACCAATTATCTTCCATTAAATTTATAAACCTTTTCCCCTCCATCTACCTTTCCCTAGGTACCAATTATTATTCCCTAAAACAAGATTTTGGCATTAATCAGTATAATTCGCGTGATTGAAGGCATTGGGAGGTAAACTGCGAATAACAGCTCTTTGCAGTCCACAAGTCGATCTTTTAACCGAGAGCCGTCCTCACACTCATTCCAGGTCATTCCCAATGTATCACCCAAAAACATACAGTGTAAGTACGCCATATTTGCACTGTTTTGTTATTTTTCATTGATAGATAAAATTAATTTTATATATGAACATGAAAAATAGGAATTGCTGTATAGTAACATGAAGTATCCTCCTTTTCCTTTACCTGATTTCGTGCGTGCGTTGTTAATAGGGGTCTTTTCCTCTCCTGAATCAACTAAATCGATGAGAAAAATGACGTCGCAACAAAAACTTCCAACACAATTTGTACTCGCGAGATCCTCCTTGGACCAAGACAAGACAACAACAGCTCTTATATTCTTGGTTATGCTAGGAACGGTTATCAGGACGTGTCTTAGCTGAAAACAAAATTGGTCGGACGTATCTTAATCGATAGAGTGTTACTATAAGGGTAAATTAATCCTGTACAACTCATAAGAAGAACAGAATTCGTTCAGCTTTCATGAAAACTTACTTTTTTTCGAAGATAGCTGCGGTTTAATTGGCAACATCGTCCTGCGGGGTACATAGAAAATGATGATTATTACATAGAAAATTTGCCATTTTCTATGTACTATTTATCATTAGTTCATTATTTCTTTAGTTTCATAAATAAACAGAATACTCTGCAAAAGGTTCAAATTACGAATTGAATTGCTGTAATAATCCACGCTTATAATAGTTTCACTGTATGGCAAAAAGTTAGCCTCTAACACCAAAATCCAGGTTTCTATCGTTGAAGGAGGTTGGTGTCTTATTAATGTCATGAGCGGATATCGTTACTTGAGTTAATTATGTAGACCATAAATTGCCATTTAAACCTGTTTACAGTGCTGACGCGGTTGATCCGTTATCTGTGCCCGATATTACTGCATATTAAAGAATAATTTCCGAAAGGAATCCGTACCCAAACAGCCTCATTGGTCATAAGTTTCCTCTATATTCGCCTGGTTCCCTGATAAAAACAGTCGCACACTCCAAAACAAACCCTTTATCTGCTTTTATAGCTCCTATGAAGCGAAAATACGCTCTTTATTGGCCAATTAAATGTTACCTCTGGCATTTATGGTAGCCCATTCCACCAACAGTGACAATAGAACGGGGTACCTAAAGTGGAATACTTTTAAATTAAGTCCTTACTATTTGACACCTCGTCTTCTCCCCACCTACTTACATCCTTGCATTTTTCGCTGATAAACTAAAAATGAAATGCTTCAAATAGCACAGGATATACATAAAATACATAGATACATAATGTAATTTGCACTCAATTTTAAAGAAGAAGCTTCTACATTGTGCTTAAAAAACCTAAGGCAACACGAAAAAGGTTTGTTCCTTTTATTGTCAGCTCAAGATGTGTTTTGATGCTTTTGATGAGATATGGCCATCTTAATCTGTGATTACCAATGATATTTTGCTATATCTAATTTTACCACTGAATGTGATTAATAAACTTGCATCAAAAATTAGCGAATATGGTTTAGAGGAATAGTAGAAGAAGAAGGCCAAATTATTCCTTAAAATTGAATCCATCAGTTCACGTGGTCGGACTTCTATGATCCAACAGCTAAGTATTTTTTCTATCTATGTTCCATTCTTTCCTCTTTTCAAATTATTTAACAGTCCAAATATTTGTTCATGCCGATTTCTAGTATTTTTTTGATAAAACTACCTATTGATTAAGAAAATAGTGCTTAAAAGTTGTTCGAGTGTTGAAAAATGGTCGACTTCCATTTGAGGGAAAATGTAGCCTCATTAAGGGCTTTTGACGTTTTTATCTGTATCAAATGTTCATTAAAAGGTCTCATTTCATTTTATACTACCGGAAACTAAATTATTAAATTAAGGTTACAGATAAGAATTCCAGCAATGTCATTTTTATCCCAACAACCTCCTTTTAAGAGCCATGAATAAGAGTCCATTGCATTAGCCAATAATCGAAAATTTCTCTATAGCTCATTTTGTAATGAGTAAACTAATGCTTCAACTGACATCCAAATATTTTACTTGTATGGAGTTTGCAAAACATTTCTCAAATGGGTGGAAAATTTTTTAATAACAGTATTTATTATTTGCTAAATTCCCATGACGTGCAGCTTCTTATATTTTTCAACATGGAATGTACATCACAAAATGTGGAAACAAAAGTTTTCATATAATACTAGGGTGGATCAAGACATGACGCATTCTAATATATTCATCAAATTATAAAAAATGTAATGCATTTTTCTTATGCACAAATTAAAGCTCGCATGCATACAGTATCCCGATTATTCACCCGTCTCCCAACTCTTTCCAAATTGATACGATTTTTTCAACACACTCCACATAGAAGTAAACCCCATGTAAATAGCGCAAAATTGGCACTTAAAAGTTGACACCAGTTCTGATGCGAAATGTTTGTCAGCCAAAATTTCGTCACTGGCCAGAAAAGGTGAAAGTTACGCCATGTTGCATCTTCACAATATGGCTCTCATTGAAGCTATTGATTATTTCTGGTGGTCCAGCAATTTTATCACTCTTGACTTGCCTTGAGTAACCGTCTGTAAATTAGAAAACCCAAAATGTCCCTCTGGACTTGCACAATTCCTTTCACCCTGCCATGAGAAATGTTTGATAATACTTGGTGTTATAATGCTGCATATGTTAGTTCAAAAAAGCCTTGTAAAAGGCCGTAAACAAAGTAGTGTCAACACGATGGTCCCACGCTAAAAGCTAGTTTTCTATTTGACCTCCATCAATTTCCTGAGATTTATATCCAAATTTTTAGCATTATGCTCAGTTAATGGACAACAATTCCCTGCCTTCATAAGTTAACTATTGCAGGATGCAGCCCACTGCTGTCCAATAGTTCTTGCATATGTCGCTAAATAAGGTACTCCTGTACAAATTATCCACATTCAGCTTAAAAGTCACGATGCATTTTGAACAATTACCAAGTTAAAAGACTGCATACTATAGGGTGGATAAATGTTGTGTCTTAATAATTGATCTTCCCATGTAATTAGGAAACTTTTCTTTTTAAAATTTATTAGGAAACGCGAGGCACTGGAGGAGCTCTCTCAAATATTTGGAGACTCTCCAAACTCCCGGGTTAACCCTAATCAATAATGCATTAAATAATCTGTTGTACTGCATGCGAATGAAGCAAATTCGGAGAACTGGGCAACGCTCGGCATGCCTCGCAACTATCATTATCCGTGATGTTCTTACACAGAAAATTTAAATTCATTCATTATTATGTGCTGTATATTTGGTTCGTGCGACTAAGAGAATATTTTACTGCAACCTATGAAAGTCATAAAAAGAAGGATGTTCTTATAAATTAATTTTATTTCTAGTGATAAATTATAAATTAATTCGGAACGAAGAAGGCAAGAGACTTGTTTAACATACAAATGAGGAAGGGAATAGTTTTTGAAGGAAAAATCAAAGCCGCATTGGAAGGTAAAACAAAAAAGCGTGACAAATATTTAGGTGGAAATTCACATATTGGGAAGACAACAGAGAAAGTGAAAGTTATATTTGAATGATCTATATTTAAGCACTACCCTGAAAGCTGCCAAAATAGTCGTGTGACGGGAAGTAATAGGACACCAAGCGCTTATGTACCGGTTAGAGAAAAACATTTCTTAGGTTTGTGAGTGATTCGACTGCCTGATGCTGGTTTAGAGATCTCGGGGTTTCCACCGGGTGAGTTGATTGCAGGCCGACGTTTCGATGGCTGCGTCTGCCATCATCTTCAGGGCGACTGCCTGAGTTCGGCCGCGACCAGGCGTATCTCTCTTGCCCAACTCCTTCAACCCCATATCTCGAATGATTCGAGCCTATTTTCGCTTTCTCATTGCTCACTGATCCGATCTCTTTTATCTCCATTATTATTTAGAATACTTCCACACATGAACTCTCTACTGATGCTTAAATTCACCTTCCTATCATGAGTAAATATGCTCCATAAGTAGGATCTGTTGAGTTGTATCTTCACTTCTAAGCTTGTATTCACGTTTGGAAGAACATTTATATTTATCCAGCCAGCCCACTTTTCGTGAATTATTCTTCTTTTTCTTCCCTGCTTTTTTATTTATGAGTATTATCAATTCCTTAATGTAACGAAATTCAAACAAACGTAATTAGAACCTAGTAAACAGAGCGTGTATTTGTATTGTATGGTATTTGGAGAATGCGACCGACATCTTAGGTCATTCGCGCCATGAGGGAAGAGTAGGTGAGGAAGGGTGGAGAGAGACCCGGCGTCGGCATTAGCCTGCTCTTAACGAAAGGCGCCAAGGGGACCGTGGCTTTACGTCCCATCTGACGGACGGAGTGTTGCGCTTGAAATGTTCTCCACACAACATGCAGGCAGAGATCGGGCAGTCCCTGAAAATTATCTGCCACCGCCGGGATTCGAACCCGAGCTCACGGGGTGGGAAGCCAACACTGTAGCCACCACACTGACCCGATCCCCAGAGCGTGTATTATTTTTGCGTCGGATACTACTTATGTATATGGCACACGCGGATATAATTCGCTCTTTATTGGGACTGAAAAGGCAATGGTTTCTTCTGTTTGTGCGATTTGGAAAAACGTCCAAGCCGTCCGTCCATAAGAATGTGCCGCACGCTCCGCAACAACGAAACATCTCCCCGGAGACAAGCAAGCCCTCCCACTCTCTAGTCCGAGTGACGGCGATGTCTGACGGAGATTGTAAGAGGGGTTGCAGAAGACGTCAGGCGCTATGCCGTTTAATTTCCTCGCTGCGGTCGTCCATTTGTCTCGTGCAGTGGCGACGGAAGCGTCTCCGGCCGTTCGGGAGCGGGTCGCATCCCCAGCCTCTCCGCAATGCCAGCGGGACTGTGGGGGTGGGAGTCCGTCATTATCGAGCGGGATTGAATTATGGGAGTGGTGCAATTAGCGACGACTCGCCTTCCGTCGCCATTTCGAGTCTCCGATCTCATTCTGCCCGTCCGCGTCGCCATTTGCGATTCCGCATCATCCCCTTCGACATTCTAGTTTTATTTTATACAGATAAGATTTTTTTCTCGAGGCACTAATCATCACGGGTCAACAGTCCTATAATCTTATTGGTTTGACGAAGCTCTCCAATCAATTTTCCTATCAGCTAATCTTTTCACACCTGCGATTTCTCTTCCATCTTCAATCGTCCGTATCACTCATTTGCTTTGTTTTCGCTCTGGGAGTCCGATGCGCTCAACGGCCTAAAGATGATTTCCTGGAATCACAATATTGTTTTAAATGTTTAGAATGTTTAGAAGAACAGAAAAGGAAGACCTGGAATGAAATTTATGGAACAGATAATGAAGGATTTGGAAGGATATACTAAAAATATCATCATCACATGTCAAAAACCCTAAGTTTAATTTGACGCAGACACTCAATTCTCCTGTCACCTAATCTTCTCACACGTGTGAATTACTTCTCTTTCACATCCTTCGTTACCTGTTCCATAAATTTCATTCCAAGTCTTCCTTTCCTGTTCTTGCCATCTACTTGTTCCTAGACGATTCTCTTCATCAGGCCATCAAGTCTCAAGATAAGGCTGCAAATTTTATTCCGTTTTCTTAACAAGGTTCTCATGAGGCCTCTCTTCTCTCCTACTCTTCTTAGGACTTCCTCATTACTTACTGGGTCGATCCATTTGATCCTCATCATTCCTTTCAAGCACCACGTTTTCAAATGACCTACTCTTCATTCCTGATCTTCTGTAATTGTCTATACCTCACCTCTTTAGAGGTCTCTTTCGAATGGCCCACATTTTGAAGGCCTCTATCTAAGACTTCTCCGCGGCTGTCATTATCCATGCCTAACTTCCGTAGAGAATCATACTCCAAGCGGGCTTATTTCCAACTGATATTTACACATTTCCCTACCCATAATAAACAGAATATTTACCAAATCCTTCTCTGTCCCTGTTATGACATATACGTCATAGGAAAACCATAGAGTGCTTATTTTTTCTCAATGGTTATTCACTGCCAAGGCTTTTTCTTTGATTTATTTGATAAATTTTTATATATAAACGTTGAATTTTACGGGTGAAAAGAACACAGTCTTGTCCTACTCCTTCCCTAATTTGTTTTCCACTGCTGGGTCCTGATTTTATCACCGCTACTTGGTTATTATATACACTGTGGATGGTTCAAATTTCATTGTCAAGAACTTCTATTTCTTTCAGTAATCAAGGCATTATGCTCTATCTACGGTGTCGAGCGTCTTCTCAATCAGCAGCCTTAGAGCAAGTATTGCACCTCCAGTGTCTCTGCTTTTTTTCTAAATCCGAAATCGTTCTCATCCTGTTACTTCTTTGTTCTTCGTTCTATTCTTCTATAGATTATCCTTGGATTGTGCGCATGCGTTGTCCTACAATTTTCATAGTCCTTCGCCCTTTTTTCCTCGGGAATTCGAATTATAATGTTCCTCTCGAAGTCCTCTGGTACCTCACCTGTTGAATGAATTTCACTTACGACTTTTGAATAGCTGGTTCCACTTCTTTTCTTCCGAATTTTTATTAGCTCTACTGAAATATCGTCAATACCAGATGGTTCATTCATCTGCTTCTCATCTTGCAATGGGGCCCCCCTGTCATTTTTTCATCCACTTCCTTTTCGTTTTCCATAGCTTTTGTTCTGGCTGTTTCCGCTGTACAACACTTCCAGCTGACGTTACCAATTGCATGTTTCATTTGTACGTACTTTTTAGAGAAATTATTGAAAGTCTCTCTCGTAATAACATCATAACAAAAAGAAACGACCGCCGCATGAGAGCATCTTAGACAATGCCTTTAAGATGAAGAAAATGTTTTACAAGCTGAATTTTTCTTAAAATTTTAAGGCTTCGATTCTTGCTGGACTTCGATCAAATAATCTCTTTTTATGTAACATGTGTATTTTATCCATAAAAAACTGTAATTTCCTCAATTCTCCTGATTGTATGCATGTACTTCCTCACTCAATACATTTCTGGGCATTGGTTTATAAAGGGAATATTTGGTGTGGATTTGAAATACAATGCCATTGTTGCCGGTAAATTTCTACGTTTGGAATTTAGCGGCCTTCCAAAAATATCGATTTTCGGTTGGAGATGGTTATGGTGTTCATTTAGCTCCATGATTGGTTTTAGTAATAATTCCTCTAATGAGTCAATCGGGGAAATCTTTTTCCATACTGTATTGTTCGTAAAATGACTTTTCGGGATGATTTACGGCGTGCAGACACACTAATCATACATTTAGTTGAACAATTGGCAGAACAATCAATCCACACGATGGAGCCCTTCCCATCAATCAATGCGGGCACCAATAAAAACCTCGCGGGTTAATCGGCGAAATATTGTTCGCGAAATAAAAAAAAGAGTCTGTGAAGAGAGCTAATATGGGAGGGCTTAACCCCAATCCAAATCCCGGCGTAAACCTGCATCAATTTCCCACCATCAGCGGCCCGTGGTAATATGTACTAACAAACGGCGTAATACCGTCGACAATGCATCCTGCTACGTGGACTGTAGCGATGGAGGGCATTAACTAGGCGCTCCAATCAACGCCATTAACGTCTTTCATCGATTTAAAACGTTCCGGCATAAATTCTTTATTAAATTGCAGCCGATTTCGTTTTGATTCTGAATTTTAGACATAACTAAAAATAATGAACCTAAATATCTCAGTTGAACAGCGAAAAATAACATGTAATCATTCTATCAGTTTTGCAAAGTTTTGGTCGTAATCGGCTCAAAAATGCAAATTACATTTTACAGTGGAAAGGGAGTAATAATACAGCATCATACTATAATCAACCAAAATGCTTTTTTTTGTGAGCGGTTAACTTAGTGAATAGTAGTATTTTGTTTACAACATTCAACACAGGCGATATATATTTCAATCAACCCTTTGATTTAAAGGTCATTTTCAACGTTCCGCTATCTCATCGGAATTGGGATAATTATTTTTCAGGGATATATAATTGGTTCATAAATTTTATTGATTTGATTAAAGAGAGTGAATCACAAACCTTGTTCCATTTTGATCCAGATCATTATTTGGGTGGTTTCCTATTATTTTTTATCGCCAAAATCGAAAGATTATTACTCTTGGAGTACGCATTTCACGCTTTCAGATTTTTAAATGACGATATCTATTTTTCGCGATTAATTGAAAAGCAAAAATTTTCAAGATCACGAAAACGCGACGGCTAAGGATGAATGCTGGGAAAAGCCCGTATGACGTCATTCTGGATCCCACTTTCGTCGTGTGAGGTGACCTTGGGGCAAGGATATAGTGTGTCGCTGCGATGCAGGCTGCTAGCAGGTAGCAGAGTACCCTGCTAGCAGGTAGCGCTTGGCTTAAATAAGGTTTATTATTACCCTATCAAACGAAGAAAACTTTCCGTACTTAGGTAATTTTAATGGGTGATTATAAAGAGATGTTTTCCTGCGCTCTGTGACTCATGCATGAATTGGTAATCTCAGACGATGTAAAACTTCTATCTACTCGTATAGAATCTAGGTCCCTGTGACGTCACGTGGAGTGGCAGCGCATGGGCGCCAATCTGGCATTTTTCAAATGAGAATAAGATTGGCCATTGCCATTCGTCTAAACTAGGAATTCTAAAACCAAATAATTTGTATATTATGAATACACTAATGGTGGGTAAGGAATCGCAATCAATGCCTTTCGTTTTCTTTGAGGAAGGAAACTACCCTATTCTCCTCCATCCCTGTCACTTTCGAGAAATTGGGGGTGGAACCTTTCCTTTCCACCCCACCTTCCTCCCCCAATTTCTCAAATGTTTGCGAGTGTGCATTTTTGTATATATATATTGGTATGGTTAATTTCTTGGTTTAGTCTTGATAATGCTGCAGTGCAGCGAAATATGTCGACTGTAGTTTAATAAATTTTATATGGAAAGTGCAAAGTGTTTTACTTCATATCTCATAATGGATCTCCACAAAGTATCTACCTCATCCATCAAATCCATAAAAAAATTCAAGATGAATAAACCGAGTGAAGAAAAGAAATGGAAACAAAGTAAGAAATTTCACAGAAGCATGAATACAAATTGCGAGATAGGAATTACACGCCTATGAAAGGCGTGCCTTTATAAACGCCGCAAGTTCAATTGGAGAGTACCAATTTATCTCCGGGTTTGCGAATTAGGACGCAGCAGATCCTAGGCCCTCGTACGTGGATGATGTCAAGGGCTGCGATATTAAGCAGGTCAGTCATGAATTAACGAGTTTAAAATGAGGTAAGGGGTCAGAGGCGTGGTCGGAATGTAGGATAGCGGTGTTTGAAGTAGGAGTTTTCGACTCGGTTGTAGATGGGGTCGAAATGAGGGTTATTGAGGTGACCGAAGGAGGATTCAAATTGCTCTCCAAATACTGTTTGGGGTCAACCGAGAGTAGAATACCAAGGCTGCTCGAGATCTAAGATTTATGGGCAAACGATGAAGCATTCGCAATTTTCTTAATATTATATCAAGAGGTACTTCCAGGTATTTGGAGTCGCTCCAACGGGAGGAGTATTTAATTACTTTTTTTTAAGTTTAGTCAATGTTTTACCCAACTAATTTCTAAATATTTGAGCTTTTCCCCGACATTTTTAGACAATATCAATTAAAGAATTAAAGAATATCAATTCTTTTGAAAGAATCAATGGTCTCAAATATGTATTTTTTACTCGCACTCTGGATATCACGATTAGCGATCACAGGCTCTACAAGCCGCTCCAATTCTAAAGAGGTCAGTAGAGTGACTCGAAATGGATTGATAGTTAGGCTAAATTTTATTTCAAATATAAATAAATTCAAAATGTACACATAAAAAATTATGCTTATACATTAGTACATCCGTGAATGAATGAAACTGTCTGAATTAACTATCATTAAACAATCAGAATTGCCAAAAGATTGGTCCTTCACAAATCCCTGATTTAGATGAGATGCTTTATTATTATTTTATTACCTTGCCTTATTGGTTATCTTGTATACATATTTAGTTTTATTTATTGACATTTATTGAATAACATTCGGAAAAATATCAGTGATTCACATCTATGGGCCAGTTCGAGGTTAATAGGGGGTCTTTTTGTCACACTGGACAGCAGTTAACCACTGATTCATAATGAGATGGCGGGCTATTTCAACCACTTGCTCTCCATGCAAATCTGCACATTGCGAGAATGACCCTCATTTACTTCCGGAGAAACAACATGCTCTTGATGACATAATTTCACCTAAGGATATCTAGGAGAAGGAACCCATTGTAAGTCTGCTTTCCTCTGAAGATGGCTCGATGCATGAAAATTCTCATTATATAAAAGTAATGTAAGTACATATCACATACTGGTCATAGAAATTTGATTAAAAAATACTGATGACAGTACACTGTGCAGTGTACAAGCAATCACTAGCGTTTTCTTCTCCACTTTTGTTGAAATTTTCGTCCCCCACTCCATCAACCCTTCAATTTACTCCTTACATGACGTCACACGGAACTAATCCAACCTCTCCAACTCTCTCTCACTTGACTCTCAAGTGTTCTGCATACAATCGGACATCTCATTCAAGCTAACATTGAATGAATAAGGCCTAACGTTTAAATTTACACAATTAAGTAACGGGCACAGTTAAAAGTCTGGTATTCAAATTTCATTATCTTATTAGCAATTTTTTGTACAAATTTCCAAAAAATTCATAACCTCGAGACGTGTCGTAACTAGTCTTTTAATTATCTCCCCCGCTGAGTATTTTGGCCGGAAACTTGTTGAAAGTCTATTTTAACAAGTTATCGTCTGCTCGGTCTCGTAAATGTCCGTCTGGCAAAGTTTACACGAATTTTTAATCATATTTTCCACCCTCTGTCATTCAGGAAATAATAATAATTTGCAGGCTCTTTGATCCCAAACCTTAATAATCAATTCACACTCGATGGTGGAATTATTAATCCACAATTAAAGATAAAACAAAGCATCAACGCCGTTATGATGCATTTCAATCATTTGAACACGTGTTTACGCATTCTCACGTGAATTGCACCATGTAAATTCCCTAGGGGTTTAGTTGAAGTAGCACCTACCAATGGGAGCGATTATAAATTATAATTCAATTAATGATACAGGGTGGAAAATTCACCACAGGGAAAGGGATGTAAATTTATCATCATGTCACCTCAAGCGGTCAAATGTGGTGAAAATTCGCCGGATATGTTCACCTGATGTGCGCATGCATAACAAATCTTTCATCCAGACGTGATATGACTCCGTGAGCGCTGCCGTTCCATATGAAAAGTCGACCACGTTTCCCGTTACGAAATTAAACAATTCCCACTGTAGTCGCTTCAGCGCGTATATCCGTTTCCTCTGCGGCCGTTCCCCATCCCCCCAACAACCCTCCCGCAATACCTTGACCTCTCCACCCCATCATCTCAGCGCGACGGTGCTGTCCTCTGCGTCCCGCTCAAGTGGAATCGTTTGCACGGAGAAGAGTAGATGGAAGAGTAGGTAAATGGCTGTACAAAAATGACAACTCATCTAAAATTCTTCAGCACTTTTGTTATCATATCGTTATGACTTTCAAAAGTAAGTGATCCTAGGCTGACAGTTAATGTCTCCCAAATAAAAGTGCAAAAATAACAACTCTTCTAATATTATTCAGCACTTTGTTTAATCAAATTGTTACGGATTTACCAAGGAAGTGATCCTAGGCTTAGAGTAGATGTAGTACCCCAAATTGTAAAGCAAGCATTACGCGCGCGTTACACCAGATTACGTGGAGCTATGCCTACATGTATATCGCAACATTTTCAAAAAAAAGTGATCGTTTCCCGATATAAATAAGGTCATAGAAAGTACATCATGCCTAAGAATTACTTGTTAGGTACTTTATAAAATTATTTTCAAGAATACAAATATAAAATGGTAATAAGTTCACAGTTTTTGCGAATTTCAATGGTTCCGAGAATATGAATGGCATTAGCTAAGTCTCTGCGGGTGAGAATCGCGCAATGCATGAGTGCGCATTAAAATCGTGAATTTAGGCTAAATTAAGCGCTGAGGTTGACCGCGTAACATTCAAAACCTGTGAATAACTTTTATAACCTCCAAATTTAATGTTATGATGAAATACATTAAAAAATAAGCGACATAATTACATTGACAATAGCCACAATAACCCTGTTTAACCTTTTACATCAATTCTTATAGCATTCAACTTCGGAGTATTACCAACACCCACTTCTTGAATGGGCCAATGTAACCCAGGCAGTACTTGATCCTTAGACCTTTGAATTGAAAATCGTTTCGCCAAAAATACTCCCGATATTTATATCACGTCTCAACTACATATGCACCTATTATCCCTTGCTATCACTCAGCACTCGGCTAAAATAAAAATGTTTTGACTGATAGAATGGTATGTGTCGTCACTTTGTGGACTCTATAATTCATGTTGAAGCAGCCAAAAAACTTTGTAAACTTTAAAAGGATTATTTTGTTTCACGACCACGGTTTGGCCGAAAAAAGTCAACATCGTCGCGCCACCTGTGTAATATGTGTCAAAGTTTTTCTGGCCTGTTCAATGTGTTTTCTGTTATTTGTGGATGGAGAGGATTAATATTCTCTAGGAGATGCATTTATCTTCCAAGTACCGGCTTCATTGCATGCGGCACGAGTTGGAGAAAGCAGGGCAGTAAAGAGTATGTACTAGAGGCCAAATGCGCTCCCGCAACGGAGTTTGTCGCCAATGGTAGTGTCTCGGATAGGAGGGAGGAGAGTAGACAAATTGGCGCGATTTGTCCTTCCCTTATGCGAGGGGACGGGGGCACAATAGGCAGCGAAACGTGTCGCCACTCTCATCCACCGCGGAGTCATCATTTCCGAAGACTGGTGGCGCCTCCGCTGGGTCGTGCGGGCTCATTGCGAATCGCACTTCCTTCCGGCTCTAGGGGGCAGGGGATCAAATGGGACAATTTTCTGTGCGAAGGGAGGGGGGGGAGAGATGTTGCACGCGTCGACAGCGCCACTGCGACAAATGGGCGAAACGAGTGAGCGTCGAGATGACACTCCACGCAATATGTTGGTGAAAAGTAAAACTTCATGTCAAGAATGACGGCTTAGTAAGCATCTCATAATTTGGTATAATTGAGGTAGAGAAAGAAAGCATTCAAGACGTGATTACACAAAATAATGGTGAATATCAAATGGTTAGAGTGTGCAGTGAGGAAAAACGAAAGATAAGTATAAGAAATGTTTTGCCTTTTTAAAACCCTACGACGAAGACCGAAAAACTGAATAGCCAAATGGCTCAATAAATATATAAATTTGAAAATTTATATGTTTCAATAAATGCAAACACAATGGGCTAAGGACAATAGCGATGGCGAAACGGCAAATAAAGGCAAATTACTACGGTTGCAGTGACATGGCATTTATTTTATTTATTTTGGGACAAGTGATTAAAAGGAATGGCATATGTAATAATTGTCAGGAGAATTGATCGAACGTATCAAACTAATCTCAGAGTTAGATACACGCACATGTTACTTGATGCAAGCGTTTCTCTCAAACTTGATAAAAATATACAAAATTCTCAAAGAAAGAGTAGAAAGAAATTCTTGCTCGTTTTGCATGCATTTTTCATCTTGAGAATACTTGAGGGAGACTTTTGAGAGCTCAAAACTCCTCGTAGTAAAAACTTTTGGCGTATCTTCAGAGAATGTCCAGTAACTGAGAGAGAGGGGTACTCATATGGGCTTGAATACTTAAAATGTGAGAGAGGGTACTTTTCTCTCTGTTGTGCACTTGTGGCTCACGAGAAACTGGTCTTAATTTCAGCCGTCATAAACACATTATGAGAGGTAACTCTTCCTGGTAAAGGGTGCTTGAAGCTGTGTTGAGGGCGCCAGTTCGTTTTGCCGTGTTAGCTCACTCATAGTATTTCCGAGAATTGGATTTCGTCTTCCTTAGAATCCGCCGCTTCCACCGATCCACTTCTTCCATCTTCTATATTACTTCTACTGTATAGATACCTTTTCCTCAACTTATACGCAACCAAACTCTACAAATGAGGTACCAAAATGCACAGAATTTATCAGAGAACATGCGACGGCATATCTTTCTTCCTAAATATTGCTATTGTTTCCTAAAATTGGCTTTTAAATAATTAAAAAAAACCGGTAAATATTCCTTACGTTAACGGCGCACAAACTGATACATTTGTTCATTTGCAACAGTATCTCGCATCCTTTAAATCACTTTTATCAAAATGCGGCTGATTTCACATTCAAGTCTCCTGTTGATACGTAAGTATGAGTCATCATGTGCGTTTAACAGAGGATAGTGTAATTACTTCCAATTTTGTGTTAAAAGAGGTCCTCTGACTTCAATTTGTACATGAACATTCCAATTAAATATGTGCATAAGACCCTGCCTTTTTTTTCTACATTTTAAAATTAGAAACGCGCCCATCCCTCTGTGGATCTGCATTGAAAAGAGCGGGGGAATCCCACTGGGAGCGGGCGTATCACGCTCGTCATCATTTATTTTCTTCAGTTTTCTTCTACATCCATGCATTCATTTTCATTAATTCAATATTAGGTACGCCTTATTCATTTCTTTTACACGGAACACTTAGCTCAAATTCGCAAATTAAATAAATAATTTACAAGTTTTCATAAAATGTTTTGCAATGCTGATTGCAGTATTTGTGTATCCTACAGGATATATGTAATAATTCGTAAATTTACAGCAGCAAATAGATCCAGTCACTAAATTTCTTTAGTTTTAAATTGCTGCGAATCATTTTTCAAATGCAATGTAATCTCGTGTAGAAAGTGAAATATGTTATACTTGAGTATCATGGTGCGGCAGATCAATCGCATCGTCGCGACACACCAACTCGTCGGCTAAAATCGAAAATAGATTGCAAAAATTCATGTCTTCTCTGTTTTCGAATCCAAAGTATTAAAAATTTCATATTATCATACTGATGACGTCTGAAATGCAAATTTTACGTCGCAAACTCGTCTTAAAATCACAAACAACGTTAAAACAAGATGGCAACAATGCGCGAGGAAGGCACTGCTCAAACATTCAATTAAAATTCCTTTTCCTCATACAAAAATATTTAGAAGAGTGGAAACGAAATTTACCAGTCAATTTTTATGTACCTATTTTTAAGTTGCATAAATTCACTATTACTAACTAATACAATTACATCGACCGATCTTAATGACCTAGTGAAATTTCTATTTCTATGGAATATTTTCTGCAGACCTCTGACTTTGGTGACTACCAATTCTTTAATTCCGCAACCTCTTAATATTCCACCAGCTGTGGGTGCAAGTGTTTTTTAAATTGAAATCTTTCGTATTCTATATCCTAAAAATGAGTGTAAAACACCCATAAATAGATATTTCGCTGAATTACGGTATAAATGAATCACACTGTGTAGTCTAGTGTCTGTTCGCAGCAGGTAATGACATAATTGTGAAATTATGAGATTTAATTGGCGCAAAACTTGGAATTAAGGAGCTTTAAATTATTTGTTGAATTGGTTAACAGTGCTCTGGGATTGGAACTGGTGGTTGCTACATTAAGATATCTTGCCGGTTGGAAGTAAAGTTGTTTTTTTTTTTTGACCTTGGTGATAATATGGAACTTTCTCATTATTGGTGATTAAGTGCCCGCCTCGGTGGCGGTGGGGTAAAGTCCTCGCCTGTCAATCCGTAGGTCGTGGGTTCGAGTCCCACCTGGGTAGGTGGTCCCTATCCAGGGCATGGATGTTTGTGTTGTGTATTGTTTATCCTCCGTTGCGAAGGCCTTAAAGTGCTGTTTACGGGAAAGTTGGGAATAAGTAAGTAAAATAAATAAGTAAATAAGTTTGACTGGTGGTCTCGGCTTATAAAAATTTGGCAGTACATGGGGGACAACGATATTCAGTTGAAATACTTTGGATAGTGTCGCATCTCCATCGCGACCAAGAACATGTAAATAGGGATCGCGTACCGTACGGGCCACAATCGGGGCGCCCGGGAGATCAGTGTCAAGACCTTGAAACACATAACGGATTTATTACCGTCTGAGTTAGAGCCTCTCTCTTTGGTTCACTGTGGAGGCTAGTGCTCTTCAGGATTCGTGACAACGTTGGGCCAAAGAATGATAATAGGGTGGTTTCTTATTATTTTTTTATTGCCTAAATAGAAATATTATTACTCCTGGAGTACGAATTTCACGATTTATATTTTTAAATGACGATATCTAATTTTTCGCTATTAAATGAAAAGTGAACATTCTCAAGCGCGCCAAAACGCGACGGCTCGGTATGAATGCTGGGAGAAGCCCGAGGGACGTCATTCTGGTTCCCGCTGTCGCCGTGTGAGGTGACCTTGGGGCGAGGACGTATGCGCCACTGCGATGCAGGCTGCTAGCAGGTAGCAGAGTACCCTGCTAGCAGGTAGCGCTTGGCTTAAATAAGGATTATTAATACCTTATCAAACAGAGGAAACTTTCCGACCATAGGCAGTTTTAATGGGTGATTATTAAGACGAGCTCTGTGCCTCGTGCATGCATTGGTAATCTAAGACGATGTGAAACTCCTATCTACTCGTATACAAACTAGGTCCATGTGACGTCACGTGGAGTGGCATTGTTTGGTCGCCAATCTGGCCTTTTCAAATGCGGTCAAAATTGACCATTGCCATTCGTCTAAACTGGGATTTCTAAAACCAAATAATTTGTATATTATGAATACACTAATGGTGGGTAACGAATCGCAATCAATGCCTTTCGTTTTCTTTGATGAAGGAAACTACCCGATTGTGGAGTAGAATGCTCGTCTCTTTATAGTTGGAACACATCCTGTTTTGCACCTGCCTGGACAGCGCGAAATGCGTTAACGGAAACCATAGGGTCCACTCTACTTTCGCAAACCCGTGCTTTGACGCTCGGGCCCGCGATATCTCGACCGCTGCGTCCGCCCAAGTATGTAGAGGTGACTTTGAGCAGTTACGTGCGTTCGTATGACCTACCTTGTATGTAGCGTGCATCTGTACTCCCGGTTTTAGGCAAACTGCGTCCGATTGTCCACGGATATATTAATATGACAGATTTATTTCCTAGCAAAATGTCATACCTTCGGCCATGTTTCGTGATCTCACTGATGGCGATGGAGATGGTGATGGCTATGCGAAGGTCAAATCCATTTCGGAGTACAACAAGGAAAAAAGAGATTTGATTAAATCTATCAAACTGGTTTGATAGGGAGTATTGTTGTTATTACATACTTAAGCTTTGATGTAAATTATCAATCACTTGATTTATTTTACCAAACTCTCTTGATATATTTCATCAAACATTTTGATATTTCATAATTTGGTCAATTGTACTAAAGAGTTTGGTAAAAATAACAGAATAAATTCAATACGATTCCGAATTTGGTTACTTTTATCGAAGTTATAATTAATTTTACAAAGTACTTGCTTGTTTGGTAAAAATTATCAAACTCTACTTTGTTATGCAAATTTGGTTTGATAGAATTTACTAAGTGTTTCGTAATCTATCGAACGGTCTGTCGTTCCTCTTTTGTTTATACCAATACACATTTGCAGTTGAAAGATTTTTAAACAGGCTTTACATAAAACACAGGTCGGTAGAAATGATTTTGTTTTCATTATTTGTGACAGTGATGACGTTTTAATTTTGTTTACGTTCATTTTCTGTTTACTTCTGCTTTAGTTTGAAATGTTATCCGTCGGCTGGTGTATCAAAGATAATGATTGAATAGCGTATTATCATGGATATTAAAGCTGTAAGGAGATATTTGTGTATTTCGACACATTAAAATGTTAATTAGAGGTATTCCTGAGGTATAATCATCCGCGATCATGTTTAATAACATGTGATTAAAGTCGTCATACTTGACCCAATCCATGCTAAGGATATGACTCAGCACGTTAAAGTCATCTCTACATCGATGTAAAAAGCCTGCAAATTGAGTTTTCTTGCGCAGCTGCAATAGATATTGATGAGGAGTACCTACGTAATGCAGTTATGTGCATCAAGTATTCCTCTTAAGCTTACAAAGGGAAACTGTAGTCACACTATTTGTGTATTGTAATAATACGGCAACTGATTTAGCTTAGTTGTTAAAGTCCGTTGCTACCACGCGGAAGGCCCACGTTCAATGCTTCGTGTAGGCGTACTTTTTCTCCTCTTTTTTGTATTTCTTTTGCAGAAACTTGCGCTATACTCTCAATTTTATGGTTTTTAATCAGAAAATTTTTTTCTGGGTGGAAAATCTTTCATATGTGCACGCTGCGCTGGTTTTACTATCCTTTTTATTTAGGTAGTTTTTATCGAACTACTGTGGCCAGTTCGGTAACAATTACGAAATCAGTTTGATAGAATTTATCAAACTGGTTTGGTAATTGTACCTGAAATTTTCAGTGTGCCATGTGAACCGAAAAGTTTGATAAATTTCATCAGATCTCTATAGTTATAACTAAACTTTTTTTTCGGTGTACAATGCTTGAACCGACTTTCCTGAAGATTCTCCGTACTTGACTCTCTCCCTTGGCAAGAAATCAAGAAATCAAGAAATTCAACTCAAAATCAAGTGGTTCAACCCCTCTGCTGGGTAGTTTTCTTCTCTTTATGGCTTCTCAGTCTTAACTTCATACTGCCCCCATTTGTGGAAACTTTCGTGACGAGATGAACACTGTCAATGCAGAAGAATTTCCGCAGGTCTGATTTTACTCCACAGAAAGCTATACATTTGCTACCTCTAACATATTATAGTTCACTTTGTGAGTTCGAATGATTTAGTTCAGGCGTACTCTCTGTCGGCAACAGTGCAGACGGAAAAGTGGATGACATATTATTCGACGATGACAAGAAAGATGACGTGTTAATCGCGCATCCGACAAGTGTAATGGGGGTGGGAGGCCGCCTGTATGACCGATTGCGACTGACAATAACAGACAACAACAGTCCTTTATGCGGTGCACTGTTCTGGCCCAAATACGCCCCCTTTGAACGGGCGATAACGATAGGTCACGTGGCGCAATGAGGGTGGACTGAAGTCGGGTAGTGAGGTCACAGTTCTCTTGGATATCAGAGGAGTTAGCTCCGAGGATTGTCAGACCGCCAAGTTTTTATTAAATACTCTGTGTCCTGAGTGGTTCCCGTCTGGGGGAGAGGACTAGTTTAAGGCATTGGTAGACTCGCCGGGAGTCGAAGTCCGAGTCTCCGAGTTCGCCTTCTCCTATCCCGGGGGAGACGGGCCGACATGCTTAAGTTCTGCCCTGACGCTCGCTGCAAAAAGTTTACGGTCAGTTTATCCACATTCTCAAACTCCTTTCACTTTAAAAATTGCCAATTTGGATCACTTTCAGTAAATTAATTAAATTAGTTGCATTATTTCCACAGAATTTATTCTGACAGACAACGTTTCGTTGTTACAGCAACATTAAGAATGTTGTTACAATAACATTACTATGAATTAAAAATGTTGTCTTAACAACGAAACAATGTTGTTGTAACAATTCTTTAAGACGACAATAAAAATGTTGTTTCATTGTTAGTTTTGCTACATTCATGAATTCATTTTCATTCATTCAATATCACACCCGCTGTTCATTCAAGCTATTTTCATACGGCCCGAGCGGCCATGTGAATATGCATCGCTGCGCGAAAATAAAACAGGACTTTTAAAATTTCACCATTTTTAGTCGACTTCATCTGTCTCTCCTAATCATTAAAAAGGTTTTAAATAATAAAAGTTCAAGTTCCCTCTAGCATGGGCTATGTGTAAGAAGGTTGTTACACTAAGAAAATCCAGTTCGGAAGACGTAATTTTGAATTTTGACATCTTTTTTCGATTTCAACTCACTGTTACTCGTATGATAAAAATTAAGCCTGCCTGAATAAGTCATCGTCATGAAAAGAGGCAAATGAAGATAATATGGAGAGGTTTAGAAACATTTTTATGCGTCCAAAACGTCCAAAGCCGCCTTTATCTATCTGTGGCACCTCCTCAGCTACATCTACTAATTTTATGTGGCGTTACCGTCGAGATGGAGTGAACTTCGCTTGAAGCTGTCTTCATTTTAATTTAAAGTGCACTTACGTCTAGGAAGAGATGGCAATTCCCTCGCCCGTGAAGGATTATTTTTAAACGATAATTAGAAATGCCAGCCCAACGTCCTTTATCTCAGAATTGCAAACCGCTACTGGAGGAAACTGCGTCCTGGGTATATGCTTCCTCCTCGGGAGAAATGGTGGGCAAAAAGGGAAGCTGGATTATCATTCCGGAAACACGCTCAATGCCCTCTGACCCCTTTTCCTTAAAGTTCCTCGCAGTCTATTAATCGCACGTCGCCAGCCAGTCATTAGCCACGGAGAGTGGAGGGGTATGTGCGACTCTATGGCCGAGGAAATATGCCGAGGAATGGGTGCGTTTGGAGAACGCCACACTTTACCCGCTCTCCGCGTGCGGTTCATTGCATCTCCTCCCGCGTTCCGCGCTCTTGAAGTCGAGCCCTTACTCTATGGAGACACGAGCGCACTTCGGAGGGGTGAGGACTACGAAGATGAAAGGGCGAGCAAAAAGCCGTTGCCGGTGATTACGACAGAGTGACTGTGAGAGAGGCTTCCGTACGTTCGGCACAAGTTCGAGTAATGTTCACTTGTGAATACCACTCGCTTTAGACGTGAAGGAGGGAGTGTCAGCCCTTAGGAGTAACACGAATTTGATTTGCCTTTTATTTATTTTCGAGTCGAAATTACGGAAATTAAAATACGATTATAATGAGCTCTCACCAAGAAAAACTGGAGATGTAATGGTTAGTGCTCTTTTGAATGCATGCCACGACCTAGGCCAAGAGTTTCATCTCGATGGAGAAGGTGTTAGACGCTAATGATGGGAAATTGAATTTTTTACAGGCCTGTGCGTTTTTCAGTTCATTTATGGAAAAAAATAAGTCCTGAAAAATATATTATGCCACTGTGAAAGTGTTAAGTAGCTAAAATGTACAATAATTCCATACAGAAATGCTTGATATTCAGTAAAATTTGAAGGTGATTATACTGTAAGTCCTAGAAACAAAAATTAAACCGAATTACTGCGGCAATAATTATAAGTAAGTTTAGTCACTTGGGATACATGTCGTAATGGATACATATATTGAATAAAATTATTAGTGTTATTTCCCGCAAGTTTGCCTATGTTTAGAATACCATCAATACACTGCACGAAACATTGTAGGTACGCAATCACGCTCACGGGTGCAAATACACACCAAGGGTTAAATTCGTTAGGAAAAATGTAACTTAGCCTGGATCCGAGTTCATATTCCGGCTGAGCCAAATTTTTTTTATGGTAAATTTCACCTATGACGTACAATCTGATATTTATTCATGATTTGTGGAGCGTTGAAGGTGTCGCGAAGGTATATGCAATTTATTTCATTCCAAACCGCCGAATACAGCACAAGTTAGCCATTTTCAGTCGGGTTGTTCAACAAATTCAACAATTACAAGTGTACGAACAAACATTCCCTAGAATTAACCTGGCGGAAAGTTTTTTCAATTAGAAACAAATAAACCGCGTGTGGCTTCCATTTTTTTAGGAGCGCTGATTTTACGCACAAAGTCTTTATCACATCTGATTGTAATCGACGTGATTCAGTAGGTGAAAAGCAAGTCAAAATTTGCAGCAAAATTTGAAAGTCTCTAAGTGGATTGTCGTTACAACCTACCCAGGTGAGACTTGAACCGTGACCTCTAGTTTAGTAGGCAAGTACTTCACCCCGCCGCCACCGAGGCCGACAATCAACATGAGTGAGAGATTACACTTGATTTACCTTTAGGTATCCCTTGTGCATTCTGACTTTAATTCGGTACGTAATTTTAAAAGACTCACTCTGTTATTCATACTACACAAACTTGTTGGAAGGACTTGTTTACTGGTAGACAGAGAGACGAGTGCCTTTCATTACCCATTTTCTTTTACGTTTCGTAAACGAAACAAAGAAAAGAAAAGAAGTATTGAAGGAGGGAGAGTGTAGGTAGCGTTAACCGAGAGGCGAGATCATGATGAAAACTGTGAAAGAAGGAAGATGTTGGGATGGCGAGAAAGCAGTAGGGATACAACAGGGTTAGTTGGGAAAATGAAGAGTGAAAGGCTCAGCAACGAACGGACGGAATTAATACAATGGGGAAAAGGAGGAAGGTGGGGATAATGAGTGAAACAGACTTTTCATTGTCCATGTTAACGTACCTTAACCGGTGGACTGCCTAAAATAATAACTTCGCAACTGTGCAAATTAAAAAAATAAACGAAAAGTAATTAGTCGATTTAAATGCAAATTAACGGATAATTAACCCGGTGGAAAGGTTTGTTAATTACAAACTAATAAGCCGCGTGTGGCTTCCATAATTTATTTTGAATCGAACGCTGCTTTTTCGCACGAAGTCATTATCCCATCTGCTAGTAATGAACGCGATGGTGACTCAGTAGGTGAAAAGCCAGTCAAAATGTGGTACAAAATGTGATAATCTCCAAGTGCATAGTCCTGTTAGTATTTATTCGTGCATTTGTTTTTCCTTATAGGTTTCCTTTTCAACATGTACGATTCCGTCTAACGCCACTTCAAATCTCACCTTCAATTCAATGAAATATCCGATTTTCCTGTGCCTCTGATAACCTCAGGCTAGTGTGGGTCAATTTGCATTATTCAGCTCAGTTAAGTCTACAGGACTAAGAGCAAAAAGGAATTGTCTTTTTTTTTAATTTTCATAATAGTAGTGTATTGCTGTAGTGTTGTGTTGTAATTATTTCAATAATGGATGGAAATAAAATACACCGGCCGATATTGATTCCGTGGAATAAATATAAATACTTACCTCTATTCATTTTAATTAAATGCCTGTTCAATGGAAAAATGTTTGAAAAGTACGCAGTGGAATCGGCATGAGTGAGAGCTTTACATTTGTCTTTAACTGCCAATTTCAATGGGAAATAAGATTTCTTGGTTTTGAGAAAACGCTAGATTATTTCTGAATAGATAAGCACATGAATTTCTGGAATGACTTCTGAGGGTACACATTTTATCCCTCGATATTGCAATTTCATATTGGAATATAAGGCTTTATATGGCAAAGTAAGTAAATTGAATTTATTTCTGAATCTCATATGTATACAGCTTATTATTCTTTTCCTACTTTCTACATTAGAAAGCTGACCCTTGCAGAACTACTCATCCTTTGGCGGTTCTTAAATGGCTGAATATACATTTCTCTGCATTATTACTGATTCATTACATCCTTGTCGAGTAAAATCCTCCTTCAGTTACAACAAATTATTTCAGATAGCAAGAAGCTCAAATATTTGCACTATGAATTTAATGCAACATTAAAGAAACTGATAATATCTTGGAACTTGTGTTAAAAAACGTCAATTCTTCATTAACGAGTACGACTGGCTGAAACTATCGAACACAATGGCTTCATTGAAAACGCAATATCACAATTTAAAAATTCTTTTAGAAAAACACTCTCTATGCTTTAATCTTCTCAAAGCACATAAAGTAAAGTTTTAATTCCTATTCCTATCGCAAACATGACATTTTGAGCATTTTCATACGCCCGGTGCGTCTTTAATAGGTGCTATGTCATGTCCAATCTTTTACCAGAGTGAGGTATTGGATCATTATGGTGACCCGAGTACCTACTGGCTTCCCACCTTGTGGGACCGGGTTCAAATTCCAGCGGTGGCAGAGATTTTTTCAGAATGTCCGATTCTTGCTTGGGTGGTTTGTGAGGGGCGCTTCATGCACACCTTTTTGTCCGCAGGATGTGAAGTTAATATTTTTATTCCAAATTACGCCTATTGAAATTGATATTCACTATTAATCCTTTCTTGCCCTACTTTGTCATAAAAAATTATAAAGGATATTGCTTTATTTAAGTGTGTAATTTTCACATACAGCCGTGACGCCAAATTATAGTGAAATTTTTAACAATGACATGAATTAGACATAATACAATAAAAAGAAACAAAGAATCAGCCAGTGGGGAAAGTATAACAATCAATTGGCAGACATATGGGACAGAGATTGTGCGGTGAATTTTTTGCACGACAGATAAAAAGGATCTATGGAAGGAGGGAGCGAATTTAGAAGGGAGGAGAGGCATAGCCACCTAGAGAAAAGGCCCCGTCACAAGGGACGGCTGAGGCTCTGACGTCACCACGAGAAGTGCTGTGTTGTTCCGGCTGCCGTTGGAGACCACTTTGTTTACGAGTGTATTTACGTTACGTTTTACCACATTTTAGGGACTTTTGTGGTGTTAGTTGGTGAAAATTTAAGTTTCTGAGGGTAGTGAAGTTTCCTTTATTATTGAATTTCATTCGCTGGACTTCATAAACGTGTATTTGTTAGGCCTTTTTGTTAAAAAGTTCCTTTCACGTGTGTAGTGCCGGCATGCGAAGAAAACTCCACAGGAGTGGACCTGAGGTTCAAGTTTTTAACTTTCCAAAAGATCCTGAGCTGAAGAAGAAGTGTGTATGGGGGATAAAAATAGACAATTTCACCTCGACGGAAAACATTAAGGTATGTACTCTTTCTAGCTGTAACCATTTGGATGTAATTTCTAGGTAGATGTGTCTTGGGGATGTTGACAGTACTAAAAGTGGTGATTTAAATACAGAAGCGGCATTTCAATTGGAAATTCTTGTATTTTAGCTGAATTTTTTGTATTATTTCGTTCAGTAAACGTGAGGTTGAAGGAGTTTCTTGGGAATTATAATATAGCTGCCAAGTTTATAGCATCGAATATTCTTTATTATCTTGCCCTCTGCTGTGTTATGCGTCTAAAAACTCAGCAAAACAGTGCTTATTTAACTATACTTTTGTTACTCATAGTTGAAAAGCAATGTGAATTATCTACGCAATAATTTATGTGCTTAGGTATTTTCCATGAAACTACCAGTCTTTTATTTTTGGCGTAGTAACTTATATTAGGGGGTAAAGCATATAAATTTCTAGGGTTCTTGGGTTCAAATTAATTTCAGCTTATATATAGTTCCGTAAGACCAACGATATTTACTTGATAAATTGCATGGATAGCATCTAATCATGAGAAATGCATAAGTCGCGTCAGAAATTATGTTTCTATACTATGCTATACTATGTTATTGGTGTGTCTGAACGACCGTGAATGAAAATTTGCGTTTTTCTCTTACAATGGGTGCAATGAACCGTAATTTATCTATGCCCGGCTTTCATCATCTGAAATCATGGTCTAGTTTTAAATTTTAGAAAATCTTTAAGGTACATAATGATCTCCTATATTTACTGGCCTAGTCATTAGATATCTCTCATGCAGAAATGCCTAAAATTGGAAATGAAATAACAACTTAGTAATTTTCATAACTTTTTCTTAATTATTAATTTTAGTCGTGTGATCTTCACTTCTCAGCGAGTGACATCAGAAAAGAGCCTGTGGCCTTGCGGGAGAAGATGGGGAATATAACTCGTGTTGAATTAGAAGTGTCATAGGAGGAGGGTGCCATTACTTCATTTGAAACTGTCATCTAGAAGACAGAATGTCATAGTGGTTGAAGTGACATAAGGGACCATGGTGGATTTGTTTTTTATAAGTGGTTCATGTGACAATCGACATTCATCTGAAAAACTATTGAAGATAGTTATTGTGGCTTCTGCCAGTGCTCTTTTAAATGATTTTTGTTCAAAAGAAAATACCAGTATTTGTTTCACCAAATTAGTTCATCGTAATAAGAGAAAATTGCAGGTATTATTTTGATTGGCGAATGGAAATACAAAATATTTGTATTTTACTTCTGTGTTTTTTTCTTTCCTGCCGCCAAAATTCCTTGTGGTGATTACTTCATGCATGTTAACTAAGAACTGAGGTGTGATTTAAGAGATGTCGTGTTCTTTATACAAATGTGAATGCTGGTGATATGGCAGTACCTCCAAATTTTTTATTAGATTGATACATCTACTGAAGTGGGATTGAAACTTTTGCTCATCCCAAATAATATTTCAAATACTTAAGCTCCTGGGACGGGTACGTTTTATAAGCCGAGGCTGGACTATACGTAAATTTTGGCTTGCATTTTGATGCATTCGAGAGTAATAATGGCAGATGTGTCAACGATACCAAATTTCACAAGTAACTTTCATTGAAAATTTTATTTCGTCAGGCTCTACGGTAAGATTTTCATAGCTCATGGGCATATCTAATTTAATGTCAAAATAAAGAAGAATTCACTCTTAAATAATAGATCCATTTGGGACTTTTTGTGAACACCTTTTACTCTGCCAGAAAGAAATTATTTATCCAAGGGAAGTATATGGAATGCAACCAGGTTTAATCAAATACTTGCCATCACCACTTTATGCTATCGAATTTCGAGACGGTTTTATGTTGAATAATAAATGCTCTTTGGATGCAAAGAGCCTTCTCTACATAGTTATTTTAGATTTTAATATTGTTATGTAGTACTTCTAGTTCACAACGACAATTTATGAATTAGTTATAAATACTTTTTTCTTAAGAACGGCGAAGTTATATGTTACGTGCCATAAGACGTAATATTAACGAATAACTTTGAGATTGAAAAATATTTTTGTTGATGCATGTCAGTATTTTCTCGGAACCCGCTGACTATTTTCTTATTGACTGAGTAAATTAGGTATCAATTATCTTTTCACTTCGGCGGCTAAACCACCGTCACAGACAGCACCACAACTACTTCTGTTCTGCCATGATCTGGCGGTAGCACTTCAATGAGTGACGTCACACGCCTGTGAACGGGCCTTATCTCTAGGTGGCTGTGGGAGAGGCGATATAAAAGTGAGCGCTTAGTCAGGGAGATTCTGGGAATAGGAAGGTGGAGTAGGGAGAGCGAGCGGGTGGAACGAGTCGGTATTCTAAAATTCAACAGAGAGAGGAGTTCAGGGAAGTCAAAAGTCGCGTTTGAGATATTCTGTAGAAAATTGAAGTCCGTTTTAAGTCTGAGATTCTTCAGATTAGACAAGGAAAGAGAAGACAATAAGGCATCAGAGCACATATTGCGTAAATAAGGAACTCTATGCCTAACTATTTTGGCAAAGAAGTGGGGGATGCAATTAAGGGATTTTAGGTTAGTCTGGGCTAGCATGGACCAAATTGGAGAGCAATACAAAACTATGGGAAGAATAATCGTTGAGATATCTCTAAAAATGTATGGAATATTATAAATAATATTTTAAAAGTCGTGGTAAGCATTGTTGAAATCAACATCAACATAAATTCCTTCCACAAAGAAAGACGGGCATTATTTTAATTGAAGAATTTACGAGGTATCGGTTTGTGATGCCTACTTCATATTTCAACATCTTTTTTCCCAATAGTGGGGATGGGGTTGGTGTTGTATCAAGAGAGCTTTCTTCTCACCCAGTGGATCGGGGTTCAAATCCCGAAGCCACGACACATACAGTGTGTCCCATTTATCTTGACCACCCGAAATAACTTTTTGTCCATGTGCGAATTCAAAACTTTGTTAAGCATATCTTCATAAGCCGTCAGGGGGACATTAATCAGCATGATTGCCTCCGTTGTAGCTTTATTATTTACAAAGATATGAGCAGCAGTATGTCTTTTTTAAATGGCATCCTACATTTTTGATTCGGCAATGCAACGGACGATGGTTGACTGAGTGACTGCTGTGCATTTTACTATGATTTCATTTGTTCACCGTCAACGTCAGCAAGTGGAGTAGTTCCCATACCCGCGAACCTGCACTAAGCGCTAGAGTGTCAGTCATTTTTCATAGAAAAAAATTTTAATGCGTTTTCAAGCTAGTTCCCAAATGGGAGCACACCACAAAATGTTGCTGTTGCTTGAAAAATTAATGTATACGATTGACCAAAAACTAAGTTTAACAACGTAATATATATATTGAACTTTTGAATAAATGAGCATTTGTTACTGGAAAGCGAGTGTAGGGTATATCGAATAAACCGCATGCTCACTAGAGAAGTGATGAAAATAACCGATTTGAAAAGGTATAACTAACGATTAATGTATACACTATCCATACGATTCACTTTAAAAAAATATTCCATGCATAATTTATATAAAAAGAGCTATAAAAGTAATCACAGATACGAAATATAAATTTTCATGAATTTTTATAAAATCTACTCCCAATGGGAACATTGGTCTGTAAATGTCCGTCTTCATTTTAGCAAAATATCCCTAAAAATTATCCATCGTCTCACCCTTTTTATCAAACGGCAGTAAAAGGGAAAGATTTTAAGATGAAAAGTAGAATTATGTGGTGTTGGCCATATGGTTCTACCATTGCTCTACCAAAGAGGGGACCACGGGACCAAAGAATAATTCGTATTAGCGGAGATTTCGTACCATTCGAACTCGTTACGTGCGGGTGTATTAACATTGGCGGCCATAGGATAGTCCAGAGGACCGGAAACATCTCGTTATAGGTGGGATTTCATTATAAGCGTGATCGTTATAAGCGATTTTTTACTGTATTTGGAATGGCGGGAGAGGAAACTGATCGAGAAGAAGAGGAGGCAAAGGGTGTGAAGGCCACTATACACGGCGCATGCGCATGATCATTCGCATGATCATGCGCATGATCATTCACCGTGTATAACGGAACAATTCGCGACTGAACCTTCATGCGCATGGTCATACAGTGAAAATTAGAACATGTTCTATTTTGCTCGCATGATCCTGTGAATTATCACGTTCATTTGCATGATCATTCATCGTGTATAGGGGCCTTAACCCTTCCTAACCCAGAGCTAAATCAAATTTCACGATTTTTGACTTTGAAAACTTGAAACTTTTGCACTCAATCATAATTATCTTGGCAGCTAAACATTTCGTCATTAAAATTTACACCGAAAAATAATGCGTAGTTTAGATATTTCCTAAATAGAGATTAAAATGTAAACATTTTTGATGTTGTTTAGAAGCAACATTGGGTTATAATTGGGTGAAGACGGGCTCATAACGAGGGAAAGAGAATGCTGAAAACATTGCTTGATTAAAATGTGTATGTTACGCGAAGAATAAATAGGGTTGGAACAGGGGCTGTGGATAGTATAAAGAATAATAGGCCTTGAGTGGAGGTAAAGGAGAAGAAGATAAAAGATAGGAAGTGATGGTTGATTGACTAACTCACTTGAGAGGCGTGTTCAGAAAAAAATTGGAGCATAGTTTTTAAATTTCTCGCGAGTCCGGAGAGTACGATAGTCTACTATTTTTAATGTGTTTGTATACATTCTTCGGAAGTGTAATAAACCTTTCAGCTGTATTCATTGTTTAATTTGGGTGTGGAGGCCGCTAAGTTTAAACGTGTTTTAATGAGCTCGTCGATTTTTGGCTCACACTTCATTGCTTGTATGTGAATTTTTGGCCAAAAATCAGTGGTGTCATGGTGCCGGAACGCCGTTCTGGCACTAATTAAGAAAAGAAATAATAGTACTATAACACTTAACATAGGCTTAATAGCCAAAAAAAGCTTTTATCAATTTTTTTCCTCAAAATTTCAAATGTATACATTCGTAACCAAAACTAAAAAAAATTGTAATAAAATGTAAATAATAACTTGTAATAAAAACACTCAGATTTAACTTCTAGTTTTCCGGCACTGCTAGTTTTGCCATTACGTTACTTTAAAAACAATGCTGTGACAATGCCCCAGCCTCAGTATTCGCCAGAAATGGCTCCTGGTAACTTTTTCCTATTTCCATTAACAAAAACAATCTTTAAGTCCCGTCGATTTGCAAGCATAGATCACATTAGAAGAAATTGCCGACAGAGCTAAAGGCAATGTCAAAATTTGAGTCTAAGAAGTGTTTCAAGTATTACAAGAAGAACGGGCACAGCAGCATGATATGTAATGATGCTATTCTGAAGGAGATTAACAATTGCTACACTATCTTATGTAGACGAATAAATAATTTTTTTATTTAAAAAAACTAAAATATCCGTTATTTCATGAACACACATCGTAAACCGGGTAATATTTACTATTTAACCATTGATTTATGATAATATCACAACAAATGCATGATTTACATGTTATCAAAATTGTTTTTCAAGTGAAAAAAAGAGAGAACTGTGGGAAAAAGTCAAGTTTCACTCACAAAGTTTACAAAAATGTCAGGGAAAAATGACCGCGTTGATAGTTTCAAGCTCCCCTTTCAGCAAGCTGAAGTGAAAGGGGTCAATTTGGACTTGCGGGGAGAACTTGGAATAACAAGCGAAAATGAGAATGTTGAGCCAGCTGGTGACCGTGCTGTCCCGTCCCATTCACCCCCGACGACAATGGCCTCCACCCTCCCTCCGCCCCGCCATGTACCTCACTATTGCGTACTTGATCGTCACCCTCCTGTAGCGTCTTACTTCCTTTTCTCCTTTTGAATTCGAATCCACTCCTTACTTCTACAATTTTCTGCATCCATTCAGGCACACGAAGTTTCACTTTAGGCCTAAGAGCTTTCTGTCTCAATCTAACATAATCCGTTCCAAATATTTCGAGAATATTAAATTGTTTTATTAATTAAATTAAAATATTAAATAATTAAAACTGATGATTTTCCATTACATTCTCAGTGGTTGGAATCACCTTGCATGCTTGTTTGGAATTGCTAAGGAATCTTATTATAGTTTTGATGTGAACAGCAGAATAAAAATTATCACAGGTCAACAGTGGTTTTGGTGCCGGAGCTTTTAAAGCTGAATTCAAGTATAATTGGGGTGCTGAATCCAAAAATGAAATTAGTTTTTTCCAATCAGCTCTAGTTTTCAAGATACAGATATGTTGTTCCTTATGCAAAAAATGTTCAATATGACGATTTGGGATAATTACATAAATGATAAAACCCACAAAATATAAAGACTTGATTTATTTATAGGATTGTTAAATCACCTACAATTACAATAGTTTTAAAATACAATTGAATATAAATAGTAAATTTTTTTAATGAAATTACACAATTTAAAAGAAAAGACGTAAAAATGTCACTCAAAAGCTTCGGATGCTTCTTTTGCGTTATTTTCTGGCGTGCACTTTTTAAAACAGACTCGTTTTAAGCACCAGAAGTAATCTGTCATCATATGGTTACCCCATCTTCCTTGGTAGCGATCTTCCATTGTTTTGATATCCTGGTGAAATCTTTCACCATGTTTTTCTCTTGGTCGCCTAAATTTTCAGGATAACAGTCAAAATGCCTGTATAGGTAGTGAACTTTTATGCTCATATTACATCCTAGTGATTTAAAGTTAGTGAGCATATTGTTTACCAGCTCGAGATAATTCTACCGTTTCAGTTTGTGATTCAGTTTTTGATTAACCAGAAAAATTTTTATTACCTCAACAAATGAAAGCCAACTGTTTTTTTCAATCTCATTCTTTGACTTGACAAAAGCAGAATCCTTTGTTAGTTGTTTGACTTGTGGCCCATCAAATATTCCAGCTTTAAGTTTTTCTATACCTATCTGCGGCATTTTTATTCTTATGTAGCCGAAGCATGGTCCATCCTTGTCAAGAGCCTTTATAAATTGCTTCATTAGGCCTAGTTTAACATGAAGGGGCGGTAAGGTGATTTTCTCCCGTTCTCCCGAGACTCAGCAATAATGTTTTTACCCAACAATTAAATTTTCTCTCTTTGGCCACTCCTCCTTAATCCAGTGGTTTGTCTGTCCCAGCTAGCACAGAGGCAAAAGAAACAAGGATTTTTGTGTTGCTAAATTGCTGCCCAAGAAGAAAGTTCACCATTTTTAAATCTACACAAATCACCTAGCGAAGTCCCTGGTATTTTATCTTCTATAAGAAAAAAGCCGCATATTCTTCTTCCATTTCAGTTGAATGAGCGATTGGTATTAAGCCAAACTTGTTGACATTGTGAAGAACACATTTTAAGGTGAGCTTGGAGCTATCAATGAACAAACGCCAATCACTAGCTTCATGATGCGGTAGTTCAATTCCTTTCGGAAGACCTCTAACGTCTAAAGTAAGATTGTCTTCTTGAGTAAAGAAGGGTAGGAAGGGTAGTCCTTTTCCCTTGTGCGATAAAAATTAATTTTTGTACCTTGTTCCATCAAATTCTTTTCATGAATCCTTGAAGCTGGTAGTTCAGATGCTTCCTTCGATAAGTTCAATTCTCTAACAACGTTGCTTAGTTCATCTTGATTAAATAGTTGAGGATTTGTTGATACTGCCTCGCAGTCACTACCACTATTGTTAATAACATCAAGAATGTGTTCACATAGCTCATATTCATCCTCACACGAATCTGGTAATGTCTGAAATATTAGGATCGGGATTTCTTCTGAATAGGGTACCGGGCGTCTAGCTGAAGGCAAATCTGGATATTTCCACTTGTGGCGATAGCTTTGATTAATTCCCGAAACATTTACCATGCAAAAATAACAGTTGTCAATATGGTTTGTAGGTTCTCTCCTAACCATTGTCACACCAAACTTTTCCTTTTTCTTGTAGTCCACTACCGCTGATGCTCTGTACATGTTTTACACAAAACGTACGGTGCTCACTTTTTAGCTTGGTCACCAAGCTGAACACCAAAATATCCCAGGCGTGCGCGTTTCACGAAGTCTGTAATGTTTTTCCTATTTTCTTTTAAAGTATATTCCCCACAAATGTAACAAAACACATCACAGTGATTTACACAGCTTCTTCGATTTCAGCTCATTTTTAGAGGTGGCTTAAAAAAACTTTGAGAATTTGACCATTTGTTTTCGGGAATCCCCTTACCTACTTACTCCCGCCTCTCCATTTTCAAAGACACGCTATCTTTTTACCTTATCCCCCTTATTTACTCTTCTCCACTTTTCTGTGATTCTTCCCACGTGTCGTTATTCCACAGTTATGACTTGGGTCCTTTTCCACCGCGGATTTCCACATCCCTTAGTTGAATCTTTTCCCACTGTCTCCACTTGTACCTACGCCTGTCTCCCCTTCTTCTAAGAGGCCAAATCCTCCCCAAACCCTTTCTCAAAGGTATAAAGGTGATTTTCAAAGTAAATACTGCATAGTGGTTATGAATTAGTTTAATTATAAATTGATTTGAATTTGACAAAAAATTTCTGAAATATATCAAATATTTATAAGAATCTAATCATAAAATGTGCGGTATCTAAAAAAGTAGAGCTGTTACATAAAAACGGATATCATATTTGGATTCAGCACCACGCATATTGTTAATACCAGCTCAAAAACTCCCGGCACCAAAAAAAAAATTTTTTTTGTTGGCCTGTATTATCGAAACAGGTAAAGAAAATATCTTGATTGTTTCTGGCTTTACTTTGTGAAAATCCATTCTTAATAATAAAACGTTATTGTACTTTTCCACACGATTTAATTAATACGACCGGTTTCGTCGCAGAGGCGACATCATCAGGTACAGAATCCGTTATAATAATCCGTTATAATATAAATTAATTAAATCGTGTGGAAAAGTACAATAACGTTTTATTATTAAAGAAAATATCCTAAATATCCTTCGGGGTATTTAATTGGTCATTTTTTATTCTTTTTTATCTTATAATAATATCTTCAAATCTTATATTTTTCTTTACATCTAAAAAAATATATCATTTTTTTATCTCATCAGCATCAAATTTCACTCTTTAGTATTTTAACATTCATATACTAAAAAATATTTCATCCGATTTAAAAGCATCCCCAAATTACGTAATTTATTTCATGCTAATCTCTTATTTCTCATAACAGAAGAGAGTTTTCAATTCTTCCATTATTTCTTACTGATTCTATCAATTCGTTTGTTTTGTCGAAACTCTTCGCAGAACTCTAGAACCCTAATCAGAATTTCGATTCCAATAGCTTATTGACGTGTTTCATCATTAAAATTTTATTTCCAAAAGTTCTCATTGCATCCATATTTCATGGAATCATGCTCATTGAATATATAAGAAGTTAATCCTGAGATGGCATCATTTAAAGCGACCTCGACTTCAAAAATCGAAGATGTATTAAGATCTTCGTGCGCCAAAAAAATAACACGAAAGGTTTGTCAGTTCATCAACCAAATAGCTGCGAAGGGGTGATAACGGAGGGGAAAAAATAAAGATACCCCGAGAAAGTCCCGAGGGGCAAGTTTGCTGTGGTGAATAAATAGTGATATGTGGAAGAAAAGTTTCAGGAAAGAAAAAGTACATGTATGCATGGGATAGAGAGAAATGAGGGGCTGGAGTATGTCAATCCTAGGATCGTCATACTGTGCATTACGAAATCTGACCTCCCATTTCTAGTTTCTTTAGAGTGATTGGTAGCCTCCTGCTCTGACCAGCATCCCTTGCGTCTGATGAAAGGTATAGCCTCAATTGATAGTGGGACGAATCCCAAAGCCATGAAGTTGGCCGCACGCGGTCCGTTTGCCTTCGTTTTCAGTCCGGTTACTATGTCAACGGTCCGGCTCTATTCGAGTCGTGTTCGACATAGCCACTCCTATTTCGCTCCTATCTAAAGCCTTTGAATTCGAACATGCGCGAATGACAAAGCATTTGTACCTGATGGTACGCAGGTAGGAGCAAGTCGGTTTAAGTGGCAGCGAAGAGAATAATAGGGGAGGATAGGATGGGAACCACCAAATATCAAACAAACGCCTATGTTCTATTTCAAAAATAAAGAGAACGGTTAGCCTCGGTAACTTAAATTCCGGTTTATAACGTTTTTAATCAATTTAAAGCTAACGGTTAATTTAAATTATAGCTTAAGGGCTTGTTCACGAGTAATTTATCTTGGCGAGGCTCCACTTGATGTGACCTACGCCAATTAATGATAAATTTCTCCAATCATAGCATAAAATATAAAAATAAATAAAATTGATTGTATCGAAAACAAAAAGTTAAAATTATTTAAGTGGACTTGCGATACTTTGCACATCACTCAATAGACAAATTCATCTACCTTTAGGAGATTAACTTCAAGATATCTTTCAGCTATTCTCAACTTATGGCGAAGTACGCAATTCGAAGTAGTTAGGGCTATTATTGGCTCTTTGTGAGCCGTCAAACGCATGTTTGTGCAAGTTCAGTTGTTGTGAACAGGGCTTTATCCTCCCCATCCAGTTGGGGTTCTATTTTTCTAGAATTTACTCCAAATAAACAAGCCCACCGTGGTTTTCCTAACAACGGTAACTAAGTGTACAGTCTTATTGACGCACCAGTGCCAAGAAAACCATTGGCTCGAATAACTTATTAATATATATATTGTGGAATTTGCAAAATATCATCACGCTTATATTGCTCCTGTAAATTGCGTCATGTAATCAGCGGTCTTCATTGTTATGGAGTGGTGGAGATTCGTTTTCGTGGGACCGGACTAAAAACATGGCCGACATGCGTGGAGGCCAAAAATCGTTCCGTCATATCCTAACTCTAAGATTGGGAGGGCTATAGCCACTTTCCGCACCAATGTTTCGCGCCAATGACCATTCCCCTACCTCTGCGCATCAACCCCGTCGTGCCTTGTGCAAACTCACCGCAGATTGGAGGTCGTCCTGCATCATGGGCCACTGCATCCTCTTCTACCTGACCGCTTTAGTTACTCCAAAATTCCCTCAGCTCCTTAACCCTCGTCCAACTCCGCGACGACGTTTTCCGAATTGGCAGTTCTGCTTTAGAAGAAAACAGGAATGCGGTTCATGCTGTGGTGAGTATCAAAGCTGTATCATTCAGCCATTATACGAAAGAATGCCAAATGCCGATACTACAGCGTGAACCTCATTGACGTAGTAAGAAAACGTTTTTCCTCCTTTCCTGGTGACTCCCTGAATTAGCGCCTCTCCTCACTTATAAACTCTCTACAAGGTAAGGTTGATCCTTTTCTGCTCTCACCCGACTCTTTCATCAACCTTGCTATATCCCATACATCTGTAAAAAAACTAAACTAATGGTTCTTCCACTTTCATATTTTCGTTGATTTTTTCATTTGTATTTTTGCAATCTTGTCTTTGTTGTTATTTGTATGTTACCCTTCTCACTTACATCCATTAATATCATGTAACTTTGTCACTGTTAATTGGCATTAATGCTGTATGTGATGCACCAATCAAATAAATTGATATATATTATTATATTATAATAACTTTTAACCCATGATAACCCAATGTTACTTCTTGGAAATATTAATTTATTTATTTATTTTATTTAGGAACTATTTGGGAATTATTTTAACTAAATATTATTCTATGGAGTAAATTATAACGACTTAATACTTATCCGTCACGATAATTATGATCGAGCGCAAAATTTTCAAGTTTTCAAAGTGAAAACTCTTGAGATTTGATTACTCGCAGAAGCAGCTATGGGTTAGAAAGGGGTAAACCTTTTTCACGAGCACTATTAAAATATGTTTCTAAAAAATGAATGCTCATATTGCAGCCAGTTATTTGATAGTCATCGGGTTAAATTTGAAGTTCAATTTCGTGAGGAATGATATACGCAAGAAGTGGAAAGATTACTAAAGGAAATTTGGTTCTTGGTAATTCATTTTATCCGTACCTGCAGTTCTCCTCAATTACCTATTGAGCTGCCCGGAATTCCATTCTCTTGCTGGTCCTCTGGGATCAATTTTCTCCTCCATCACGTTTCTAATGCAATGGCAGCGTCTGACTGCATAGCCCATCCACATTCTCATGGACCATTCTACAGCGTGCGAAGGTGCAACGTTGCCTGCCTTCTATTCTTCGGGATTCTTCCTGGTTTCTTACCCTCTCCGTATATTGGATCTTAACTTCTAACTTACGGCTAAATGTTATGCATGCTCCATATTAAGGTTCAAAGATTCTTTTTTTCAACGGTTTTAGGCGTATAGGCGTGGGTGAGTCGTGGTAATGTAAAATTAATTTGGTGAAGCAGCGATCTTGCTTACCACTTTATTCGCATTCGCTGTTTCTCAAAAAAATAGAAGAGAATGTGTTGGACTTTTATAGTATTTTTGTTTTCTTTTTTTACCAAATGAAATTGGATCTTGAATTGAAAACACCTATCCAGCACTGACCAAAGTGCATAAAATTACCATATTTCCGACAGACTAGCGAGTGGTGAACAGCGAAAACTCGTTGAAAATGAATAGCTTGAAAAGTCAATCTCTTCATAGCCCATCTCAACTCAAATCATAACTATTCTATGCGGCATCCATCTCGTGAGAGAGTCAAAAAAATACTTTGTGGATTTCCCATGAGATACTTTTATTATGAATGTGGCATATATAAACAATATGGTTAGTACTAAATATTTTTATCATGTATACAAAAAATGATGCTATTTTCAATTATGGTTACTATACAGCTGATTCGAGAAGTCTTGAACATTTGTTCCATCGATGTATGAATGCTTTTTGAATTGCGTGTATTCAGGACAACTAGTTTACTTTGATGCAAATTTCAATTAACGAGAGGTTTTTGCGAATTCTCATTTTCTGTGATGGCAGAATAATTGAAAGACTTTTTCAATACGCATGAAGAGCACGGGTTTAATAGGTAGTCCTCGTCCACACAGTTTGCGAATCGATAATTAATTAAGAAGAGAATCGATGAACCCTTCTCCAATGTAGAAGGAGTTAATTAGGTCAAATAGCCACTTTTTTTCCCTTTGGTGATAATATTAGAGCTGTGAAAAAAATTCCTTGCACTAGGCAGTTAAATTTACACTCCAATGCATGAAGTCACTTGCGCATTCAAGGATCCAGAGAAAACATAACGCAGAGATAGTACACATCGTAAGGCAAGCGTAAAAGAGAAGTTTTCGCGTTTCTGCGGTCGCGGAGCATGCATGGTCGGAACCTGGGCACGCCATATTATTCCAAGAATCAAAAATCATCCCCAGAGAGAATAAATATTTCCCTCGGCTGGTAAGGGAGGCGATAGATATTGCTAATCATGAAAAGAACTACAATAGGGAGGAGGGCTATCCTTTAGCCTCATCATTCAAACGGCTCTTCCAACAATAAAATTCAAACCGACCAAATCAGCGTGCGCCTAAGTAGCTTTATATACCAAGTGTTTTTAAAAGTGTTTCTAAATGAATTTAGGAGTTTTCACGTTTGATTATATTTATTACACTAAAATTACAGCTATAAATGATAAAAGATACAGTTTCAGGCGTGATACGGTGGAAATCTTTGATATTCAGCTTAGTAAAACCACTTGTCTGTTTCCACACACTTTTATTTAAACCGACCATGGTTTTGGCAACTTGTGCCATTATCAAGGTACAAGTTGGTGAAGGTATCTTGTACATTACCAAGGTACCGTGATAATAGCACAAGGTGCCGAAACCATGGTCGGTTTAAATAAAAGTGTGTGGAAACAGACAAGTGGTTTTACTAAGCTGAATATAAATGATGCATCAAATAATAGAGCAACTAAAACAGTTTTGTTTGTTGGCAACAATGTGTGTGTGCACTCACTTTTTCTGCCGCCATCTGTTAAAAAGCGCTAGTAGCAAAGATTGCGACTGATGAACAGAAAGGTTTTTATATGTTTTACAGTTTGCAAAGATGGAATCTGGTTATTGTGAAACGTGTGTTCCGTAAAAAGTTCGGTTGTGATCCTCCAGATGATTATAAAATCCGTGACTACACTACAATCTGACATTTCCGAATTAATGAATCATGATTGAAGCAGCTGTTGCAACGATTACTCGAGAGACGTTGGGGAGGAACTCGCATTTCATCTTGAAGTGTGCGATATGACGTATAGAGCACACATTGAACATCTGTAGGCTATTATGTAAAACTGTTTAAGTAGCTCTTTCATTTGATGTATGATTTATAGCTGTAAGTAAAGTGTAATAAATGTTAGAAACCGTTAAAACCCCGGTATTCATTTAGAATCACCATTGCAGCTCTGCAGATCATTTGGACCCGAAGACGGGAGCTGGAACGCGCCCGAAACTGTAGTTCACCAAAAAATGAGTTGACGCGAAACTAACCCGGAAACTAATCATCAATTTAAATCACCGCGGAAGCCTCCGTAATAATTATAAGGCAGAGATAATTTGTCAGTTAGCATTCGTGCATGTATTTTCGTAATTTTTCGCTTAATACAATGCAATTTCCACGGAGTCTCAATTTGTCGAATGAATTAAAGCTAAAATTCCCGATTTTAAACGTTATTAATGCACTTTATTTCTAAAGAAAGAGGATCGACACTTATCTTTTTTCTAAAGAAAGAGGATCGACACTTATCTTTTCGTGTATTTTATGCTTTAACATTTTCAAATGATTCCAACGCAGAAATTCTCTAAGTTCTTTTTTTTTTTATTTCAATCGCATGTCTAAGCAACTAGTTTAGAAACAAAAGAGGAAAATAGGGAGTAAATGCCTAGTGTAACCCAATCTCTTCTTGTTCTTTGCAGATTGCAGCCACCAGCGTGACCGTGAACTGCCCGCCCCGTGCCAGGCGCTGCACTTCCTTACGACACTTCTGGCGCATTTAAGTGAGCATTGACCAACCGGGATATCTTCACAGATAAGTGAGTAAAAATATTCATAACTTCAGATTTCTCGATTCCATAATTCATAACTTCAGATTGCCATAAGTATGCTCCAGCAATAATCATCCTTCGAGATTTTCAACTGTTTACAAAATTACACGCAATTTACGAACGACTACAGAAGGGCATTGTGCTTAGGGAAATTGCATAATATGGCATACAAGGTGTGTTCAGAAATAATAAGTTCTCATAATTTTGGAGAGTTTGATTGCCAATTTTTTTATTCTGTTGGTATACACTCCCCTGAAGTTGATAAAATGCTCAGCTGTATTCATTGATTATTTTGTCGTGGTAGCCGTTGAGGTTTGATGTATTTTTATAATCCAGGTGATTATCGGCTCACACTGCGTTGCTTGTTCGTGAATCTTTGGCCAAAGAAATACTGTAACGATGTCTCAGCCTCCATATTCGCTCAAAATGGCTCCTTATGACTGTGCCCTATTTTCAAAAATAAAATACCATCGTTTTACATGCAGAGATGGAACAAAAATAAATGGCTAAAAGAAAAGATCGAGTTCGAGAAGTGTTTCGAAGATCTGAAGAAGCGCTGGAACAAGTTCATATTGTCTAATCGGAAATTTTATGAAGGTGACAACATTAATTTTGACGAACAAATAAATATTTTTAAAATATATATATAATTTCCCGTAGTATTTTGATGAAATTTCGTAAATATTTTGCGTATTCATTATTTACGTGTGACGCTTAACTCTTACAATAAGTGATAGAGTGTGCGACTAAATTATCTCTTAAAAATATTTTTGGAAATACTTTTGACAACTTACGAAAGTATATCGCGGCTGATAGTATCGCAGTAGGATAAAAAAGTAATCAGGTGCACATAGCCCCAGTGGATAAAATCCATTATACAAAGTCCTTTGCGACAATAATATATGATTTTCATGAAATCAAGATAAATTTACCAGTGAAAACAGAGAGAATGATTGAAATCCTTTCAAATTCTGTTATCAATCGGTAGAAATTTATTAAAAGTTCTGAGAATGAAAAGTAAATAATGGCTGTTCGTGGATCTTGTAACTAAAGAAAAGAATAATGTGGCTACCACAGTACTTTTAAACATTTCAGCTATGAAAAAAAGGTTACATCGGCTAACGTCAATTGACTAATTCAATTGTTAGGGTTGACACAGACTGACTTGTTAGCTCTATACTTGTCACCTCGGCTAGTAATGCATTGTGTCAGCAGAACGTTATGTTCATGGAAAAATCACTTTCTTATGCAGTCCATAGGTACTACAACCATCGTCTTGCTAATGACCGGAATTCTAAACATCTCAGCCAACAAATTAGGTGATCAGAAGGTCATAATGATGAGATTTATTATTGTATCCATGAAGCCTACTGCCTATCATTTAAAATGCTACTATGTTTATTGATAATAGTTGGAAAAAGTGATAGCGCCGTTCGCTGAAATCTTAAAATGAGTAATTAAAAAGTTATTCATTTGAATTCCCAAAACTGCCGAAGCCATTGAAGCGTAAAGTTAATTGGAAGATGAGTCTGAAGGATACCGTGCGTCGTGCGGAGATACATTATTCTGCTAAAGCCTCATTTTTTCTCATCTTTATGTAATGCACATACTGCGGGCTGAGATTTTGGAGCCAAAACGACGACAAATGAAATACTATCACGGGCAAAAAGGTAATTTTCCATGAAGCAGGCAAATTTCTACAGAAGAGTTCTTGAGACTTAATTGGCCCTACTGCTGAATATTAACAGTGTAAAATCAATCTTGGATACCGATGCTTAACACAATATGCGGTTCCACAAACTGTTTATTGATGGCTTTCTCAACTTCCTGTTATTCCTTCCGTTTACCCGTAACCTCTGAAAATTATCCGTAACTCACACCCACCCTACCTCGCTTATTTCCTAGATGCCCCTTCAGTTGAATGAATTCAGCCTTTTTGTATAAAAATTATTCAAAATTCATCGAAACTGTTAGAAAACGATACTGAGTCCGTTCTTTGGGGTATCTACAAAGAATATTACTTTGTTATCAATGATAATACCTCGTGACTTCGTTATAATTGTTGTTTATGTACTTCAGTATGTATCCAGTTGCCAATCTTGAGTTGATATGCTCTTGAGTTATTTGAATGATATCCATGCTACAATTTCATTTACCTGTGAAAGAGACTCCAACCATTGCTTAAATTATCTGGATCTTACAATCAAATTCGATAAATACCGGCATCCCTTCTCCATTTTTTGGAAACCCTGTTATACCGATCATGTCATCCCAGCAAGTTCAAGACACCATTACTCACCCAAACTTGTGGCTTTTCAATCCATGATTCATCGCCTGTTGAGCATACCACTATCAAAAGAAGACTTTAAGAAAGAAATTATCATCATTCAACAAATTGCTTCAGCCAACAGTTATTCACAAAATTTAATAGACAAACTGATTTTTTTAAACAGAGAAGATTGGCTATCGACCAAATATTTTCTGCGGACGAGGATAAAAAAGCAGTGGTGCACAGTGACGTACCTCGATGCTTTTTCTCTGAAAATGACTCATCATTTACCCAAAGACAAATTCCGCATGGCTTTTAAACCTTATGCCACTCTAAGGAGACTTATCGTTAAATGTAAGGATCAGATAGACCAATTGTATAGATGTGGAGTATATTCATAAAAATGCAGCGATTGCAATGGTGTATACGTGGGACAGACAGGAAGAAGTTTTGAAATCAGGAAGAAAGAACAATTAAGTGCTTACAAATATAGCAAAGATGAAAAAAGTAATATTGCTAAACACTGATGCAACTGCCATAGGAGCGATTTTTAAATGAATATTTTAAAATTTTGCTATGACCGCCGTGAACTGGACTCTAGGGAGCAATTAGAAATTTTAAACTTTTTGAAAATCAGGACATTACTCTTATAAATGAATACCTCTACCCATCCTTTTCCCCTATTCTGGCGTCCGTTTTAAAATTCATCAAGGAACTAGGTAACTATAATAAGATAAACAAATCATAATTTGCGCCTGAAGATGATGATAATTCATTGAAACCCAGGTCGCGGTCTAATAAAAAAATAAGTGGTATAAGTAATTTTCTGATATCCAGGAAAACTTATAATGGAATACACAGAGTAAATCAAGAGTTAGTGAATTTTGTTAAATAATAATCACCTCGCGATTGGTAGGATCTCATCGATTTACCCGCCATCACTGTATCGTATTTCGAGGAAGAACAGTGAGCATTTTATGTTGCCTCGTCGCTTGCATGCAGAATTCAATTAGAAGAAAGAACAATGTGCCTTTCAGAAGGGATTTCAAAGCTTCCCACACACTGAATACTTAGTTTATGTGTGCACACACTTCACCAGCGCTGAATTGACGAGAGCTCCACGTGCGGTCGTAGCTACAGTGGAATCCGCATCATCTATAGTTTCCCAAGAGATTGCACGCGCTGTCATTCTGGCAACGCGGCGTATATTTGCCACTTTCACTCGCGAATAACGGGTTAAAATTCGCTGAGGGTCGTATATTTCAACGATGCAATGGCCAATATATCTCTTTGTGAGCATATTTCGGATGACTTATTCACGAAACTCAGCAATAACGAATATGATACCCTTTAATGAAAAACTGTGAATATTCCTGGTGAATACTGCTGATAGGCATCTCTTCTGGGTAGATCAGGGATATATCATGTCTATAATTAGTATATCTCGAATATGGATTTCTATAGGAAAATTCCTTTAGCTACTGGATTTTTAAACTTCTTTCGGGGTACACCGTGCTATTGTTGTCTTAGTTTGACACTACTCTCTGTTCGCAAATACTTTTCGATACGTTTGAGGGTGGATATAATTTAGTGGCCATTTGTGTGCCCCCGCTGACCATCCTACACCCGATAGCTTGTCCTCGCTGTGCTTGAGTGCAGTATGCTTACGGTATTGAGCAATAGATGATTTGTGAACTATATAATCTATTATCTAAAGCGGCACATGTACGGTCGTGTGGCGTACGACGTGCTCTGCCCGCCATGCATTGCACGGCACTGCTCACCAAAAAAGCGTCCACTAACGGTCGTACTGCTCAGTCCAATGCGTAGTGCCGTAAGGTGACAATTTCAATGAGCAAATAAAAGTTATTGGCAGTTTTATTACATGTTTTTTAATTCGATAGTGAACCACGGAAAAGAAAACGGAAGATTTGGTGTGAATGTTGGTCATTATAAAAGCAATGGTTCTCAGATATGAACTTATCGAGGGAACTGAAAGAAAACAACCCAATTTTGTGTTTGAGTGCTCTTTTGATTTCATCAACCACAAACAGCGATGACTTCTGTATACTTCGGTTAAGTTTGGCAAGAAATTCACTGACATATAAGCGTTTGAGTCAGTCATAATACCAGAAAAACTGCACAGTCATATACAAGTATCAAAAACACAGTCACAACTGACCTATCAATCACCACAATAACTCTCACATTCTGCCTCACACTGTACTCCACACACGACGATTTTTCATCCAGCATTGCACAAATATCCAAATGTTCAGCGAATTAGACTGAGAGCCGCTGGAGACTCGGAAGCTGCGCGCTAGGCTAAGATTGCTCGAACAATTGAGAATGGATATCTTTAAGAGCGACACGGAGGACATAATATTGGAGCACCACTATATATTCTGGTACAACAGAGGGAATAAATTAAGAGAGGTATTTAATCGAATGGATAGATGTGGGAATTCGTTTTTCCCCCGAATTATAAAGGACTAATAAATGCGGATCGTAGTTCCGCATTTCCTTTTTATGTGCAAACGGCTGGTGTTCTAACACCCCCTGCCACACGTCTTCTAGGTGGCTTGCGGGGTAGCGTGCAGGTGTAGATGTAGAGGAACTTGGAACGGAGTGCGGTGCACGACCGCGTATGAGCCGCTTAACCTGGCTGTTGCCGGTGGATGGGAAATACCTACGGAATTATGCTCACGATTATCGTGGTCAACTTTGAAAATTTACATCCAAATTTAATTAATTGAATGACCCGAGTAACTAGCTGTTGTAAAATATGGAAGGGGCAAAGGAACGAAGACTAATATCCTTGACGAAGTTTGCGTAGGAACGAGAGCGATTGTTGCATTTTCCCACAATCGAAATCAAATAATTATTTACCTTAGAATGGAGTGACTTTGTGACAAGTTTTGCACGTTTTCGCCCGTACGCTGATCAATTTTTAACATAAACTTAAAGGGATGACGTCATATGATAGTTTCAACCTTCCTTTTAAAGATAATGTCCTCCAAAAATCTGTATCTTTAATATGAACAACTATATAACGGGAAAACGTCGTCACAAATTCACCCCACTTGGTGACTTTGTGACAACGTTTTCCCTTTTGGGTTACAAAGTAGGCTAAAAGTATAATGTCACAATTTCGAAAAATGAAAAACTATATTTACTTAATTTACAAACGTTTTATGCTTTGACAGAGCTATAGAATTTTTGCAAGCGATGAACTGGGTGTTACCTAATTGATATTTTTCACCTCAAAGGACCCTCGCTTCTCCTTCTTTTGGGGGCACGACATCCAGTAACCTCTTTTCACTTTTTTTAGCTCTTCTGAAGATCTTACCAACCACTCCTGGTACTGACGGCAGGCTCTCTTCCAATACGGCCTTCCAAAGTCTACGGAAAAATTCCATTCTTTTGAGCGGAATAATTCCAGTCCTCCTGCATCCTGACTGGAGATAGTTATGATGTTTTCCTGCAGCTTGTCCATAATATTCTTTAACAGACTAGGCAGTTCCTCTTTTGGAACGGACGTGCACCGGTTACTGGACGTTGACTGCTACCAATTCGACAAAATTGAACGCCAAATTATTTTTAGAACTCTAAATATGGTGACATCTGGTGGTTGCAGTAATTTGTCTAGGCTCTTGCACCCCACTTCTTTTTCTTGCACCCCACTTCTTTTTATAAGTCTTCATCTTCCTCTCAGTATTGCTAAGACAAAAGAAACATGATAAATTTTTCCCTAAAATCATGGCGGGGTGACTTTTTAATAATAATAATAATTTATTACTCCTACATTTGTTTTTTACATCTTAATACAATGAAAAAAGAGAAGGAGCTTTAGGTGTTCTCGAAGGTCATAGGACCTGAATTGAGTCACCATCAACTAACAAAATGTATGCCAATAACATAATAATGCAGTACCTGATACATTAAGTTTTATGTAAATACATCAAAATAAATTTTCAACTTTTTCTTGCGAGAAGAGCCAGTCTTTAGCAAGTCTCAACATGACATTTGTGGTTTTATTATTTTAATTCTAGCGGGCAGTAGATGAAATAATTTTGGCCCCATGTAAATAAAACAGCGTTTATATACAGTTAACTTGGGTCTATTTGCAACTATAAATGACTCATTCCTTAAATTATATTTATATTTGTCACTTACACTCGGCATATTTCCACTTCTGGCAAAAAATAATTTAAGCGCTTTGAATAAATACAAATGCCTTAGTGGCAACAAATTTAGGACCACAAACAACGGAAATGAGTGCTCATAGTAATTTTTAGACAGTATTACCCTAATTATTTTTTTTTGCAAAATGAGTGCACACTTAAATGTGTTCATGTATGCACTGCCCCAGCAGATTACACCATAAGAAAGTTTGGAATGAACAAGGGCATGATAAATGGTTTTTTTAACCGGAAGAGGGCATTTTCTTCGTAGGTAGTAAAATTAGGACAAGGCACTTCTAAGGCATTTGTTTACAGTAAGTAAGTGTTTATCCCAGCGTAGATTACTACCCAGAATTACTCCCAAGTATTTCATTTCACTCACTCTATCAATGACTGGACTGTTACAGACACAATTGAAACAATTTGTATAATGAAATATGAGTTTACCATTAAAAATACTTGTATTACATATGTCATAGCATATAAACTTCGTCTTTTCACTTAACTCTAACCTATTGAAATTAAACCATTTTCGCAAGAAACATAGATCCTCTTTAACGAGTGCTTCAGCACAACTCCAATTGGGAGCTGAGAAGCACAGTGCTATATCATCAGCAAAGGCTGTGAGTTCACCATTTAATTTATTTTCACATAAATCGTTTACGTAAATCAAAAACAGAATAGGTCCTAAGACAAAGCCCTGTGGTACTCCCGTCTCAATTGTAACATATTCGCTAAAACAATTATTTACTTTTAAACATTGTGATCTCGTCGACAAATAACTTTCGAACTACTTCAGTGATAATCCTCGTATTCCAGCTTGCGCAAGTTTCATTAGCAGTATTTTGTGCGAAAGTGTATCAAATGCCTCGGTTATGTATAGATATAACCCAATAGTTCGCGAGCTTGAATTGACTGAATTGTATACTTCGGCCATATGCTTCTCTAGAGCACCTTCAGTTCCCAATCCATGCCTGAATCCAAACTGATTTTCGCTAAAAAATTTGGTCTTGTCTAGGAATTTCAGAAGGCGGCTTTTAACAAGTTTCTCTAGAATTTTTGCAAATACAGACAAAAGAGATATCGGTCGGTAATTCGTTATTTGTTGTCTGTCCCCTTTTTTATGCACTGGTATAACAACAGCTTTCTTCAAAGGGCTCGGAAATACGCCATTGATAAAACTTAAATTACAGACGTGAGCGAACACAGGAGCAACATCATCAATGATTAATTTCAACATTCTAACATCTATACCATCATGTCCAGGGGACTTATTGCACGAAAGATTTTTAACTAATTTTACTATTTCAATTGGCACCACTGGTTCTATGTAAAAGGAATTCAACTCACTTTTATTTGCACAGGGGTTTTGACTACATGCCCTGTTCTCATCATTGTATTTTACTTTTGCACATTCAAAAATTTTGTTGAAGTATTTATTAAATTCAGAGGCTAAATTTTTTGAATCACTGATAACAATTCCATTTAATTCTAACTGCATCATAGAACGATCTCTTCGCTCTTCACCAATTAATTCTTTAAGCAAATTCCATTGTAATTTAGTGTTTCTATTTGCCTTTTGAAATTTTGACATGTAGTAATTACTGGCTGCGTTACGCAGATTTTCACGCAATTTGTTTCTGTACTTATGATATTCGTTTTTCAGGCTATCAATGCTTGGATGCTTTCTGCGTTTTTTGGAGAGGTAATTTTTTCTCTCAATATGTCTTAGGAGATTTCCAGTAATCCACGGTTTTAATTTAACATCTTTTTTCGTATGATTTACTGAATACTTTGCAGTTTCAAGACTGGTTTGGAGAGATAACAACATGAGTGAAAGTGCATTAGATGCATCGTTTTCACTAAAAACCATTCCAATTAACATTTGCTACGGAATTTTTAAATATGTCATAATTTACTTTCGTGGCACAGGCGTAGTTCGTAGGATTGTTTACACAAGTATCTTTGTATTCATTGGCAGAGATACTGAGCGATACCAGCGAATGATCAGTTATTTCTAAATGTAATACATCCGATAAAAGCGTATACTTATAAGAATTTGAAAAACTAACAAATACATGATCAACACATGTGGCGGAAATGTTCGTTATCCTAGTTGGCTGAGTAATAAGACTAATTAGACCAAATGAGCTTAACAAGTTCAAACAATGATCAGTATCATTATTGGTTACCAGGGTGTTTACATTCATGTCACCAATAAGCACAAGATTACCAGTACAATTTTTCAAAATACTTTCTATATCATTAAAAAAATGTACCATAGGAATATTTAGATTCCTATAAACACTCAAAAGCTCAATATTACAAAAACTCAATTCTAAGGAAAGCAGAATACAATCGGCAGAATTTAAAAATAAGGGTTTAGAAAAGCACTTTACGTTCTCTTTTACATACACCACAATACCTTTTGCTCGGATTTCATTGTTGCATTTAACAAAATACTTGTAGCCATTAATCTGAAAGTGACTTATTTCATGATATTTTATCCAAATTTCAGTGAGTACAATAATGCATGGCTGATTTTTTAAAGTAAATATATGAGATATAAAATTGTCAAAGTTACTTCTCAGACTCCTTATATTTTGATGCACAACAAGCACTTCTTTTTTAGATTTAATTCAGTTAATAGGCAATGAAGTCATTGAATAGATAAAGAAGAATAATTACAGCTTGCGTAAGTCCTCCATGGCAGTCAATACAATGGCTCGTTCCTTTTCCGCCTTCCTCATAAATATTTTTCCACCGCGAATCTAGAGGTAGGTATATCTTTTGGTTTTCTTAGCTTCTCTTGCAGCACTGAGGACTCTACGGCGGCCAGGACACAGGGATTCGTTAATGTAAACTTTTTGACAAGCTTACGTATCACAAGGTCACCACACAAAGTGCATGCATTCCAGTTTTTGTCTCATATTTTCGACAAAAATTGCTTTATTTAATTGATATTCTAAAATAATTTTCCCAACATATTCATAAATAAATTTGCATGCCTGTTTTAGACGTTTTCACAATATAAAGTTTCCCTCCTTTTCCGAAAGAGTAAAAAATAGTATTGCTAGACAACGCCGTCATAAAGAACTACACGTACTAAGAAGCTCCATCTGGCTACCGAAACATGTCACGGCATGTCTGACCAATAAAATGCTCAGTGCATCTCTTTCATCAGACGAGCGGTTGCGGTGCGAGATGAAAAATACGAAAATAGACCCCTTGTCACAAAGTCGCCCCACTCTACGGTACTGATTGAATGACTTAAATCATCGAAACGAAGTTTTCTCCCGTAATAATGCTTTTATTAAAACTCTGTTACTTCAATTGCTCTACTAACAGAACTACTTATGAATCTAAGTAGCCGAAAATGAAGGAAAAAATAAATAAACGTCGCAGTCGTTTGGGTACGTCGATGAAGCGGGAAGGCAATTATTCAGACCGCTTACCGGCACACGCTAAAATTTCTCTATTTGTTAAGCCATATCAGTATTCAATGAATGCAAATTGCTAAAATTGACTATAAATTGCCCCGAATGCCATTTAAGGGCTTTTATTTCTATTCTGGGATGAAGGGAAAGTTTCGGTTGCTATATATTAACGTTTGGGACCACTATGAAAATGGGGAAAAGAGCCAGTCACCGGCTTCATATCCTTCAAAGGTGTGAATCCAATATCCAATACGGGTAAGAATTCCGTTCACACGTTTCGACGCTTTGTTGTTCATTCTACCTGGGACTTTATCATCCCTTCTTTTTATTTAACTCTTCCAAGCATTTCAGCCATTTGAAGGCACAGAAACTCAGCTAACTCTTGAAAAAAATGTATGCATTTGCACTCTCAGTCGTGAAACGCCAAAAAAGAAGAAAGGAAGGTTTCTTTCGGCAGTAGCAAAGTTTTCTTGCATTTCCTCCGAGTTTTCTTGCATTCGACGTCAGTTGCATTTAAGAAAGGGGTCCAGAGAGTCTGGAAAAAGATTTTCCATAAGAAAGGAATCTCGGCGAACGTCTGCCGATTCTCCCACTGCAAGATTGTCCGAGGTGAGAAAATTTTCGGAGGGTTTAATATGATAATGGATTCCAGAAGCCAGATGCTAGGGATACTTACTTCAGTATTCTACCAATTAAGGTAGGTTTCCATGGAGTACTAAAGAAGTGAACTGGGAGCCTCCCTTTCCTTCCAGCGCTACCTTCCTCCATTCACTGTAAGGCCTACTCCCTTTCAATCCATCTAAAAATCCTATTCCTATCCTTCCCCTCCCTCGTTTCCCTAACATTCTACCCTCTAGCACCGTTTTCAATATCCCCTCCCCGCTAAGCACTAACTCCATCCATGCCTTCTGTCTCCTCCGTATCTCATCTAAAAGCTGCCTCTCCTCACCCACCACGTCCAGCACTTCGTCGTTCCTTTTCCTCTCCGTGTATTTCACCTTCTCCATTCATTTCCATACCCACATCTCGAATGCCTCCAATCTTCTCTCGTCTTCTTTCCTCAATGTCCACGTTTCCGCACCGTAGAACGCTATACTCCAGATCAAACTCTTCTCTAACCTTTTCTACAGACGGAAATCATCTTCGATGAGTCCTCTGAGGAACATTGCGCGGTTGCACCGGAGTTGAAACATGCACCGAGGTCATCAACTCTCGAGAGATCCTTTGACCGGTGCGGTCCATTTCGCTTAAAATCTTCTGGGACAAAGTTAATAGAGGCAAGCGCTGTCCTACCGCGGAAGCACGACTGCGGTTAATTAATGAGGCAGCTGGCCAATGTTCAAAGAGAACGCGTGGCTGCAATCCCACGTATGAATCACTCGTGGAAGTGATTTCTAGATTACTGTTTACGTAGTTAGTGCCCCAGGATCGAGTAGCTACTGCTAGCCGATAAATTCGCGATCGCGGAAACAAACTTCAGTTGTGATATCACGGAGGTATCAACTTGACTGACAAATTAAAATCTACAGCTGCGGTGCCTTTCTTTACTGTTCATACTTAATTATAATAAGATTCAAAATAAGGGCATATGTAACGTGGGCAGTATAAACTATGGTAATTAAGGTTATCCCGCACTATTGTTAGTACAATCAATGTTAAAAATTTCCGTAGCGTTGGGAATATAAGTAACCTTTCTGAGAAACTTAGTCCGGGGGGTATCTACTAGTCCATAGTTCATTAAAATGCTTTGAGTGAGTTTTAATTTAAGTAAAAAAACATTGTATTTATGCCGAATAAGTTTCAGATTTGCTGTTACACTATGAAACATAAAAGTTGAACCTATTGCATATTATTCTATCATTAAGGAACAAGACCATACGAAATTAAGGCAATCGACACAGCTCGTAGTTGAACCTTTTCACATTTTCTAAAATAAATGTCATGTATCACAGAAAATAATCACTTTTCCTACATCTCTACAATATTTACGTTCAATTTCTGGGTTAAAAATAAGTTCTGGGATTCCACCTCACTGTTTTATGTCTGATGAAGAAAGAAGTTCACAATATATTTTGGGCCCTATAAATCCGTGAATGCTACTACGTAATAAGTCCTGCTATACATAAAATAAAAAGATGGAGGTAATTGCATATCTCATGCACTCCAGGTGCTTTCCTATCACCACCACAGCTGTAAATAAGAGTAGTTAGATGCTTTTTCAAGCTTTGTAAGCTGAGTGCATCGCAATTTTAATGTAACTTAGATTATGTTACTTCAATTACAGCATTCATTTGCTAACATTTCAAAAATTAGGACGGTGTCTTGCCTTAATTTTATTATTATCGTAATGATTTCAGTATTGCTAACATGATATTGGTTTGAAGACTTTTAGATCCATAGTTCATATTTCTTTCGGACTGACGTTGTGTCAAAAGATCTACACCTTCATTTTACATCATCAAGTAATACCTTCATAGAGATAAGTGGCGGATCCAGGAAAGGGAAAAGGGGGTTAAGTGGGGGTTAACATTCCAGCAGAAGAGGGGGTCGGAAAAAAAGTTACCATTAGTGTAAATTGGATACCCAAGGGGAGCCCCCCCCCCCCAAAGATCCGCCTCTGAAAGAATCATATTGATTATTTTCCAACCGAAATTTGTATTATCTCATCATCTACGTAACCATAATGCTTATACCAACGTTCTCAAAAGAACTGAAGTAAATATTTTGATTTTCAAATATTATCCACCCCAAGTTTATCATTTAAAGCTTTATTTTTCCCTATAAGTCGAAGAAGTAAAATTATGATAGCATATTTAGCAATTTTCATTAAAATAAAATTCACTTCTTATCTCGGTAAAACCTCCCAAGTAAAATAAGCTTTGTGATCCCTGTTAATAAAAAGCGAGATCGCGGTAGCCAGGTGAGTAGAGCGCTGGGCTCCTGACCTAAAGGCAAACACTGGGTGAAGACGTCGGATTCCCCACAAAAAATCCTCGAAGTAACTGGGAGTCTAAGCGAAGGAAGTGGCCTCCCTACCCTGAATAAGTAAATTTCGCATACCAGTGCGCAAAGCTCGTGGCTCTAACCTAACTGCCCAAGTAAAACCATGGGTTGAATCAGTTGAGTTAGCGAAGTGATGGGTAGCAAGAAGTGACGAGCACAAATTATTTGATAAAGACAAGAAGAGTTTTGGGCGGCTATTGGAAAGAGAAAGTATTGTTGCTCCCATAATTTTATAGATGCACTCAATTAGACGCAGTAACGTTTCTTTAGAAAACACAATAAATTTTTATCTACGTCTTTTCTCCAATGCTTTTGGATAATAATAACAATTAATTGGCTCTAAAAAACTTGAGCGTATGCTTTTAAAAGATTTCCACAAAATATTTAAAATTGGATATATTTATTTTGAAAAGATATGATACGGATCTATTCGACAAAAATATGTCGTATATTCAGGTACTTCAGATGATGCACATTTGCAAGGCGAAATGAAAAAACTCGAAATTGGGTACATACAAGTGGTACATTGAGGGGTAGGACTTTTAACCTACCCGTCTTTAGGTACTTTTCAAATTAGGACTTTTGATACTTTCAGCCGAATCGGGTCCTTGAAACCCACACGAGAATCAAAAACTTAGGCTCTTGCAGCGAAATTCTTGTCTCCGCCCCACCAAATATGCAAAACAATGCTGGTATTTTTTATGTCCTACCCGCACTCCGAGGAAATTAGTCCCGAAACCCCAAGCAAGAACAAATGTGTACGTAATTATGAAAAATAATCTTCTTCATATGTCAGTAATTATTAGTAAATTGAAAGAAGTTTTTTAAACTTTTGTCCACTTTTCTTATTGTCCAACCCACTTACCTCCAATCTGCTAAAATTCCGCATTGCGAATACGTACACATGTGGAGAATTCCTGCGACGCTGTTAGACGCCGAATATCACGTGTCGGTTTTTTGGTCACGCGGTCGGCTCTGGCTATAAAAAGGCTCTCTGACCTCTCTTATCGGTGACACTGTGCCCCGCCCCCTTCTTCCAACCTCTCCTTCTCTGCAGGGCCTCCCTCCCACCCTCAACAGTCCTCCCTCTTCGCATTTGCTTTGTTTTCGCGCTCGCAGTCCGACGCGCTCAACGACTTAAATATTATTCCCTGGGATCGCAACATTGTTTTGAATATTTAAAAGATTATAATTATTAAAGTATTCTGCCGATTAAGGTAGGTTTCCATGGAGTATTCAAGAAGTGATCTGGGAGCCTCCCTTTCCTTCCAGCACTGCCTTCTTTAATTCACTGTAAGGCCTTCTCCCTTTCAATCTATCTAAATATCCTATTCTTTTCCTGCCCCTCCCTCGTTTCCCTAACATTCTACCCTCTAACACAATTTTCAACATCCCCTCCCCGCTAAGTACTCACTCCATCCATACCTTCTGTCTCCTCCGTATCTCATCTAAAAGCTGCCTCTCCTCACCCACCATGTACAGCACTTCGTCGTTCCTTTTCCTCTCCATCTATTTAATTCTCTCCATTCTTCTCCATACCCACACCTCGAATGCCTCAAATCTTCCCTCGTCTTCTTTCTTCAGTGTCCACGTTTCCGCACCGTAGAGAGCTACACTCCAGATCAAACTCTTCACTAACCTTTTTTTTTAAACTCTTACATAACGATCCTCTCAGAATCTCCTTCCTGTACATGAACGCCTCCTTTGCTAGTGAAACTCGCTTCCTGATGTCCTTGCTACTGCGTCCATTTTCCTCTAATGCTGTACAAATAGTTGAATTGCTCTACCTGCTCAAGTTTTTTCCCACCAAGGTACTTTTATCTTGAATCTCACATTCCTCGCTCGCGATACATTACAAAACCGCATTATCTTAGCCTTCTTGTGATTAATCCTCATCCCATACTCCTCGCACCGCTCGTTTAACGCGTCCACTAGAGCCTGAAGCCCCCTCACTGACTGGCTAATCGTCGCCTGATCATCCACGAACCTTACCGATTTCAACATCATTCCTCCCACTTTCACTCCAGCTTCCAACTCGTCCCACACTTCTCTTACCATCTCCTCAGCGTATACGTTAAAAAGCAGCGGCAATAGAGGACAGCCTTGTCTCACACCTCGGCCAACTCTTGCCCACCCAGATTCTCCGTCCGCTACCCTCACTTGCGCAGTCTGGGCCATATACAGATTACGAATCAGTCGTCTATCCCTCCAATCTTCTCCTATTCTCTTGAAAATATCCATTAACTTAACCCAGTTCACCCTATCAAACGCTTTCTCAAAATCCACGAAACAGGCATATACGTCCTGGTCATATTTTAGGTTCCTCTCCACGAGGGACCTTATTGTTGCTATTGCATCACGAGTTGACTTCCCTTATGAAACCATTTAAAAGATACTATACTAATAATTTCAGGTATTTAAGACCTAGAGCTGAGGAAGAGACTGGTGAAATACTATGTGCATGGTGTGTTGTGCTGTGTGGATGCAAAACGTGGACCTTGGGAAGAAGATATAGGGATAGGAGCATCGCTTTTGAAATGTGGGTATGGAGAAGGCTGGAGAGAGTGAAGTGGGTGGATCTCGTATCAATGTGGGTGGATATCGTATCTCATGCACTCTAAATGCTTTCCTATCATCACCATAGCTGTAAACTTGAATAGTTTGATGCTTATATTTTCGAACTGATGCTTTTTCAAGCTATGTGAGCTGACTGACGGAATTAGCTCTGATGTAGTTAAAGTGACATCAAGTGTCCTACAAGGAAGCGTAATCGGCCCCCTTTTTCTCATTATACGCATAAATATTTTTTTTCTGATTGATGACACCACATGCATGCAAAAAACGTCCGAAATAAAGAACAATACGTAGATGACTAATGAATTTATTTAAAAATCAGAGTTCCACTTATAATTCTCTTAATAAATCTTCTTCACCGAAGCTTAATCAAAATCACTAGATTAACAGAAATAATATTATAGAGAAAGGGGAATTGTATCGGACACATGTTTTAAGAGGGAAGGGGAGTTTAAATACAGCAGTCGAGGGAACAGTGGAAAGAGGAAAGATCAACAAGGCTGAAGAAGACATACTCAGTGAGGTTAGGAGGAAGGGACAAGGAAACCAAAGTGGAAGTGGAGAAAGTGAAAGAAAGAAGATGTGGAGAAATCTTTGTTGCTTGGGACTTGCTAGTGGGCAGAAAACCAGTTGATGATGATGATACTGAAAACATCATCATCAAAATTGGTAAAAAAAATCCTACAATTGGTGTGGCGCAGCTCTCCACTCAATTCTCCTCTTAGCCAATCCTTTCACGCCCCCGTACTTATTTTTTTATATTCTTCTTTACATGTTCCATTAATTCTATTCGCCGTCTTCCATTTTTACTTTGTTGCCATCCAATAGGGTGGTTTCCTAATATTTTTTATTGCCTAAATCGAAAGATTATTACTTTTGGAGTACGCATTTCACGCTTTTTATTTTTAAATTACAATATCTATTTTTTGCGATTAAATTAAAAGTGAACATTTTCAAGCTCACGAAAACGTGACGGCTAAGCATGAATGTTGGGAAAAGCCCGTGTGACGTCATCCTGGTTCCCGCAGTCGCCGTGTGAGGTGACCTTGGGGCGGGGATATGTGCTCTGCTGCGATGCAGGGTGCTAACAGGTAGCGAAGTACCCTACTAGCAAGTAGCGCTTGGCTTAAATAAGGATTATTAATACCTTACCAAACGAAGGAAACTTTCCGATCGTAGGTAGTTTTAATAGTTGATTATTAAGACATGTTACACTGAGCTCTGTGCCTCGTGCATGCATTGGTAACCTGAGACAATGCAATACTCCTATCTACTAGTATAAAAACTAGGTCCCTGTGACGTCACGTGGAGTGGCATCGCATGGGCGCCAATCTGGCGTTTTTCAAATGCCGTTAAAATTGGCCATTGCCATTCGTCTAAACTGGGATTTCTAAAACCTAATAATTTGTTTATTATGAATACACTAATAGTGGGTAACGAATCGCCATCAATGCCTTTCGTTCTCTTTGATGAAAGAAACTATCCTATTGTCCCTCGATGCTTGTCTGCGTCAAACCATCATTAGTCATGATAGGACCGATTTGGTTGTTTCGTTTTAATATCTAGGTTTTTCTCTTCTCTCCCATTCTTTTTAGGCCTTCCTCATTACTTACTCGGTCGATCGATTTGATTCTTACCGCTCTTATGTAGCATCACAATCTAAAAGCCTCCAGTCTTGAATCTCCCCCTGCAATCATTGTCCATATCTCATTTTCTTGGAGATGCAAGCTTCAAATGTATGTCATGTTAACTGATATATTTTCAATAGGTTACCATTACATTTGAGCGCTCAAAATTGATGGTGATTACTAAGCATTCGTGTGATATGTTTTACTCATATCTCAATTCAACTCTTCCCTCAGCAGTGTTTCATTTTTTTGAGTGAAGTACTTTTTACCTTTGGTAACTTGTCTTTTACTAATAACTCGAGATCATCGTTTAATGATCCTTCAGTCCACTTGCCATTCAGCAACTGATTTTATGAGACTATCATGACTCATTATTTAGCCAATTAGGGTGCGCCGTCAACTTCTTAAGGAGTTCAGAAGACATCTCTTTTCTCCCGCTTTTCTTAGTAATTCATTTTTATTTTCTTGGCCCATTTATTTCATCTTGATTTTGAAAACGATATCCTACACGATGTTCTCGGATATTTCTGTGGTCCATTGCGTTTTGGGACATATCATAGAAAAATTTAACGTTGTCCATAAGTATGATCTAACTTTCGGGTATTATCAAATACTCTTAAATTAATATTTTCTACCATTTATTAGATTGCAGCCTTTCGCATCTTCTTAAAATGTAACAACGCGAACGAAAACCCGGGAGATAATTTTTTTCTAAGAAATTCCGTGGAAGCCTTCTTGTTACAATGAACTTCTTATTTTTTTGTAAAAGGCCTGGAAAAAAAGATTTCTAAGCATTATGGTACTTGAACTCCACTTCTCCGGCTTACGTGAGAGTTCCACCTTTCGTTGTTTCAGCTTTAGCGTTGTGTGCGCAGCAGTTGAGTCAAGAGATCTTACAAATCCTCCCTTTGTTTTTTCCTTGTGCCTATGTGGATTTATGGGGTAGATTTGTAGTAGGACCGGCTTCAAACTATAAGTTGTCCTTAAGTGGGAAGACTTCGGCCGTCTTCCAATACAGTCAGAGAAATGTTCGTCATGTTTTAAAAGAATACCACCGCTAAAATTACCTTTCAGAAATAAAGCTATGAGAAAAAAACCTCCTGAACAATGGACCGTTGACTTTCCCAGTATTGCGCAGACCACTCATCTAATATATGTATGGTTTAACTCTTTCTCGACGAATAGGATGAATAACATTTTCTCGAATTTACGAGTTCTACCGAGCGGAACCCGAAACGTCGGCTAACTTAGATTTCCTTACCCGCGCGCACACTCGAGAAATGTTTACTCATTATTTTAATAATCTAATGATTTCGTACCTGATCTAATTTTTATCCCTGAAATCCTAGAAGGTGGAAACTGTGTTTTGATTTTCGAGGGACCAAACGAGTAGAATTTTACGCACACCTATGTCCTGAGTCTTAAAGAAACCCACGTAGTCGTGAATCGATCCCGTGTCCTCAGGATTAACAAGCGAGGACTTAATCCGTCGAGCCGCCACCAGTGCCAACTGAACAATACACTAGCCTATCCAAGTCCTTGGTTACCAATGGAAATTTACGAGGGTCGTTAAATAAGTCCTTAGAATATCCAAGAAAATACTCTCCTAGAATAAAAATTAATATTGAACAGAAAATAACACACGTGACTAGTCAGATGTTCAAGTTTCAGTTCATATCCATCCCATAGTTTCATTGTTGTTGCCAAATGTAGTGAACGACATTCATTTGTTTTTCAGAATGGATAAAATTGAGTATTGTACGCTGATAAAACGCTTAATTTTGAAAGGGTTGACGCCGAAAGATATCAAAGCTAACTTGAATGAAGCTTATGAAAGATCTGCTCTTGTGTTTGAAACTATTTAGAATTGAGTTAATGAGCGAAAATGTGGCCGTACATCCAAAAAATTGAACATTGTTCCGGACGCTCTGAGGAAATCTCTACCCCAAAAAGATTGACAAAATTCAAGACATAGTTTTAAGTGCTAGACGAATCAAAGTGTGCGATATAGGTAAGGCCACAGGAATACCGAAATGCGCATTTACTTTAATTTTGCGTGAAAATTTGGGTGTAAAAAAAATATCGGCCAGATTAGTGCCGCGTTTTCTCACGTTGGAGAATAAACGCAATGGAGTGGTCGACTCAAAGGCTGTTTTGACGCTTTTCCTTCGCAATACTGAGGAATTTCCGCATCAATTCATAAATTTTGATGAATTATGGATTCATCACTACACTACAGAGACAAAATAACAGGTAAAAAATGAAATTTTGAAAATGAACAGCTACTTAAGCAGGCGAAGGTGTTGAAATGGGCCGGTCAAGTCATGGCAACGATATTTTGGAATTTATACGGAATCATCAACATAAGTTAGTTGGAAAAGGGGAAAACGGTAATTGCAGAGTATTAGGCATCGTTATTGGACCGGTTGATTGTATAAATTACGAAAGGAGCCCTCATTTGAAGCAAATATCTTCCTTCAACAAGGCAATGCACGGCTGCAAACCTTTTTTACAGTCAATAGCCAAGATTACAGATTTAAAGTTTCAATTATTACTAAAGTCACCGCAATCACAGGATTTGACCTCCAGCGACTTTTTATAATTTCTAAACTTGAAGAATGGCTTTGCGGACAGAGATTTGCGTCTAGGGAGGAAATCATTGTCCGAATCAATGCCTTTTTAGAGGTGATCCCGATATTCTACTTTTTAGACGGCATAAAATGTGTGGAAAATGTTTTTAAAATTTTTTTTACAGCTAAAAGAAGACTATAATGAAAAATATAAAACAATTGACCCAATATAATTTGTTTTAATAACTTTTTCTAAGGACTTATTGAACTACCCTCGTACGTAGACTTGTGGCAGTAGGCGTCAAGCCTTCACGGTGTATCAAGGATGATAACACAATGGACGTCGAAAAGCCACTGCCAGTGGTGATCCTTGTAGCAGCGAAGACGGAGTGATATTTTAAGGACTATGATTCCATTCCGGATTCAAGGGAATATTTTCCCTTGGCCATAAATAAAAATTTTCGACATCTTTTTAGAGGTAGGATTGAAATATAATACATTCCTACGAATGCCGAAACCTTGAGATATATTGAAACTCGATGAGTGCTAGTTTCTGTATCTCGTGAAAAACAGCGTTCCACATCGGTCGGATTTTGTGGAAAAAATCCTGTCATCGCTCAGAATGTGGAAAAGTAATTTCAATCCATCTTTTTGATATGAGAAATTATACATGTCAAGGACAAAAAGCGCGTTTTTTGGAAGCGGTAGAAATACCATTCCAAATTTTTATTTACCAGCATAATTGGTTTTATCGCGGCAAATATAATATGAATGTTTTATCTTGAATAATCAATGTTATTTTTTAAGCAGTTGTGATTAAGTAGTTTGTTCTTTGTTGGTTTATTATGTTCCTTGTTTAGGCATTTGCCATGCATATTTTTCACACAAAACTGATATCGTTATTTACTAACTACCAAGAAAGTTTTTACCTTAAAAAATATAATAAATTGAATTTTAGCTACAATGGTCTGCAAAAGAATCCATGATCACTAGACCATAACTCTTATATGGATAAAACTCCAAAAAATTTAATAAATCGTTTGATTTCATGTTACTTGAATTGGTTCTTTGTAATAAATTAATGGAGAAGCTTTCAATTATACAGTTATGATTCATTGCTTCTATGATTTAGTTATCAGTAAACGTAAATAATGGACCAAATTGTGAACCTTCTTGGGTTGACCGTCTCGTTTTCTTCCTGAAGTTAGCCCCGGGTAGAGATGAGGGTAAAGCAGATAGGACAGTCCACAAGAGCTCCTGGAAGGAGTGTTTGTGAAGAGAAGGAAAAGGCGTTGAGGCAAGAACCCTTTTCCATCCATTGCGGTCCGCGTAAGTAGAGCCAAAACACTCAACAGAGGAGGAATCTCCATGACAACGGAGTTCTCCCTCGGGAGTGCCTCAAGGGAGTTTCAGTCCCGTCTTTTGTCTTCCTCGCGGCTGTTATGGCAATGAGTCGAAAGTAGGGACGGGATGAATGAATATAAACACAGATAATATAGAGTTGGGACGGCGTTCATTTCGCGAGCTATGCCGATTGTTCTGACTGGCGAGGAAAAGACGAGGTGGCGGCGAGAGAACCGTCCTGGCTGGGAAGGAATATAAAGTGCTGCACCATAATGCATTCATTCGAGAGACGACTGCACTCATAGCGCTCCGGAATTGCACTGTAGGGAGCACCAAAATGGTACCAATCAATCCTGCCTTTGACTTCATGATGTAAGCTGGAATAGTGCTTACCCACGCGGCGCCTATCTCTCTCTCGGCGCCAAATTCAGTGAGGCGCAACTAATGTGTACACTCATCACCCAGATGGAATAAGGATAGAACAGTAAACGGAACGAATATGTTTCGCGTCGTCTAGGAGTTAAAATAACAAAAATTCCACGTATTTAGCCAGAAATATTGTACCAAATTCTGTTGCACATTTCTGTAAGAGATACATGTCTTTATTTATTAACCCTTAACTGTATGAATTTCTTACTACGTGCTCAACATTTTTTTCTCCATAAAATATATGTATAAATATCAGAATTGACAGAAAATATCAATAACTACATTTTAATAACTTTTTCTGCTATTTTTTAATTTTTAAGGAAACATTTAAATTTGTATCGCATATGATACATTATGGCTATAGACGACTTTTACATTAAGTGGATATGTATTACAGATTTGGCGATTTTCCACATAAGGTTTTCATTTCACGTGTTCATCGAAAACTTCTCATTGGCGCCCGTGCCTTTACTAATTACATATATACGAGGGCGGGTTTTTTCTCAACCTCCGATAGCTCAGCAAAAACGCCATACAAGCGACAGGCGCACGTGGGGTAACTGCACGTCCTCCGCACTGCAAGCTGAAGTCAATTTTGAGTGTAAGTTGTAAGTATAAGGTTAGTAACAATCTCATTAACTTCCCTGGCTCAATTAATTCTCCTGCCGAGAGTACACTGGGGAGAGACACCGATAAAACTCGCCGAACTGCTTCAGCATTGACATGTCTTGACCTTTATGCCGTTAAAAGAGAATTTTCTCTAATGCAATGTGGCTAGAGTGTGAAACTATGAAAAATTAAGTCCATTCTCATTCAAAACATAAGGAGAGGAATGCTGACTTCTGGAAGTGTTCTGATCCATGGCAATGCCCGTCATGTCGGCACTGATGCAGCACAACTGCTCCTTGAGCAGTTTCAATTGGACATTTTTGATCATATGCTGTGAAATGCCAATATAGTGTCAAGTGACTCCCATTTTTGCGCTGAAATGAAGGTGTGGCGAGGAGGGAAGCGTTTTCAAACGGGCGATGATCTTCAGTACAAAGGCAAATTACATTAGAAGTCATTGGCGGCAGCATCCTCTGAAGAAGGTATAGCAAAGCTTGTTCACAGGCACGGCCAATTCCTCAATCGCCTAGGCGATTATGTCAAAGGAATACCACAACTATGCTTAATATTTAGCAATAAAATAACTTTTAATCAATCACTTCGCCTTGTGTTCATGACCCATCGGAGGTTGAAAAAAAACGGCCCTCGTGGTAAGGTAAATCCTCTTACTCGTTTTTCATGCGGAGAGGTGACTCCCTTCAATATAATTGAAGCTGATCACCTTTGGCACCTACTGAGTGATTCGAGAACCACACAGCATAACGACGAGGTGTATCATATCTGATACACAATGTGTTAGAGGAAGAATTGGTCCCTTCAGAAAAAAACGGCAATGAGTGTAGTGTATGATATATGAAAAAAATGCACTAAAGGGTTAGCTCCTCCATATATAACCTCAAGTTATAACAAATATTCTCTTAATGAGAAGAAAACAAGAATTAATATTGCCTTCAAATATTTATTAAAAATCTACATTACGGAGTTAACATAAGTGTTTGAATGAAAATCACAAACTATATAAGGTAATATTTTTTAAATCTACCCTTCGAAATTCAGTAGCCGCGAAATCATAATTTTTAACAGTCTATAAATACGAAATGCTGCTATGAAGTTCGACAAAGTGGCAGTTTTATTCGACGCATGAGAAATAATTTAGGCAAAGATTTCGCTTTTCGCAAAATGTGAACATAAAGCGGAATGTATGGTCTATTAGCTTGCATGGGGATGGTTATCGATAAAAATATTATCTAACGTGATACTTCGGTAAAAATTTTCAAACGTTGAGTCTGTGTAAATTACCCACCATATATATGAAAAAACTGCATGCATCATCACCACACAACTATAAGGCTGAAAAAAAATCACTTTCAAGATTGAATTTTTTTTTTTTTTTCATCTCCAATCCCCTATTTAGATAACCATTCTTTCAAACGATCGTGTGGGACAAATACATCTACCGTCTGAGGATTAATAAGCATCAAATACCCACTCGGAACGCATTCTAGCTCCGTTCACATGAGACCGTGTAGGTACTATTCCTGTCCTCTGTCTACCGCAAACTTTCTGGTCTCTTTTCTTTATCAACTGCTGCAGCATCCCATCAAAACCAACTCTGCCGCCTCCTTATCTCTCCCACAAGTTTGCGCTCTCCGCCAACCATGTCGAACACTTCCTGGTACCTCTTGTTTCCCGTGCACCACAACTTTTCCATTCCTCTCTACACCCACGCTTAAAGTAGTCAGCCGTCCACATCGTAACTTCTTACAACGTTCTCTCCTACATTTAAAGCCCTTTACAAGACTTAAACAAACATTTTTCCACAAGGTACTCTTCATCAACTCCGCCTGGTTGTAAATCATTTCTGTTGAAACAAAAACGTTGAATCTCTGTAAGATTTCTATTTTTCTAGCATTCATTTGCCATCTATATCCTTCTAGATCTAATTTCTAAGCATTAATTTTGCTAGAGCGCACTACTCATTTAAGTTATTTTGTATTTCCCGATCACACTCTCCTTATTTTATGCAGACGATACTATAGCTTCTTTCTCATTTCAGAATAAAATAAATACTTTTGACGGAAGCTTAATATATATTGGATTGTTTGATTCAGACATTCATAAAATTTTAAGTCCTTTAGATTTACCGAATAAAGTTACTATGCCATAGAGGAATTACATGAATTCATAAAGTTAGCCAGTATTTTATATTTGCCGATTTATTACCCTATAGCATAAAAGAATTTCGTTCCGATTGCATTTCTCTCAAATACGACGATAGTGAGGCACATTAATCAATGACATCCAAGCATTGGCTGGTAGTGAAAGCAAAGAGAATGTATTCAAATCATCGCATTCAAAACCTTTAAATTTTTAAAACTTTGAGCATGACTTTCGAATATGGGTGGTATGGATTGCTTTGAAAAAATCACCAATGTAGTGTTCTACAACTTTCTGGAATTCTAAAATGTTACCGACAGCCATCTCTACTTTTCTCTCGCGAAGATGCAATTCTAAATTAGTTTTTTTTTCTATTTTTCACCTGCTTCTCCATTTCGCGGTCTACCTTTTCTATTATGGTTTTCTCCCCCAGGCTTTCAAACCACTTACATCACTATTTTCTTTTAATTGAACCTAAAAAATAATTCCATGCTACGCATGCACTTCAGATGATACGCATAAATAAATAATATCCATTCCCTCCTTGTTTGTATACTCCAATTCCAATGAATTATTTCAGATCAATTAGACCTTCAATCAGGTCAATAAGGATGCCCTAGAATTTTTATTACCTTCCCAAAATGTCCGTTTTGCTTACTTTCTATCCATTTTCATCTTGTTTTGATGCCTTCTAGAATTTTTATCCACTCAAAATAAATTTAACCATTAGCGTATAAGACCACACATTGATGAAGCGCTTGAATTATGTTGCTTTAATACCTTTGGCTCTCAAGCAAAACTCATCTTGCCTGAGGTGTCTCTACGATCTTAGAAAAATATCTCTCGACAGTAGGGTGGTTTCCTATTATTTTTTTATCGCCTAAAGCGAAATATTATTACCCCTGAAGTACGCAGTTCTCGCTTTTAGATTTTTAAATGACGATATCTATTTTTCGCGATTAAATTAAAAGTGAAAATTTTCAAGCGCGCGAAAACGAGACGGTTGAGTATGAATGCTGAGAAAAGCCCGTGTGACGTATTTCTGGTTCCCGCTGCCGCAAGTGAGGTGACCTTGAGGCGATTCTCTGAGCGCTGATACGACGCAGGATGCTAGCAGGTAGTAGAGTAGCATGCTAGCTGGTAGCGCTTGGCTTAACTAAGGATTATTAATACCTTATCAAACGAGGAAAACTTTCCGACCTTAGCCAGTTTTAATTGGTGATTATTAACACATGTTTCCCTGAGCTCTGTGCCTCATGCATGCATTGGTAATCTGAGACGATGTAAAATTCCTATCTACTCGTATAGAAACTAGGTCCCTGTGACGTCACGTGGAGTGGCATCGCATGGGCGCCAATCTGGCCTTTTTCAAATGAGGTTAAAATTGACCATTGCCATTCGTCTGAACTGGGATTTCTAAAACCAAATAATTTCTATATTATGAATACACTAAAGGAGGGTAACGACTCGCAATCAATGCCTTTCGTTTTCTTTGATGGAGGATACTATCCTTTAGTCGCTTCACAAGGAAATAGGAAACGCTCTGAATTATAATTTCCAAACCATTTTGCTTGTGATTCCTGGCTGCTTAATATTCAACGCACTCATTCTCACGTCTGACTTTTCAACTCAAGCGTGTTTGCTGGTTCAGCAGCGTCAATGCCCTTCCGTTTCATCTTTCTCACACGCCAATTATTATTTAGCCTCTATTTCACTCCATGGAACCCTTTTAAGTCCCGCGGATTTGCCTTTCAAGTCTTCTCTAGCCTTTTAGCACAAATATTACGTTCCATCAGCAAAGGATCCTTATCCGAACGCGTCTCTGACCAAGGGAAGCCACAGATGCTTTTAACACCACTCCTAAGGCTCCTCAAGTAGAGCAATAAAACCTAATTGATACTCTCATTGGTATCCCCGGGAATATTTCATGCGTTGCTTTTGGATCGTGCAAAGACCAGACCACTCCAGCACTGTCTAAATCAGTCGCTTTACACATTCATTGATTTTCTCCTCTTGCAAGACGCTCTAACGTCCTTTACTCCTGGAAATTCATACTTGCCCTCCATTTGTTCCACGATTGCTCTTAGACTTTGAAAATTTGTTTTTCCTGGAAAATTTTCAAAGTATTTTTCTATTCACACATATTTCATAAATTCTTTAAATACTATAGAGTTAAGAATAAAATAATGAAATTAAGTATCTTCTATGTTATACTATACTTCTTCCATGATTCTATATCATAGCAGAAGTATATCTATATTCATTCTGCCATGATACCATGCTTTTGTACTCGCTCAGTGATTTAATCTGAAGGTGGGTTTGGATGTAGGCCAGGGTAGAATTAATCCCAGACTAAGCTGCAGATGTATGATACCAGACATGCAATGTAAGAGGGGCGATTCTACTCCCTAAGCAACCTTGCACTTCAAGGATTTTCGTTTAAAGATGCCCGAAGAGATTAGAACCCGGGCCTTCCGATCTGCAGCCCAACACCCAGCTCACTAAGCCACTACTTTCCTTCTAATGGTTTCAAAGTAAATTCAAGTATCGCAGCAATATCTTTTGTTTTAATAAAAGTATACATCCGTGATGGTTGTAACCCAAGACTGGTTAGGATAGGTCGGAGTTGAGCTTATCCCTCCAATTTAGAAATTAGGCCTCCAATTTCCTAGACCACCTCTTGCCGTGAGGATTTTGTTTCCATTTGGCTTCTATGTGGAATAACACTATCGGCTAAAAAATATCAGTGCTGAGGATGGAGAGGAGGAGTCGAGTTTCAGAGGGTAATCTAGTGAGAAAGTCTCAAAAAGGTAGGAGGTTCAACTAGCTTTCATCGTGGCTGTTTTATTACCTTCTTTTTTCTCATGATTGGCCAGACAGAAATATTCAAAGAGAGCCCTGAAGTAATAATATATTAGTAACAGCCGTGAGTGTAGCGGGTATCATGGGCGTGAAATATGAAGAGCTCGTAAAAGCACTTTATGGAAACGCATTATAGACGATGTAGTTTTTATCAGTCTGGAATTCAGATCATCACTTAGCATTGAGTACCTGACCTATTCTTATAGGAAGCTAAAATCCGGATGAATAAGCCCAAAAATACCTGGAAACTAATTTGTCTTAAGTATACCTGAAAGCAATCATCTCATATATCACTACCTGCTATAAAGGAACCTAAGTAAAATGGGAATTTCAGGGAGGCAATAAAGTTCTACCAAGCCCTTATCGACCTGTTGTAAGCCTTTTATTCATTGAAATTGGAGTACACGCACGAGGCAGGAATTAATATTAATTTTTCTGCATTTATGTTAGAGTGGATAGGGGGCATGAAATTATAAATAAGTTGAAATAAATTAAAAATGATACGCGTTAATATGACAGTGTGTATTTTTTATGATTTTTAAAGAGCGATTTTTACCGCTGATTTCTTTGCAATATCTCCATCCATGAAGATTACTCATCTTCAAGATTAATCTAAAATTAAGGGCGACTACGACCGATAATGAACCTGATTACGAACTGCTAATATACTGTTTGGTGTTGTAAATATAGCCATTCCTTTTGAAGGAAATAAAGCTAATCCTTGCCTAAAAATAAAGGGAAACTGTGAAAGATTATGAGCCTGATTACGAACAGGAAATGTACTTTTTAAAGAGAGGAAATATAACCATTTCTTATGAAGGAGCTAGAATCGATTCTGATAAATTTTCGTATAGCTCGGCTACGTGCATACTCTCAGTATTGTTATCCTTTGATCTAGCTTTAATTAAATAAACGAGTCGATTGGGTGCTTGAATTCTTCAAGCGGGTAATTAGGAGGGTGGGAACATTGTTGTGTCACGTGTTGTCGAGCATTGTGTCCATAAGTGTTAAAAATATTCAAAAATTTCCCTGCCGGTTTTTGAAAGGGTAAGGAACTTAATTGTTTACTTTTAAAATTATTTGTTATTTTCAATATGATTTCATTTGACGGATAGTTCATTATTTGAATAGGCTAAGTTTAGCACTGAGACATAATTGGAATAAGGTTTTTAAAATTTCAAGACAGTGATGATTTTGTGGTTATTTTTCAACTCTTAAAGTCCAAAAGCGTTGTGATAAGCGAAACTTGAAAATGAAACGCAGATTCCTTAGATAAATATATAAAGATGTACCACTCGCAAAACATATGTCCATAATGCAGTGTGTAAAATACTAAATTGTAACGATTCCCCAAATTTCTTTGGTACTAAAAAATAGTTATTCTCAAGATATTCCAATTTGGAAAAAATAGCTTTGGCATATTTGCTATCATTATCGTATCGAATTATCAAGTATACTGACACGTGTATTGAAAATTCGCAATCCTGTTCCAGTCTTCGATCATCAACCCTAAAATTCCTGGTCAACTATGTACGTGGATAGAAAATCCTGTATGTAATAACAATTCCATATATTTTAAGAAAAAGCAGATTCGATATATATCGAATGAGAAACTATACACAAAAAATATTTCAATTGGGCATTGTGAGGAATACCAAGATGTACCCATTTACCAAGTGTCATTGGTCCAACGTAAATACTAATCATGTTATGCCAATTCGCGTATTTGCTACAATTATCGAATCGATCTTTCGATAAAACTGCTATCTGCACTGTAATATCCGCAATGCCGTAGATTTTAATTCCAGTTAATAGAAATCTTCTCTATATTTCCTGGTCAACTATGTCCTTGGATGTAAAATCCTATATGTTATAGCAATTCGACATATTTTAAGAAAAAGTAGAATCGATACATATCGAACGTGAGACTAAACGCAAACAATATTTCAATTGGGCATTGTGAGGAATCCCAAGATGTACCCATTCACAAAATGTCATTGGTGCAACGTATATACTAATAAAAATATGCTAATTTCAGCATTTGCTATAACTATCGAATCGATCTTTCGATTATACTGACATCTGCACTGTAAAAACCGCAACGATATTGATTTTATTTCCACGATATGGTCATCTTCTATATAATTGCTGGTCAACAATGCCCGTGGGTGTAAAATCCTAAATGTTATAGCTATTCGATATAATTTGTGAAAAAGCAGATTCGATATGTATCGAATGTGAGACTACATGCAAAACATATTTCCATTGGGCAATGTGAGGAATACCAAGATGTACCCATTCACCAATTTTCATTGGTCCAACGTATATACTAATCCAGTTATGCCAATTTGCGTATTTGCTACAATAATCGATTCGATCTTTCGATTATACTGACATCTGTAATGTAAAATCCGCAATGACATTTTTTTAAATCCAGTCTATGGTCATCTACTACATAATTCCTGGTCAAGAATGCCCATGGGTGTAAAATCCTAAATGTCATAGATATTCGATATAATTTGCGAAATAGCAGATTCGATATGTATCGAATGTGAGACTACATGCAAAATATATTTCCATTGGGCAATGTGAGGAATACCAAGATGTACCCATTCACCAATTTTCATTGGTCCAACGTATATACTAATCCAGTTATGCCAATTTGCGTATTTGCTACAATAATCGATTCGATCTTTCGATTATACTGACATCTGTAATGTAAAATCCGCAATGACATTTTTTTAATATCCAGTCTATGGTCATCTACTATATAATTCCTGGTCAAGAATGCCCATGGGTGTAAAATCCTATATGTTATAGCTATTCGATATAAATTGTGAAAAAGCAGATTCGATATATATCGAATGTGAGACTACATGCAAAACATTATTTCATTGGGCATTGTGAGGAATACAAAGATGTACCCATTCACCAAATTTCATTGGTCAAACGGAAACACTATTGAAGTTATGCCAATTAACGTATTTGCTATAATAATCGAATCGATTTTTCGATCATACTGACATCTGTACTTTAAAATTCGCAATGTTTTTGGTTTAATATCTGGTCTATGGGTATCTACTTTATATTTCCTGGTCTACTATGTCCTTAGATGTAAAATCCTATATGCTATAGCAATTCGATATATTTTAAGAAAAAGTAGATTCGATATATATCGAACGTGAGACTACATACAAAACATGTTTCCATTGCACATTGTGAGGAATACCATGATGTACCAATTCACTTAATTTCATTGGTCCAACGTATACACTTATCATTTTATGCCAATTTCCGTATTTGCTATAAAAATCGAATCGTACATTCGACTATACTGCCACCTGTATTGAAAAATTCGCATCCTATTGATAACCCCTCCATTCTATGGCCATACCCTTATCCCTCTCTTCTCTACTATCCCCGCTTTCAAATTATATTGGTGACGTATATAGGGCGATGCGTGTATTTCCTACGGGGACCTAATACAAAAAGATATAAATTCATATTGATATATCTTCGTTAGGAAACAATACTCATCTAAATAATTTATGTGTACGCATAATTCATTTCTTCCCTTACATATTTTTATAATTTTTATCCCCGTAACTATGTAAATAGGTCTGAAAAATGGCTCAATCGAATGCAACCTTTTATCGATCATAACTTCGACTGTAATCGCTCGATTCGCTTGATTTAACTTTTGTCGAAGAAAAGACATTAACAGTAGTATTATATATGACTTTCACATTCATGCCTTGATTTAGAAAAAAGTTATTAGCGATTTAAGCGTAACCAAGGAGATTGGTATCGATATAACTCGCACATGAATCGATCGAGCGAAATGGTCATCATTGCAAAAGTTGACCATTTTGATAAAAGTATTACTCTGAAAATTTCATTTCTCTAGCTTAAACGGTTGCTAAGATATTCAAGATTGCATGCTCCACAAAAAAATGGCGACAATGATTTTTCGCGTGCAGGACATTTTTCGGAATTTAATTATGAATAACCCAAGAGGGATACGGAGAAAGGGAGCTCAAACGTGAGGGTTCGGAGAACCCTCTAACGGTTTTTCTTGGAGATTCCAAATTTTCATATGGCACATGTCTCAAGGCTGAAATCCGAGTTTGAAAATTCGCCCATCACGACAATGTTAAATCGAAATCGTTTATTCCTCGGAATTGTTTCGACGTACGAAAATTTTAAGATAGCCAAAAAATTAACCAAAGAATTATCTAACTTTTTGGCAAAGGAATTTGTCGTACGATTATTGGAAGTTGGTCAAAAAAATTCCCAAAGTTTTCCCATAAGAAAAGCATTGAGAGCATTCAAACAGTAATAAAAAATACTAAATATCAATTCGTCGCTATGGCAACCACACCAAAAAATCGACCAAAAAATCTAGTCCATGTCCATTGAATATCATGCTCCTCGGGCGTTTAAAAGTACAAAATAAAAGCGATAAAGTCGTAGTCCCATAAGGCTCCCATGTTAATTCAAGTCGATATATCTCGAAAACTAATCGACTTTTTCAACTTTTCAGATTTTTCCTCCCGATGAATTTTTTTTTACTTTTACGTCCAATATTCCATATACCCACACCTATCACAGTTTGGGCTACTAATTTGTGTCAATCACCCAATCAATGAATTACTTTCCAGCTTTAAATATGTAACGAGTCGATTGGGTGCTTGAATTCTTCAAGCGGGTAATTAGGAGGGTGGGAACATTGTTGTGTCACGTGTTGTCGAGTATTGTGTCCATAAGTGTTAAAAATATTCAAAAATTTCCCTGCCGGTTTTTGATAGGGTAAGGAACTTAATTGTTTACTTTTAAAATTATTTGTTATTTTCAATATGATTTCATTTGACGGATAGTTCATTATTTGAATAGGCTAAGTTTAGCACTGAGACATAACTGGAATAAGGTTTTTAAAATTTCAAGACAGTGATGATTTTGTGGTTATTTTTCAACTCTTAAAGTCCAAAAGCGTTGTGATAAGCGAAACTTAAAAAATAAACGCAGATTCCTTAGATAAATATATAAAGATGTACCACTCGCAAAACATATGTCCATAATGCAGTGTGTAAAATACTAAATTGTAACGATTCCCCAAATTTCTTTGGTACTAAAAAATAGTTATTCTCAAGATATTCCAATTTGAAAAAAATAGCTTTGGCATATTTGCTATCATTATCGTATCGAATTATCAAGTATACTGACACGTGTATCGAAAATTCGCAATCCTGTTCCAGTCTTTGATCATCAACCCTAAAATTCCTGGTCAACTATGTACGTGGATAGAAAATCCTGTATGTAATAACGATTCGATATATTTTAAGAAAAAGCATATTCAATATATATAGATCGTGAGACTACACACAAAGCATATTTCCATTGGGCATTGTGAGGAAGACCAAGATTTACCCATTCACCAATTTTCATTGGTCAAACGTAAATACTAATCATGTTATGCCAATTCGCGTATTTGCTACAATTATCGAATCGATCTTTCGATAAAACTGCTATCTGCACTGTAATATCCGCAATGCCGTAGATTTTAATTCCAGTTAATAGAAATCTTCTCTATATTTCCTGGTCAACTATGTCCTTGGATGTAAAATCCTATATGTTATAGCAATTCGACATATTTTAAGAAAAAGTAGATTCGATATATATCGAACGTGAGACTAAACGCAAAAAATATTTCAATTGGGCATTGTGAGGAATCCCAAGATGAACCCATTCACAAAATGTCATTGGTGCAACGTATATACTAATCAAAATATGCTAATTTCAGCATTTGCTATAACTATGGAATCGATCTTTCGATTATACTGACATCTGCACTGTAAAATCCGCAACGATATTGATTTTATTTCCACGCTATGGTCATCTTCTATATAATTGCTGGTCAACAATGCCCGTGGGTGTAAAATCCTAAATGTTATAGCTATTCGATATAATTTGTGAAAAAGCAGATTCGATATGTATCGAATGTGAGACTACATGCAAAACATATTTCCATTGGGCAATGTGAGAAATACCAAGATGTACCCATTCACCAATTTTCATTGGTCCAACGTATATACTAATCCAGTTATGCCAATTTGCGTATTTGCTACAATAATCGATTCGATCTTTCGATTTTACTGACATCTGTAATATAAAATCCGCAATGACATTTTTTTTTATCCAGTCTATGGTCATCTACTATATAATTCCTGGTCAAGAATGCCCATGGGTGTAAAATCCTAAATGTCATAGCTATTCGATATAATTTGTGAAAAAGCAGATTCGATATGTATCGAATGTGAGACAACATGCAAAACATATTTCCATTGGGCAATGTGAGGAATACCAAGATGTACCCATTCACCAATTTTCATTGGTCCAACGTATATACTAATCCAGTTATGCCAATTTGCGTATTTGCTACAATAATCGATTCGATCTTTCGATTATACTGACATCTGTAATGTAAAATCCGCAATGACATTTTTTTTATATCCAGTCTATGGTCATCTACTATATAATTCCTGGTCAAGAATGCCCATGGGTGTAAAATCCTATATGTTATAGCTATTCGATATAAATTGTGAAAAAGCAGATTCGATATATATCGAATGTGTCACTACAAATTAACATATTTTCATTGGGCATTGTGAGGAATAAAAAGATGTACCCATTCAACATATTTCATTGGTCAAACGGAAATACTATTGAAGTTATGCCAAATAACGTATTTGCTAGAATAATCGAATCGATTCTTCGATCATACTGACACCTGTACTTTAAAATCCGCATTGCTTTTGGTTAACTTACAGTCTATGGGTATCTACTATATAATTCCTGGTCAAATATGTCCTTGGATGTAAAATCCTATGTGTTATAGCAATTCGATATATTTTAATAAAAATTATATTCGATATATATCGAGCGTGAGACTACATACAAAACAAATTTCCATTGGGCATTGTGAGGAATACAATGATGTACCCATTCACCAAATTTCATTGGTCCAACGGAAACACAAATGAAGTTATGCCAATTAACGTATTTGCTATAATAATCGAATCGACCTTTCGATCATACTGACATCTGTACTTTGAAATTCGCAATGTTTTTGATTTAATTTCTGGGATATGGGTATCTACTATGTATTTCCTTGTCTATTATGTCCTTATATGTAAAATCCTATATGATATAGCAATTCGATATATTTTAAGAAAAAGTAGATTCGATATATATCGAGCGTGAGACTACATACAAAACAAATTTCCATTGGGCATTGTGAGGAATACAAAGATGTACCCATTCACCAAATTTCATTGGTCCAACGGAAACACAAATGAAGTTATGCCAATTAACGTATTTGCTATAATAATCGAATCGACTTTTCGATCATACTGACATCTGTACTTTGAAATTCGCAATGTTTTTGGTTTAATTTCTGGGATATGGGTATCTACTATGTATTTCCTTGTCTACTATGTCCTTATATGTAAAATCCTATATGATATAGCAATTCGATATATTTTAAGAAAAAGTAGATTCGATATATATCGAGCGTGAGACTATATACAAAACATGTTTCCATTGCGCATTGTGAGGAATACCATGATGTACCAATTCACGAAATTTCATTGGTCCAACGTGTACACTTATCATTTTATGCCAATTTCCGTATTTGCTATAAAAATCGAATCGTACATTCGACTATACTGCCACCTGTATTGAAAAATTCGCATCCTATTGATAACCCCTCCATGCGATGGCCATACCCTTATCCCTCTCTTCTCTACTATCCCCGCTTTCAAAATTTCGCCTATGTTCTTATATTGGTGACGTATGTAGGGCGATGCGTGTATTTCTTACGGGGACCTAATACAAAAAGATATAAATTCATATTGATATATCTTCGTTAGGAAACAATACTCATCTAAATAATTTATGTGTACGCATAATTCATTTCTTCCCTTACATATTTTTATAATTTTTATCCCCGTAACTATGTAAATAGGTCTGAAAAATGGCTCAATCGAATGCAACCTTTTATCGATCATAACTTCGACTGTAATCGCTCGATTCGCTTGATTTAACTTTTGTCGAAGAGAAGACATTAACAGTAGTATTATATATGACTTTCACATTCATGCCTTGATTTAGAAAAAAGTTATTAGCGATTTAAGCGTAACCAAGGAGATTGGTATCGATATAACTCGCACATGAATCGATCGAGCGAAATGGTCATCATTGCAAAAGTTGACCATTTTGATAAAAGTATTACTCTGAAAATTTCATTTCTCTAGCTTAAACGGTTGCTAAGATATTAAAGATTGCATGCTCCACAAAAAAATGGCGACAATGATTTTTCGCGTGCAGGACATTTTTCGGAATTTAATTATGAATAACCCAAGAGGGATACGGAGAAAGTGAGCTCAAACGTGAGGGTTCGGAGAACCCTCTAACGGTTTTTCCTAAAGAGTCCAAATTTTCATATGGCACATGTCTCAAGGCTGAAATCCGAGTTTGAAAATTCGCCCATCACGACAATGTTAAATCGAAATCGTTTATTCCTCGGAATTGTATCGACGTACGAAAATTTTAAGATAGCCAAAAAATTAACCAAAGAATTATCTAACTTTTTGGCAAAGGAATTTGTCGTACGATTATTGGAAGTTGGTCAAAAAAATTCCCAAAGTTTTCCCATAAGAAAAGCATGGAGAGCATTCAAACAGTAATAAAAAATACTAAATATCAATTCGTCGCTATGACAACCACACCAAAAAATCGACCAAAAAATCTAGTCCATGTCCATTGAATATCATGTTCCTCGGGCGTTTAAAAGTACAAAATAAATGCGAAAAAGTCGTAGTCCCATAAGGCTCCCATGTTAATTCAAGTCGATATATCTCGAAAACTAATCGACTTTTTCAACTTTTCAGATTTTTCCTCCCGATGAATTTTTTTTTACTTTTACGTCCAATATTCCATATACCCACACCTATCACAGTTTGGGCTACTAATTTGTGTCAATCACCCAATCAATGAATTACTTTCCCACTTTAAATATGTAACAAACTATGGAGATTTCTTAATGAATATCATGCGTGGCTACGTCATCCACCCATCATATTATATCTTTGGGCCGAGAAATTAGTTTTACAGGATTTCTCTACCCATGGAATGTGGCATCAAATATGTGCATTGATTCACGGACCCTGTTATTACCATGTCACGACACGTCCGAAGAGCACTTAGCGCAATGTGCAAGGTTGCTCGTGGTACCTGGAAAGCACTCAGGATTTCAAGGGTAAACTGAAGCTTTCAAATGAATGCCGATTTTTTCCTTGAAAATATGGTCCAACATTCAAGCCCCGAGGGGATGGGTGCCACAGCCGTGGCGCGCCAATGGAGCGAACACTGACCGGAGCGATGCTGATTAGCCCAAAAGGTAGCGCCTGATTGATAATTTGGTATCCCTGAGGGTGGGAAGTTTTTCACTGCCACTTGAATAAATTATTTTTCTTAATTAACTGATTTCCTTTTTTTTTTTTAAATACTCTTACGCCACCAACAGTCCTCGCCTACCAAACCGAAGGTCACTAGTTCGAATCTCGCCTGAGTAGGCTGGCCCTATTCAGGGAATGGGTGTTTCTGATTGCCCTACGTTTTTTTATTAGAATCCCCCGCAGTAAAGGACTCACTACAGTTGATGATTTCCTGGTCTCTTAGGATCCAGGTCAGCTTTCCGCCCATTTGGGCTCACAGCTGTTGTTGCGTCTCGTGCATGGCTTCCCACGCTGGTGATCTGTGGATCTTAATGAGGCTGGTGCTCGGCCAAACCCGTGGAGGCGATTGGCCTTTTGTAGGTGTCCCACCACATGGGGACGTCGGTAGCGAAGGATTTGAAGGTTGCGTTCCCGCTTTCTTCTGCCTTTTCGAAGAATTTTCTCGCCGATTCTGCCAACCTCCTACGCACTGTTGGTTCATTGGCGATCTCGTAGACGATCTCCTTGGGGACCCATCTTGGAGTCTTGTTGATGAGGCGTAGAATTTTTCGAATGCCGATTTCCAATTGCTCTAGGTGTGAATTGGAGATGGAGCCGGACCAAACAAGGGATGCGTAAAGGATTTTAGGGACAATGATCCTAAGAATCTTTGAACGATCAGCAACCTTGATATCTGAGGATCGTAGGAGTGGACATAGGAGGCCGAATATTGTTTTCAGTTTCCTCAGACAGTAAAGGACTTATATTTAAGGCTTGCACTCAAATAGGTATTCGTGGGTAGAGGGGGGATATGAAAAAAGAGGATTTGGGACGAACATTAATGACGGGTAAGGCTGTTTTTGAAGGAAGGAGGGGGAAGGCCTTGGGATGGCTAGCATAGGCGAAACGACAAAGGAAAGGGGGTTCAAGCTCATCAACGACAAAGGAAAGGTTCTCAAAAGGTTTAAAAGACATGAGGGTATCAAGGTTGAGGGTCGTAGGGGGATGGTAGTGTGACGTTAAGTAATGGTGATTGGGAGGGGAACATATGACCATTACAAAGTTTTGTGGGGCAATTCACAATCTCAAACTGTAAGTTCAAAATTACAAAAATGGTTTTCGTCACATAAATGCTTGGCTATTCCAGAGGATTCGTCGTTATTTAAAAAAACATCGTCGATGTTCCTTCATTCTTACGTTTAAATTTCTCCCAGTTTTTCCATTACATTTAAAATACATACATTCATTTGAAATAAAGTGTGGAATATAACAAAGTAATTTTATCTTTATTTTCAATATGAAACAGTTCCACAAAGTAACACCTCGGACCGTGTCTTACATTACAACTGCTTTTTATATCTTATTACAATGAATTTCCACTAAGTGAACTCGTCAACAATCGATCTCTCTCACGTAATTTCTGATACTATTGAGAATTTAGTAACCTTTAATGTGGCTTGTAAATGTAAGATTTTATTTTATCCAACTGATAATGTTTAAATATTCTTCATGAATACCTTGTCTATCCAAACCAGGCCTCAGACGTAAAATAACTAATATCTGTTTAATACCACTAAGGTGCTATGAAAAGTAATGAGCAATTTGTTTAAATCTGTTCCTTACCAAAACCAGGAAATATTAATTCAAAACCGTGACCTTATTGATAAAGGCCAACAGCTCCCAATGGAAATAAAGCAACGAATTTAATCCGCCTCTGCCTGGTAAATTCACTAAAGAGGTACTATCGATGAGGCTAATTACAGTTTGTTGAAATCTGTGAGGTATCAAAACCAGGAGATATTAATGCATAACCCTGACCTTATTAATAATGGCCGATATTTTCTCCTACCCCCCAACAAAACAACGACTTGTCACTGTCTAGTAACTTGACTGAGTAGGTATCATCCAAGGGGCCCATTGGAGGAACGAAGAGAAAAATGATTTCCGCTCTTCCCGTGCATGCAGCTACTGCTTGGAGGGTTGATCTCGCGTGCATTGCAAATGAGCCGTGCCCGGAGGTGAATACGAAGACAGACGGAGGGAGGTGTGAGGATGAAGCTGAAGCTCGTATTCCTTTGGGGGTCGATGAAAGGAGGAATGCTGCCTGAAGAAGGCAGATGTGCGGAGGAAATGCGGAGGCATTTGTCTTATCGAGAATTCGTGGAAACTGGGAGCTCTCGGCGATACCCACGCAGCCGTCTCTTCCTCTCCGAGCGTAAAATCCCACGATTTTACAAGACGCGTCTCCAAGTGAGTGATAGCAGTTATTCTTCCATTCCCTTGTCGAAGAATTCCCTCAATAAATATTTGCATATATATCGGCCATTATAATAGGGTGGTTTCCTATTATTTTTTTATTGCCTAAATCGAAAAATTATTACTCCTGAAGTACGTATTTCACGTTTTTAGATTTTTTAAAGACGATATCTATTTTTCGCCGTTAAATGAAGAGTGAAAATTTTCAAGCGCGCGAAAACGTCACGGCTAAGTAGGAATGATGGGAAAAGTCCGTGTGACGTTTTTCTGGCTCCCGCTGCCGCCCTGTGAGGTGACATTGAGGCGAGGCTTGAGCGCTTATACGGCGCACGTTGCAAGCAGGTAGCAGAGTACCCTGCTAGCATAAATAAATAAGACTTGGCTTAAATAAGGATTATTAATATCTTATCAAACGTAGGAAACTTTCCGACTCAAGGCAGTTTTAATAGGTGGTTATTAAGACATGTTTCCCTGAAGTCTGTGCCTCATGCATGCATTGGTAATCTCAGACGATGCAAAACTTCTGACTGAATGCTCGTATAGAATCTAGGTCCCTGTGACGTCACGTGGAGTGGAATCGCATGGGCGCCAATCTGGCCTTTTTCAAATGAGGTTAAAATTGACCATTGCCATTCGTCTAAACTGGGATTTCTAAAACCAAATAATTTGTATATTATGAATACACTACTGGTGGGTAAGGAATCGTAATCAATGCCTTTCGTTTTCTTTGATGAAGGAGACTACTCTATTGCGTTATTTCAACTTAATAACTCTCATCTAGACTCACATTTAAGCCAATTGAGATTTTGTATCTATCAGCAGCAGCTCTTGCTTTTTTTAAATCCTTGAAAATTTCAATCCCTCAAGTGCTTTTCATGGGATGTTTATTATTTCTATAAAAATTGGTTTTCACAAGACTATTTTAGTCTCTACTAAACAAAGTAAACCATGATGAGAGCTCTCTAAAGCAATAGTTCTTTTATTAATGTAAATCGGCATTTCTAGTTAATTCATAAATCTAGCATATTTTAAAGGTTCCAATTTAAATCAACGAGTGTATGATTAAATAATAATTCATTAGAAATTTAAATTAAAAATAGTAAAAGAAAAAATACTAGTTGGAGGTTCTAATGCAAGTAAATTTGATTGACTACAGTCTGAATGATTCTCAATCATAGGATTTAAATTTCAAAAGTTGGTTTTAATGTATATAGCATCTGAAATAACCATATTAACAGTCATGAAGTAAATAAACGCAATAATTTACTATGAGGCCATGGTTGCGTATTGCATTTTCGTTGTTTTAATACTTCACCGATGTCCGTACTTAAAGTAAGAAAGAATTGCAAATCCTCCTTGTTACACTGCAAATGTAAATAGTGTGGAAGGTAATAATTGGCGGTTATTGTCAAATAACTGTGAGATCTCCGTTAAACCTAGTTATTTTCGGGTTATCTGTGCTTTACACTCTGCGAAATGATTTCTGTAACACAATTGCGATGAAATCCAAAATCCTGTTAGTTTCTCACCCTTTTGAATTCATTGATTCCTTATGTGAATGAAGTGATTCGTGCGTCAAATGGAGGTCAAAGGAAATTCCTCTAATATTGTAGGCTTCATTATGAAATTAGGCCAAACTCATTACTCACCTAAATTAAGCCCCCTCGAAAATATAAAACTGTTGCGAGGAGAAAATTGTGAAATCTTTAGAAATTTGGTAATGAGTGGGAATGCAAGCCGCTTCGCTCTTCTCTTGCAGCAACTTTTTTCTCATTGTGTATTGACAATGCAGTCGATACTGTCTGTCGTTTGCTTCTGTACGAGAAATTTTTTTTCTTTGCTTGAAATCAATTTTTTTGTCAACCATACATATACCTACGTACCATTTAATACAATTGGATATTTTTAAAGATTACTGAAAATTTTAATCACGCGGAAACGGGTCATAACGTGACCATAATAAAAGTTACAATTTCTAAGAAATTAATTTAAATAGCTGTATATTAATTGGTACATAATATTACTACATTTATAGTATGCATCTCTACGGAGGTGAAGAATGGACTATTACAGAAGGGGAGGAATCAAGACTAGAGGCTTTCAAAATGCTATGGTACAGAGGAATGATGAGGATCAAATCGATGGACCGCGTAATGAGGATGTCCTAAGAAGAATACGAGAAGAAAGAGTCCTCGTGAAAACCTTGATAAGAAGACGATACAGCCTTAGCGGTGGTATCTTGAGACATTATGGGATGATGAAGACAACCACCTAGGACCAAGTGGATGACAAGAATAGGAAAGGAGGGCATGGAATAAAATGTGTTATACTGGTAAGTGAGAATGTGAAAGAGAAGAAATGCGCATGCACGAAAAGATAGCTGGAGTGCAATTGAAAAGATAGCCGCGTCAAAGCAATCATAGAATTGTTGATCAGTGATTGTAGCATGCGTCAAACATTATTAACACTTTGCGTGCTATGGGCGTAATATAATGTCATCCGTCTTTTGAAAAATCGTAGTTTTCATTTTTCAACGAAGTGGTACTATCGTCTAAGTAAACGAGTAAAAAAGAGCAAAATTCCTTTTTTTAATGACACCAAACATCTATTCAGCGCATCAAAGGTTGGTGGTTAAGAAAAAAACACAAAAATATTGAAAATAGCCAGCATTTGGGTACAAATCTACAGTATTAAGGTCAGCACGGTAAGTGCTAAAATATTGAATACCGCCTTTGGAAAAAATTAGCAAAATTGGAGGGAATAGAATTCCGATTTTCAAGGGTTAACGTCGCATCCAACAGATGGCAACACCGAACTTGAAGTACCCTCTTCCAATTTTAAGACCTCAACATGATTTAATCGACCACCACAAATGAGAATTGAGCTTGGGCCCGCGGGGTGGGAAGCTAAAACCAACCTCATCGCTAACAGCAGAATTCCTCAACGGTAAACTTGCTAGCGTAGCTAGTAGTGAGAGAGTTGCCGAAATCGCACCGCTTCCCAAATCTCATCACCATCCTAAAACCCAATGCATTAGATATGTATGCAATCTAATGGCTGCAGTTGGAACTTTATGCATCAACAAGCACAACACCCTTCAATTGTGGCCACCAATGCAGTGACAAGTCAGGTGCGTAGTTATTAAGAAAAGAAGTACCTCTTCTGTTATTTCTTTCGTCTTTTCATATGAACATTGAAAACAAATAAGTTCTATTTACATAGTTTTAGCTACATATCATATTTTTGAAGCCTATTGTGTTTCTTTAAGTGCTATTAACAATGTAGTATGATCACGTGTTTAGGCCGTGGAAATGATTTCATATAAAATGGCGGTCGCTCCCAAATCGCACCACGTCTCTCTATACCTTATTTTATTATTATTAGTAAGTCTCAAAAAAGCTGCCGTGAAAAAACTATTCCAAAGCATAAACACTTCTAGAAAAGGCTTGTAAATTTTGTTTCAATTATTGCAGATTTTTCATCAAGCAAAAAACTACATCTACTTATCATCAATGTCGAAGATATGCCTTGTTTAACTTTTTACGTTCCTTATTTTACGGGTATATTTATGCACATGTTTGCTCTGTTAAGGGATCCAAAAAATAAACTTAAATAACTTGCCTCTTCGCCTCTCATTGTCGTTAAAACATTATTTCCTAATTTTGGCCTCCAGTGGTGCGATTTGGAAAACCGGTTGCTTAAATCGCACCGTTTGCAGTGGTTCGAAATAGAATTTTTATATGTGTTCAACTTGGAATAGATTGTTCCCAAAAATTGTGACAGAAGTAGATATTCCTCCTCATATTAAGCAGCATTAAAAAATATTATTGCTTCTCTTATTTTTGAGTTGATTCGTTTTTTTCCAAAATTGGTGCGATTTAGGCAACCTTCTCGTATTCGCATGAAAATGGGAAGGGAAAAACTTCAACTGGAAAATGAAAAACTCCAATGGCCGTAACAGGGGACCTCGTCACAGGTATAAACAAAACACTGTGTTGGTATGCTGGAACGGGAAGATTCGCAGCAGTGACCAACCCCAGCCTCTCTACCGGAAACCCTTCACAAGCACCCGTCCAGCAGTGAAGATACCTTCGCGAGGGTTTTGGGGGGCCTCGCTAAGGCTGCTTCATTTAAGGAATCACACACACAACACTTACTCCTTAGGTTATACTCCGGGAGAATTAACTCGAAAACGAGCAATGGAACTGCCACCTGGACGGGAGAAGCGTACCGATTTCGGAATCCAAGATTCCCTTTTCAACGCAACTGAGGTTTTAAGCCTCACTTCAACAAGGTTGAGTGATGATCATTGCAGATCATGGAAAAACTTCACCTTCTCATGCGGATTTCCTTATGCCTGCACCACATTTTATCAGCGTAGGTCAGCGATCGAAGAATGGGAGTGAGCAGGGAGCTCTTCGCCCCGTCCGTTACATCAGGGGCTCACTCCTTCCTCAGGCGTGAGTGAAGAGCGACCGCGATAGGGCCTCTCTGCGTGAGCCGCAAACGACGAGTGAACATGGCCCAGTGAGTGGCTGGGAAGGCAAGTGCGCCTTTTTTGATGCCCAACTCTCAGAATACGACGGAAGGTTTCTCCGGCGTCTTCCTATTATCTTCACCTTTCCCTCCCCAAATAACACAGGCCAACAAAAAAGTTTTGTTTGAAAACTTTTTTTATTTAAATAGCTGATCTTTATAGATTTTGATGTGCCGAATCCAAACCTGGCCTTAGTTTTTTTGTATCACCCATATTTTCCAAGGAATATGTATTTAATATTTAGTCTAATACCCCTATACGGTATACAGGGAAATCAATGAAACACTGTGTTACGTCATAAAATTGTTTGTATTTACTGTTCACTACATCGTGATAAAATTGTTTGTATTTACTACAGCGTGATAATACAGGGTTCACTTGTCAACTGGAATTGGTCTTCATTTTCTTACCCTTTTTTCCTTGAAGCTTCTTGTGTAGCTTTTTCTCCGATGAATCGCTTGCTGAACTTCTCGGTGAAGTACCAACAGTAATCCCCCATTATTTTCGTTCATTAGACCTACTTTTTCAATTTAATAAAACTATAAAAAAAGCTGTTAAATTATAAAAATATTGCTTGATTTCATAAATTTAACTGTAAAATGTGAATAAATGGTGGGTGATACAACTTTAAAGCCATCATATTTGGATTCAGCAACTTTAAAAGCATAAGAATAAGGTTTTTCAGTAAAAAAGTTTTTTTTTCATTGTTGGCCTGTGTAATGCATATAAGAGATGAGCTACAAGTCCTGTTGAAACTTATGAAAAGAAGAGTTCCTAAAGCCATTCGTCACATCCCGATATTCTTATGATTTTTTTCAGGATCAGTAAAATGGTGGCTGTTTCAAATTCCTGTTTTTTGTTAAGTTCCCATATTTATGTTCTTATGACCGGGTTACCCAACTACCATCATTTAAAGGCTTCATCTATCCTTGAAGTCACTGTTCTAGATAGGATGCCTCCACCACGAGTTTTATGTCGATTGCTAAGGCTTCGCAAGTTCCCAAGCTACAGAATAATGGTACGCCCTTGCTACATGTCGTCTGGAACTACCAGAGGGAACTTTTAGGAAAAGTCAACATTTCTCGAGAGATATCGTAGAACAGTGCAGTGAAAAGATACACAACGATATCTTACTGTTCACTTATTTTATTTCACAAACTCTACTACGCTTGTTTCTACTGGCTTGCAGCCATCATCAGGTTCTTACATATTCCTATTTCAGACTGATATGTATACCTTCCAAGTGTAGTGAGAGGGAAATGATGATGGAAACATAAGAGGGGAAGGTGGGGGGTAAGAATCACAGAAACAAATGTGTGAAATAATTCATCGTATTAACTGATAGTGTCAAGTATTTTTTTCTATTAGGTAAAGATTTTTGAATCATGTATTGATACCTTAGTCTCACCGATAGTTTACCGCTATGTCTGTCCAGTTCTGCAACCTTCAAGTTGGTATATATCATGCACACTTTCATTTTTACCTTTCCAAACTAGTTACTTTAGTTATTTGATGTTTTTATTGCTTGTATTCTTCTTTTACTGCCCCAAATAACAGATCACTTTGCCTATCTCGGGGACATTTCTTGCAATTTTTCCCACCATCATAGTTATTTATCTTCATTCAGAGGTGCATTGATGTTGCGATTATTTTTGTTTGATGTAGCGATCCGTGCTTAGGAGCTCATACCGTCAACATACATGTGCATTTTTTAATAGAAATTAGCTGCTTAATTAGTATTTTCCATGCATAGTTATAGCAAGAACTCACTCCCACTCAAAGGTTCTCGATAGAGATCGTAGGGCATCTTTTGAGGCAGCGAGAATAGTAAATATTTACGCCGAGCAGACTGTCCCACCTCATTTACTTTATCATACCCTTAAAAGTGGATAAAATCATTTTTGAGGAGTCGAGGTAAGAACAGTGTCGATGCTAGAGGTAACGCGTAAGAGAAAAATGCTGGCCTTTAAAAATCCGTGCACCTTTGTGACTCCACATTATTTTGTTGGAAGGAAGAGAGATTGTCATCTTCATTTTGTTTTACTTCCACAAGGTATTTGTAATCGTATTACTTAAAAAATTCTGTGGGAGATACATCTATAATAAAACCTTTTGCATTAAGTTACCTATTTCTTAATTATGGTCTTAAAGAAAACACTTCTTGCGCTAACACTTTGGTTAAATAAATAATTACATGACTACACGTAGACACATAGAAAAAGGGACACTTACAACATTTTTTTCAGTGCACTTTGTAAGTGTCCTTTTCCTGTGTGTCTATATGTAGTCATCCAATTAAAATCTATTTTTTAATTGCATGAAATTACATGAAATTTGAGAAACTTAAGCTTAGGGATTGAATCATGGCCTATCCAGTGATTTCTTAGTGATAGCGTGACTGAGTTTTAAATATATGGACAACCAATATTAGACAAAGTTCAATTGCATTGAATAAACCTTGTGCTCCAGATATTTCTTCATGACATTATACTATTGTCATGGATTAATTCTTTATTTCTACGTTTGATTGATTTGAAAGTGTGTATTTACCTATGCCTATACTATATGCCTATTACCTATGCTATTTCAACGCAAAAATATTTTTATATCCCTTTATTGAATAGCTGCTTGATGAAAGATTTTCCAGGTGACCCAGAAAGAATGTGATACGAAAGGTAAATGTTGATTTTGTGCAACCTTTCATTTGCATTCCATTACGATTACGATAAATTCCATCTCAGCCCTCCAAGTGCCGAAGTCAGAGTGCAGGACGAAGGAGAGAGTAGGGAATTCCAAGCGAGGAACTCATCGCCACTGATGTCTTCTCAAATGGAGGACATTATTAGTGAGTTCACTGGAACGGGCGGATTCTTCCGTGGATTAGTCAAACGGCTATCTCTTCACCCTTACTCCTCCTTTGCTCCAGCATAAAGGCACAGTTTGCTTTTAATAAGCATCCCTTCCAATAAGGGCAAATGGGCTAATATGGCGAAAGGGCACACGAAAAATGATTGAAAAAATAGGAGTACGAGACTTCAACAGATAAAGATTAGTCAAATTAGGGATTATATTTTTTCCTCAATAATGGGCGTTTTGGATTATTTCAGATTCGTTTTCCGGAAAATTCAAAATACCTTTTATGAGGGTGCTGATAACTCTGTTTTTCGCTCTCCTCTTCCATTAAGTATATCTTCCCTTGTTTTAGAGAATTTCTTGAAACCAGGATTCCAATGGCTGATATTCACTTTGAATCCATTTCATGGAATTCTGACGATAGCTAAAAACGTCTTCAATCACTTCAATCTATCTTCTAAACTCAGGGGTCTCATTGAACCGGTTATCAAATCAAATATTTGGCGGAGAATTGTGTGAGAAAATACCCGTTTATTTGATACCCAACGTAGTAGCCGGCCTCGTTGTCCATGGGGTTAAAGTTCGTACCTTCCAGCGTGAAGGTCGCAGGTCTGAGTCCCGCCTGGGAAATTTCCATTGCATCCAGGACATGGTTGCCGTTAGTTTTTATATAGCTCCATCAGCCCAGATTTAAAAGACCTTAAGCGGCTTTGGAACCGTTTTTGCATGTAATTAAGAAGTTGATAATTGGATGACTACGCATAGACACACAGAAAAAGGACACTTACAAAATGCACTGAAACATTAAGTTAGTGTCCCTTTTTCTGTGTGTCTATGTGTAGTCATCTAATTGTTTATTTAACCAAAGTGTTACCGCAAGAAGCGTTTTCTTCAAGACCATATTTAAGAAATGGGTAACTTGATGCAAAAGGTTTTATTCTGGATGTATCTCCCACAGAATTTTTTAGTAATACGAAAATAAATACCTTGTGGAAGTAAAACAAAATGAAGATGTCAATCTCTCTTCCTTCCAACAAAAGAATGTGAAGTCACAAAGGGGACCGAATTCTTATATATGGTCGTTGAAGGATAGATCTCTTACTAATAGGATTATCAGTCATTAAAATCCCGCCAAACTTCAGCATCACTATGAAGGTAGTTTGATTGGTAAAGCATCCCACGCCACAAAAAGTTTTTCCCGTTGAAAGCCCATTAAAATGAGTTTTCCAGCTGTATGCCATTATATGTATTCGAATATACTTTTAGAATATATTTCAAGGTCTACAAAGAGGCTGAAATAAAATCCTTCAGGATCATTATATCGATTCTAAGTTCTAACAACACTTAGCTCAAAAATAGCAACTTTTCAGGAGATCAAAAAAACGATTAATATTTTTTACTTGTACACTGAAATTAAAGACTCAAAGTTCATAAAACTGAATGAAAAGCATTTATTTAAAAACTAAGAGTTGTTTTTTGCTTGCATTTTATTTTTTTTTTTATTACACTTTGTTTAACATTCCTGTCTCAAACCGGCCGAATTTGAGAAATGTGTTGTTAGAACTTAGCCATCGATATGCATGAATAGTGGAATAAAATGTAGAATAGTAAATCGGGTTGCCTACTGTGTATAGCTCAGCCAACACTACTATGGTGAGCTGTTATCGCCAATAAAATAAGTCATTTAACTACGATATTCAGGTTTATTTACCAATTTTCTGCTGACTTCCACAAAAAAAATTTTGATACTTCCTTTTTTAAAATATGTATATTTAAAAAATAGCAAATTTTAGTTTTCACAGAAAATTTCTTAACTTTTGAGTCAAAAATTCTTATGGAATGTACATGGTGATTAGAAAAAATATTTCGATATTCATTAGGGCTGATGACTTTTGCAGGGTATCAACGATCGCTCCAAGAATAAAATTGGATATACGATCCGCCCTAGTGTCATATGATGTACGTCATCCAATCGATGAATAAGGAGGATTTCATTTGGATACAAAGGTATAGGTGCTAATTTTTTTATTGATTTTATCCTCTCCTAAAATATGGGTAGTCAAAAAAAATTACCGGCAATCAATTTATTTTTTAAATATCAATTTCGAAAATTTTTAGCCATCAATTCTCATAGAATATGTTATCCTATAGAAAAAATAATGATTGTAATTTATATTTGGGCTGATAACTTTTTGAAGTAACTGAGGCAGGCGAGATGTAGTGGACTGATATCCTGATTCGATTAAAAAGAGAGATTGTAATTTTCCACAAATTTATTTAATAATGCACCACGCGTTTCCACCGTCAGTGTACAAATGTACAGTGTGAAAATGTAAAAATTAGGAGCTCTCGTCCCTGTCATCCGAGCTGCAAAAACACAGCTCCTGATTTAACAACTTTGCATCGCACTAAGACATGACCTGACGGTCGGATCGCGTCGAATTTGCGTTAAGATAATAGGGTGGCTTCCTATTATTTTTTGTGGCCTAAATCGAAAGATTATTACTCCTGGAGTACGTATTTCACGCTATTAGATTTTTAAGTGACGATATCTATTTTTCGTGATTAAATTAAAAGTGAAAATTTTCAAGCGCACGAAAACGCGACGGCTAAGTGTGAATGCTTGGTAAACTCCGTGTGACGTCGTTCTGGTTCCCACTGCCGCAAGTGAGGTGACCTTGGGGCGAGGCTTTGAGGACTGATACGACGCAGGATGCTAGCAGGTAGCAGAGTACCCTGCTATCTGGTAGCACTTGGCTTAAATAAGGATTATTAATACCTTATCAAACGAAGTAAAATTTCCCGCCTTAGCCAGTTTTAATAGGTGATCATTAAGACATGTTTTCCTGAGCTCTGTGCCTCATGCATGCATAATCTCAGACGATGTAAAACTCCTATCCTCTCGTGTAGAAACTAGGTCCCTGTGACGTCACGTGGAGTGGCATCCCATGGGCGCCAATCTGGCCTTTTTCAAATGAGGATAAAATTGACCATTGCCATTCGCCTAAACCGGTATTTCTAAAACCAAATACTTTGTATATTATGAATACACTGATGGTGGGTAACGAGTCGCAATCAATGCCTTTCGTTTTCTTTGATGAAGGAAGGTACCCTATTTGTGGAAAATTACCATCTCTCTTTATTAGATTAAATCTGGTCTCTTATGCCGGTTATCAAAGTTAGCCTTTAGAAAAAATGTAAACACGATGCACTTTAGTGCTAACTACTCGAAGGAATCTCTTTCTATGAGTGGCTAACGGAGTGACCGTCACGCAGGGAAAAACGGTGGCGAAGTAAGGAATGCCGCCGGGAGTGTCGTTGGACGGGAGCAGCCGAAGCGTGGGAGATTCACGGGCCATAAAAAAGGTCGTGAAAGCGGGACTCCGGCTTGTTTCTCCACGCCGTATCCCACGAAACCCATCACCACTGACGACTAGAGTTACAATTCGGTGTCACCGGGGGGAGTTGCTTTGCTGAAATCCCGATGAGAGACGCCGCGCCGCACAGTGGTCCGGATCCGGAAAAAGGTGGACAAAAATCATTTTTTCGACTTTTTTGAAACTCACTTAGACTATAGAAGTTATGTAGTAATATGTCTGGGGTATCACCTTTCATGCTTCCTTTTTTATAAAAAAATTTCTTGCTTAGATATATTGCGTCAAAGTAGCACTATTTCTAATAGAAACTTGATTTTTCCGTTTTTTCGAAAATTACGCATTTTAGATTTATTTTTGGCTTTACGCCGCCAATTATATTCGTAAACTAACTTTGCACTATAGTAATATAGACATTTCACTGTCATAAAATATATATTTCAACCTTATAGAGATGTTGACGATTGCTGTAGAATTATTTGAAGAGGAGTAATTGTTTTCGGAAAAATTCGCATAAATGTTGAGTTATAAAAAAAGTGACGTCGATTTGCGCGAATTCGGCTATTGGTGACAATAAAGTACAATATTATAAAGATATTAGTAAAGAAATCAGCTGCAAATCTGTGCGAGTCAGCGAATAACAACGATTTATGTTCCTAGCCGCGGTAGACGTGAGCGTCGACACGCTAGCATCAGCGCAGTGTAGGCGCATGGTAAAATGTGTCTCCCAATGTTTCATGGGCCAGAATCACAAAAATAAGAATTTTAGCATTTTAAAACCTATTTTATACTTTGTAATCATCCAAACTTTATCTGTGTGTGGACCAATAGAATAATTTCGGAACAATTTGAATTAGGTTAAGCGCAGTTGGGACGCTGGGAGAGGAGATAAAATATTTTCGTCGATCGCTTCTCAGAACGACTTCAATCGCGATTTGGTAATAGATTGAAGTAAATACGACAAGCTACATGCACTGCTACCGGGAAAACCCAAAACCGCCTTCCCTTTCTTTCAATCCGAACGGGCAAGAGACCCGTTACCCGAACACGTGTCGGACCTCAGGGAAGTGAGAAGGGGTCTTTAGTCGGGACATTTTGCCATCTTTTGCATTTTGCTATTTTGCCACTTGGCGCACCACCCAACTTGAGTTTATTGCTTTTCTAGGGGCGGTCTGGCTTGCAAGTGAAGCTGCACGTGTTAATAGATGAGGTCTTTACCCTCCATCCGCTTCCTTTTGGACGGATTTTATTGCAGGTCCGCCGCTAGTATGTATTTTCGCTCAAAATCCAAACATTTTACATTTTCTTTACGGGGTCCAACCCTACCCCAACAAATTATCCAGGGGAATACCCACATTTCCATTGGTAAAGATTACTCCTCTTTTTAACCCCATCCAAATTTCGGTCGAAACATTTTGGTACCCTTCAGTTTCAACTTTTCTGTCGATGTGAACACATACCCATCACTAATTGCGAAGTCCTATTTTGGCTACAGTTTTTGTGATTTACAGTGATCTCGCAAAGAAGTTATAGTGTTGTGATAACTAAAAAAATTGTGATTAAGTGATTTATTAGTTCCTGACAACCACATAAATAAGGATTATGGAGCAGGTATACTATGTTTCATTTATTTCCGTTTCTTGTTACCGTTTTTTTTAATTGGTCTGAGACGAGGACCGCTCTAATTTTTCATATTTTCCCTTCTATTTGATATTTAAACTTTTTAGAAAGAAGACTGTTGTGTAGCTTTTTGCAAACCTGTGTTTTTTATTGTTGACTGTCAACAATGTTATGGGCATTTACGCGGCGTAAACTGCACGAAAAAATGCTGGAGAAAAAAGAGTGGATGGATGGTCGAAAAAGGAATTTGAATGCATATCTAGAGAGTTGTTTCAGATTACACGGAGACGAGGAGGCAAAACTAGAGCTTAATAATTTTTTAAAGATGAATTTTTTTAATTCTAAGGAGAGAAGATGGCGAGCTAGTTCGAGATCAAACTCTTCTTTTTTGAAGAGGAATTGAACTTGGTTGGACAAAATTGTTGATTTCCCTGATGTTGTATTTCGCAACCTTCAAAGCACCTCAGGTTCGTATTTTCCTTGTTTTCTAATGGTGATATGGGGTCCCCTGGGATATTGTTCAAGTAGTCTTATTTTTTAATTGATACCTACGAATTTAAAAAGAGAATGGGTCTTTTAGTTAATGTGCCGAAGCCAAAATATGTTACATCCGGTGATGGAAACTCAGCTAGGCGCTTCTTCAAAAATTCTCGCCTATCGGCTGAAATTACTGGTGAGGGTCAATATTTTTGAATGCTTTCTTTTCATTGTTGCAATATAACATCTTTTTATTATTGCTTTATGCTGTACTTTTCACATGAAATAACATAGTTAATTAATTTTCAGGAGTAGAGGAAGAGTTAATCTTTCAATTCTCAACAATTTTAAGGTCTTTGTCTTGCGGATTTTTGATTGATTCAGTATAATTTAAAAAGTTCTGAATGGATACAGCGGAAAATTTTGTGAGACATTATGGTTGGTTTTACAAGCCACCCACTGTGCACAAAGTGTTAATACATGGTGCAGATGTCATCGAGTCGGCTCTTCTTCCTATTAGAGAACTGTCGGAGGAGGCCCAGGAATCTCGCAATAAAGACATTAGAATATATCGCGAGCATCACGCCAGAAAAATATCTCGACTTCACATTAATGAGGATATTTTCCGGAGACTGATCCTAATATCGGATCCTTTTATTAGCACATTAGGAATTGAACTAAACAAATGCCGGGGCCTTAAAGATCTTCCACAGGAGGTTCGTTCGTGATCTCTTGGTCTTGCAAGAGTTTCAAAATTCTTCGAGTGAATGAGAAGGGGAGGATGGGTGGGATTCAGAAGAATCTGATGCTGAACAATTATAATACATAATTGTAAATTTATGAGGAATTAACCATGCTTTTATGAGAATAAAAGAGTCACTTAAATACTATTTTGACACTTATTTAGTAATTACTTTTTAGTCCATACAGAAGAATCTCACGAAATATGGAAATCGCACCTCTTTAACGTAAGTCAATGCACCCAAAAACCCTACTTTTAGCCGTTTTTTTTGTTTATTGACTAATTTCAAAGATCATTAACTCATTCTATACCACTAATTATCATTTATTTTCATATTTTATCATGATTACCGTTTATCTATGCAGTCAGCGTTACAATTAGCCAGTTAATAAGTTAGAATTCCACGATATCGCATGAAATAATAGTTTTTTCGTAAAAATAACTGCAGAAATGAAAATAGCTCGCCAAAAAACATGTAGGGAGCAATTTTTAAAGACATCCAACGAAAATCTGATTTTTGTCCAACTTTTTCGCGATCCGGACCACTGTGCGCCGTATCAGCTCGTAGAATAGCAAGTCGAGCGAGTAAATTCGCGATGCTAGGATGGGAATAAAATTTAAATGCCGCGATAAAACCGTTCATTTTTATTCCTGAATCAAAACAAAAAATAATTTAGCGACATTCACACGCATGGGGGCGTCCATTAATTACGTGAGGTGATTTAGGCGATTTTTAACCCCTTAGTGAAATTCCGTGAGATTTGGCTCGACCCCGTCCCTTTAATCTCACATGAGGTTATTCAAAATGTGCATTTTCAGTATATATACGTTAATATATGCTGTATTACATTAAATTTATAAAAAAACAATTTTTAATTATTTTTATTTAAGATTAGTTAAGACTAGTAGTTAAGATTGCTAAGGTAGCAGTCTATAATCACATCTTACAATGTTTCTTGCAGAAAATAAATTACGTTATACTTTACAGGAGCCCCCCTCTCCCTCGCGTAAGACGGGGTGAGAATCGGCTTACCCCCCCCTGCTAAGCGCCCCATGTAATTAATGGATCCCACCTATCTATTTGCTGGCCTGTACATGATTTTGGTTTTAATTAAGGTATATCGTGTAGACGACTTGATCAGCACTCAGTAGATGCGTTGACATAGAAAACACTTCATTTTTTTACAAGATGCCCTTTCATTGATATGAAAGATTTCAAATGAGCTTTCATGATATAATTAAGGATTAAATTGAAGAACATTTCACGGAAATGGATTTGCTCTCCTTTTCAAGTCTTTCGAATAATTTTTTTTGGAGCGTTATAACTGTACCTTAGTGCATACAAATCAGTGGACGGAGTAATTTAATGCACACGTAAGTAATATTACATTAAATGGTTATCATACATATTCATCTCGTAAGCCATTCTTCCACCGGAATTATCCTTTGCTTTTTACTGCATTTCGGAATGCCTATGTCTCCACATTGGCTCCCTTAAGCTATACAGCAGCCACAATCCTTTCGCATCGCTGTTTTTTATTTATTTATTTATTTGAAATATAGCAAGTATATAAAGAAGTGCGTGGAAAAATCCATAGTTTATCTCTAACATCTTTTTAGCCTATCCCCTTTACATCCGATCATTTTTTTTCTCTTTTTCAATTCATTCACTCTTCTTTTATTTTTTTCATTCCGTCGTTGCGAATTCCACACGCTTTCTTTCCTTTATCCATCCAATACTGATTCTTTATCCGAGGACTCCCTAGACTTTATCTCTTTTCTTATCCGAGCGTTTCTTTCCGCTTAGTGTCCTCAGCATCCAAGACCTTGTAACGCCTCGGGCGACAGAAAGCTGCAGCCCGTTTCCCCACAGATGCGTCGACGTCGCACCATATAACCCCAGGCCTTAATCCATTTACGCGCTCGACTCCCGCAGGCGGGGATGAAACTCTAAAGGATCTGCTAAAGGAGCCCCAAGACGCGTCGCCCACCGATAGACGCCTCTACCGCCCAGTCAGGGCACACGCCAAACAAGAGCCCTTAGGGATTCTCCTTCCGACTCCTAGAGGCTTCGCAAATTAGTCTCAGAAAGCACTAGTCGATGGTAAAGTTTTCGACTTTCTCTAGAGTAAGAATTCATCATCATCAACTGCCGTTAACCTTAAATTGCAAATGGTTTGAAAAATACTTTACTGTCACCCTTCTTAAAAATTCCTCTTTAATCACATTATCTATTTTTTGGGTCTTCATTACTCTTCTACCAGGCCACCTTTGAGTACTGGATTTCTTGCGGAATTTTTTACGCACTTGGTACTTAAAGCAACTGTAATACGTGAAAACTATCAACAAAACGTTTCCTCCCTATTTCGTCTATTTACTTTCAATTAAAATTTGATATTTTTAGAAAAAAACGGACATAAATTTTTGATACAGCGGCAGAGAGCGTTACAGGAGGAATAGCAGATGTTTCAGTTTTTACTAACTTCCAATTCATTTTTTTAAATGCATAACGTTTGACTCAAGCTTCAGGTACCATTGTGTACGACGGATTTTTATAAGAATGTTGATATTTGGACGGAAAAGCGGAATTTTGACGAGAAAAATTTTATGCATTGAAATCGCTGTTCAATGGTACCAAGAATCCATGATGCCAAAAATGCCAAAATTAAAAATTTAAAACGACCATGTTGCACGACCGAGGGCTTATGAACACAGGTAAAAAAATGCATAACAGTCAAAATAATCCTCAACCAACCCTATTTTAAATTTACAGATATATTCTTTAATTTTTGTGAACTTGGATCTGCAAGTTTTACCAATAAAAGACTTCCCTTAAGGGCCTTTCCAAACTCCTGGCGCATATGGTTCTATGGTCCGAACAAAATTCTGTTGATCTTGATCACCCAAAGAGACCTAGCAGCCACCATAGCCTTCTTCTAGCTTCTGACAGTACTCTAGATTTTTCAGTGTCTTCCGGCTGATCGCAAGCGTTGTGAGAAAACCCACCCAGGCGCCTATTCACATTTTCTCTCAAGATTAATCCAAGCCTATTCCAAATAAAATCCAGCTGAAAAGAGTTTCTCCACGCCCAGAATGGGTAAAACCACAAAATCTAGCCAGAGACTAGTTGGAATCTTGCCACATATCCAAGGCTACATCCAAATGATATCAAGCTTGTCCCTTCCAGCATCAATGAAGTCACACATAAAAGCAAAAATCTAGCTGAAGTCAAGCTTGCCACTTTCAGCTGAGAATATTCAGCCAAAATTCAAGCTAGGGTCTTTTTTTATCTCTCTGCATGTTGTAACAACTTATAATAAAATAAGGCGTTGAAATATTTTATTCCCTGTACGGCTAAGTTTCTAAGCTACGCCGCCTCAGAAATAAATTCCTGTGCGTATGTTTTAATAGAAAAATGAGTTTTCATGACATTTTGCTGCTGAATATATGTAAACTACCCTTGAAAAAATAGGTAGGATTTCATATCGCTTAAGGAAAAAGTACTTTTAAAAATTGATAACTTCAGTATAAAAATTCATAAACTAATTGAACTAGCTGCTGTGATAACAGCACTTATCTCTTGAAAACTGGTGGGTTAAAAAAATGTGCTGCTAATTACTTATTTCATTACTTCTTTCATTATCCTCTACCTTGAAAATGAACACTCCGAAATAAACGAAATTTTAATTTCAATATAGCTTTATTTATTAAAATATTCCACCGATTAAGGTAGGTTTCCATGGAGTTCTTAAGAAGAATTCCGGGAGCCTCCCCTTGTGCACACTTGCACTTCCCTCTTCAGTGCACAATAAGACCTACTACCTTTCATTCTATCTAAAAATCCTATTCTTTTCCTTCCCCTCCCTCGTTTACCTAACATTTTTCCCACTAACACTGTTTTCAACATCCCATCCCCGCTAAGTACTCGCTCCATCCATAACTTCTGTCTCCTCCGTATCTCATCTAAAAGCTGCCTCTGCTCACCCACCATGTCCAGCACTTCGTCGTTCCCCCTCCTCTCCGTCCACTTCACCCACATTCTTCTTTCTTCGCCATTCTTCGCCACACCCACATCTAGAATGCCTCGAGTCTTCTCTCGTCCTCCTTCCTAAGTGTCCACGTTTCTGCACCGTAAAGCGCTTCACTCCAGATCAGACTCTTCACTAACCTTTTCTTTAAATTCTTACATAGCCAAACTCCCAGAAGCTCCTTTCTGTTCATGAACGCCTCCTTTGCTAATGCAATTCTGCATTACCTGGTTATAATGTAAAATTTTTATGCGGGTACCTTAGTGCCTTTAACCCTCAACTACTGGTGCGGGATGATTTGAGATCCCCAGGCTGTTAATTTGTCGTCTACTTCCAGGGTGATTTGGTAATATCGCTGTGCTACTTAGTAGCTTCAAGTGTACTCCCTCCTCTCCCACCAAATTCGTTTTTGTCAGTCTATCTCACCCTTGTGAAGTGTAAACATTGTGCAAAGTGATCTAGTGACTCGTAATGTCCCGTCACCACTAGTTGCGTTAAAGATAAACCTCGTTTTTTTTGCGTTGAAGTAACTACCATTGTGGAGTGAAGTGGTGTATATTACTTTATTTTTCATTTTGTTATAATAATTGAATTATAAGTTCACAGGACCTGAAAGAAGAGAACATTAAATGTGATTTTACGTTTTCACAAAAAAATGCAAGGTCTTTTTCTAAAAATACGAAAAAATATTAAATATTGGAAATATCAAAACCTAATACTCTACAACTGTTGAAAAAATTTTAAACTTTCAAAAATGCATGTTGGTTTTGACAAAATATCAGTAGTTCTTAAGGAATTAAATAAATAATTTGGGGATCTGGTATGTCACCACACAAGCACTAACGTCTCAAAAAACCGCGCCAGTAATTAATGGTAAAAAAATAGAAACACTGTTTCTTACGTTAATTACTATAGCAGCGCACTCACTCACCATCAGAATTACATACTAAATTCACCTAATCCTAACCATTTCATTTCCGCAGGTCTTCGATGGACCACCAACCCTTATCCTTCTGAACTTCTCTAGCGTGACACGATTGAGTTTGGTAGCGTTGAGCTGGAAGTGTAGTTTACTTCTCTCGTCGTCTAAGGACAGTAGAGGAAATAAAACGCAATCCTAATTTAAACACCATATTGTCTGCCGTATAAAATCGTTCCCGGCTCAATTTTGTGGAATAATGATATATCCATTATTAAAGCACAAATGTGGTGTCATTTTCAAGACCTTGAAAATGACACCAAGTGTCGAAACCATGGTCGGTTAAGTAATAATAAAATAGTCTGGATATTACCATTTGAGCTTTAATTATGGATTAATCATGGACCATAATCTCTAGAAATAATTCGTAATTTTCATGGGAAATGTAGGGCAATCTGACAATCAAATCAGTTACCTTCCACCACTTCAACAATAGAGGTGTAACCACCATATTCTGGTCAGAATTACAGCCTAGAATCGGCTAAATGTTAACGTTTTAATTTTCGGTGGTCTCCGAAAGGACCGCCAGGCCTTATCTTCTCTAACTTCTCCTTTACCGCGATACGAATTAGTGTGAAAGCCCTGAGATGGAAGCGGAGTTTCCTTTCCTCGTCTTCTAAGGACAGAAGAGAGTGCCTCCCACGACCTCGCCGTGTGAGTCCTCAAAGCCCTGTAAAATGCCTCTTTCTCTCTCTTGGTAATAAAGAGTATAAAAGGGAGACGATGTCTTCCACTGTTATTGCTAAAGGAGGAGGAAGAGAGTGAATGGAGGTAGAGTGTAAGTAAAAGACGGCCCCTCCCTCTTTCGGTATGGAGACTTGCACGGACTTTAATGTGTGGAATTTCTAATGCAATTTTTTGGAGGTATAATACGAAAAACCTGTTTTTTTAACGATTGTTAGATTTGAGTTTAGTTGAATGGAAGAACTGAAGAAAAGAGATGAGAATTAGAGTTTTTTTAATGATGACTAGAATTAGAATTACATACTTTGGCAATACGGTAGTTTCCTTCATCAAAGAAAACGGAAGGTACCTATTGATTGCGATTCGTTACCCACCATTATATTATTCACCCACCATTCATAATATACAAATTATTTGGTTTTATAAACCCAGTTTAGACGAATGGCAATGGTCAATTTTAACTGCATTTGAAAAAGGCCAAATTGGCAACCATGCGATGGCACTCCACGTGACGTCACAGGGACCTAGTTTCTAAATGAGTAGATAGGAGTTTTACATCGTCTGAGATTACCAATGCATGCACGAGGCTGAGAGCTCAGGGTAACATCTCCTAATAATCACCTATTAAAACTGCCTATGGTCGGAAAGTTTCCTTCGTGTGATAAGTTACCAGAATGACGTCACACGGGCTTTTCCCAGCATTCATTCTTAGCCTTCACGTTTTCGCGCGCTTGAAATTTTTCATTTTCATTTAATCGCGAAAAAATATATCGTCATTTAAAAATCTAAAAGCTTGAAATACGTACTCCAGGAGTAATAATCTTTCGATTTATTATTTTAATTATTATAGTATTCTACCGATTAAGGTAGGTTTCCATGGAGTGTTCAAGAAGTGATCTAGAAGCCTCTCTTTCCTTCCAGCACTGCCTTCTTTAATTCACTGTAAGGCCTAATCCCTTTCGAGCTATCTAAAAATCCTATTCTTTTTCTTCCCCTCCCTCGTTTCCCTAACATTCTACCCTCAAGCAGTGCTAGACTAGCACCATTTTCAATATCCCCTCCCCGCTAAGCACTAACTCCATCCATACCTTCTTCTCCTCCGTATCTCATCTAAAAGCTGCCTCTCCTCACCCACCATGTCCAGCACTTCGTCGTTCCTTCTCCTCTCCTTCCATTGCACCTTCTCCATTCTTCGCCACACCCACATCTCGAATGCCTTCAATCTTCTCTCGTCTTATTTCCTCAGTGTCCACGTTTCCGCACCGTAGAGAGCTAAACTCCAAATCAAACTCTTCACTAACCTTTTCTTTAAACTCTTACATGACGATCCCCTTAGAAGCTCCTTCCTGTTCATGAACGCCTCCTTTGCTAGTGCAATTCGCTTCCTAAGTAGAGGAGTTTATTTTTATTTTATTTTTTTATTTTTTATTTTATTCCCAATCCACCGAATACAGCTCTCACAGGCCATTTTATATCGTGGTATTCAACAAAGTCAACAATTGCACGTAACAAAGAACCATGCCCTGGATAGGGGTAACTTACCCAGGCGGAACTCGAACCCGCGACCTCTTGTTTGGCAGGCGAGGATTATACCCCGCCGTCACCGAGGCCGGCAATTTGATTTGGAGTTTCTTCATTTTCTTCTGTAGGCAATAAAAAAATAATAGGAAACCACCCTATTAGAATGGCATACTTTGAAATATTAATTATGAACGCACGTACTTCGTTTCCCGCACCAGTCTCCTTATCAATGAATAAAGCTTTTTACATCATTGCACGCCCACTAAAGGGGAGCGTGGCCGCCAAGTAGGGATAGCGCTGCTGATCGAAGTGTTTCGGCTTCCAATTCCGGGTGTAGCCATCGCTCACCGATAATTTTAAAAGAAACCTTTATAGTATCTAATCGAATCACTTAAACAGCGATTAAATGTGTTACAGATGCAGTTTTGTGTGAAAATTCGACCAATTGCACTCATCGCACGAATTTTTAGTCCCGAGCAATATTTTCTTCATCATATTTACTTGGCAAATTCTGTGATTTTTTTAAGAGAAATGGATTCATTTTATCACCTATCTACCGCAAGCTTTGCAAAATTCTTCTTAACTCTCTCGATATCCCAGCAAAGAACAGTAATAAGGAAAACTTCCTTTGATATTGCTGAAGAGGACGGAGAGTAAATGGCCGTTAGCAAAAGGTGTGCGTGGTATCTTACCTCAGTCGGCTTGAGAATTTTAAGAGACACATGTGGATTTTCTAATTATAATTTGAGGTGATTTGGCATTTAAAGCCTATTTTCTGTGTCCATCAGGCGATGTGGAACAATTAGAAGCGCATAGTTTGACATGTTCACTACAAATACATGTACTTTGTTTTCCGTACCAACTTACTTAGTGACAAACCATTTTGTGCATCGGAATTTACGAAAGATAGCACATTAAAGTTGTAGATGTGAGCAAAGATGTAGTATCCATTAAAAAATTAACTTACCAAGTGAATTTTGAATCCTCTGCCATGTATTCATCAGAGTATCTGCTAAGAGAACTCTGCGGTTGCACTTAAGGGAAATTGATTCATTTTATCAACATACCTATCGCTGCGGTTGTCTTCAAAGCCTTGCAAAATGCCTCTCTCGGGAATAAACAGTATAAAAAGGAAGACGAACACTTCTCCACCGCTATTGCTAAAGGAGAAGAAGAGCGGACAGCCGAGTGTAAGTAAAAGGTGGGCGCGTTATCTTTCCTCTTTTCGGCGCGGAGACTTCCAGAGGCGTCGTCCCTCTTCCTTTGTCCCTCGCATCAACGAATAAATCTTTCGAAGGGTCGCTCGCCCGTGGTCCGCTCTCTCTTTCATTGCATTGCGGCCTCATTTCGCTCGGCCGGGGGCGCAAATGTGTCCACACAGCCCTCCTCGACCCCTTCTGACCCTCCACCACTTCCAATTCCTTCTACTTTGCTGCACGTGGCTGCGGGTGGGTTTGCCGCGTATGCCTTGATTCCATTACGTGTACTCTTCTTACCTATCCGTCCGCCATGTTTCTAGATACGGCAGAAACGATAAAATAAGGGAGATGGTTTGCTGAACGCGTGTATATCGGTATTCGTTTTTCAATTGTCATTCATTCCACGTGACTACGAGTGGGTTTCCTCCTATGCCTTCTTTTCCATTGCATGTTGCATTTTAATCGGTTTTCAAAAATGTCCGTGGCGCGGTGTTGAGTGCAATGCAATCCACTTTTTTCCTATATTTTTCAGTATTATGTTTGTCATTGCGAGTAATAGTATTGAAAAGTAATACATTTGATAGATCACATCATCACGTGTATAAATTTTGTATAATACCCATACTTATACTTTATTTTCAAGTGAAACTCGGATCTTTGTCCGTCAGCGACACGAGTGGTGACTTTTGTAAACCCATTTAAAGGCGCGGTGGATGACTACGCATTTAGAGGCCGACTTGAGGATCCGTTTCACATATCGATGGCTGAGTTCTAACAACACCTATCTCAAAAATAGTAACTTTTCAGGAGAGCAAAAAAACGATTAATTTCTTTTAATTGCACACTGAAATTAAAACCAAAAGTTCATAAAACTAAAAAAGAAGCATTCATTTGCAAATTAAGAATTGTTCTCTGCTTGTATTTTATTTTTTAATGTTATTACACTTTGTTTAAGATCCCGTCTCAACAAACTGGCCTAATTTGAGATACGTGTTGTTAGAACATAGCCATCGATATACTCTTCTTACCAGTCGGACCGCTATTTTTTATGGTACGGCATAAACGATAACATGAGGGAGATAGTTTGCTGAACAGCTATGTTTCGGAATTCGTTTTTCAATCGTCCTTCACTCCAAGTGGCCGCGAGTACGTTCACCGCGTGTGCCTTTATATTCCATTTCATGTACTTTTTTTTGCCAATCCGACCGCTATTTTCTCGGTCCAAATGATAAACAAAGATATTGTACTGCCTGCTAAATTTTATTTCACAGCTTTACTACAAGCGTTTCAATTGGCTTGCAGTCAGTTGCTAATAACGATTGCAAGCCAATCGAAACACGTTTAGCTGAACTTTGAAATAAAATTAAGAGGGAAGTAAGATATCTTTGTTCATAATTTGATATGCTATTTCGCGATATCTCTCCGGAAAAAGTTGACTTGTTTCTTGGTCAGACAGAAACGGTAAGATAAAGACGATGGTTTGCTGAACGGGTATATATTGTAATTCTTTTTTTATTCGTATTTTTAAAAAATTAGTTATTATATTATTGATAACTGTTGCGAATCTTGGCTATATAATCTTATATTACCTCTGAGGATCATTTTATTGTATTACACACTTTCAGGGAGGTGAGAATTGGCAGGTTTCCCACGCCCATTCCACCACAGTTTTTCACTGAAGCATCACACTTTTTGTACATTTCGGTAAGTTATTTTTTTATAACATCCATTGATGTTAAACATCAGGATAAAGGTATATATAATGTGAAAATTTCAATGCATTTTAACCAACCATAGTGCTATTTTTATGTACAACTAATGTGGTTTGACTTCAATTAGGTTTATTCTCTAATAACTCAAAAAAATGCAAAGCCTAACTACACATGATAGCCTTACGTACGTCCAAGCGTATAGCCTAAAATTTCCTCCTGGAAGGTTGAGTGACATGTGGGTTGCCTTCATTGTGTATTTCTTGTCAACTTTCACGCATTGGAAGCCATAAAATAACCCATTCATTTCATTTGTATACTGCGTATATTTTAATTCATCATTGGTTTTTACCGAAACGGCCACAATTATTATGGCTTGGTCTACATAGATGCATATTTCCCGAATTATGCGTCCACGTGATTTTTCGAAAAATTTTTAAACTTTAGGGTCCGTCAGCAGTGTCTAATGCTATTTCATTTTGAGCTAATTTCAGACCTAATAGTGAAACTCTGAATTTAGTTTGTTTCTTCCAGTAGTTTATCGGAAGTCAAAGGGTAAGCCCCTGCAATATATGTCTCCTAAAATGATGCATCGCAAGTAGTCCCTGCTAAGGGAAAAGATTTCTTGGGGGCTGATGCCCCCAACTCCCTTCCCCCGTAGCTACGTTCTAGTTCGCATCAGAAGGTTGGGCTTTCCAATATAACAATACAGCAACGTATATAGCAGTCAAGACTGTACCATATTCAGGTGAGTTCAGGCTACTATAGGTAGAATTACATTTATATCATTCATTCCTGCGTACGCCATAATTTAAAATATAGAATGTATTCACAAATTCAAATCTATTATCCTTGAAATACGGATGGGATGGGATGTTTTTCAGTAGGTACCCCTTTAAGGCTCAGGAAGTTACCATTATATGCATATAATTTTCGATCAAGAATTCACATAGAATTCAATTTCGAGGGCAAACAAAATATTTGAGAAAGCCTCTCACTCGTCTCCTTCAGCCGTGATGCGGATGATGAGATAAATTTAATGGAAAAAATCCACATGAGAGCAGCTATAGTCGGGGAAACTATTTTAGGCAAAAAATTTTTGAAAATAAAAGGCGAAATAGAACTGAGATGAGATGCTGAGAAGTGCTTTAGAAATACAATATAATCTCCGACATCCTATCCTTTAAGAGAGTGAGGAAAGAAAGGAAAAAGAACTTGTTACCAAGGATTTCAGACGCAATTTATAACATAAAATAAAAACTTGAAGTGCCCTTACACTCAGTGCTATCTCACTCACTGCTGACTCTTCTACACACATTCGAGATTTCAAACAAGCCAGTAGTCAATACCATGGCCGTACACTGAATAAAAACTAAGGGAGGCAAAACTAGCTGTGGTCGTTCAAGTTGTAACTTTTTTGCACAGAAAAGGTTAATGTAACCAAAATTTTAAGGAAATTATGACAGAAATTTATTAGTTTTTATAATTATTTGCTTTAAAAAATAATGATTTTTATTTTAGCTCCATGTCTTATAATTATATCATTTTTCTTCAAAAGGAAAATTTGTTCAAAATTTTAGTTTTGAACTAAATTTATTTCCGCTTCTAGGAGGGGCAGTTGCCCCCTCCTCTTCTCCCCTCTGGGTACGCCCATGGTCAATACACCTACTATCTATCAGCTCCTTATACTAAAAAAAATTAGAAATCATACAGCTTAGGCCATCATTAACAAATGTTGACCTATCGCTTGAATTCTATGAAATTAAATGCTTCGCTACATACTATCAGGCTCATCGTAAAGCAATAATTCCTAACTTCAGGTCTTTTAACTTACCAACGCGACTTTAAATCGCCATATTGCTGTAGCTTTGTCTCATTCTCCGCTGACTCAATGCAGAAATACATAAAATTTAGGGCAAATAGAAGGAAACTTAATAACATGAGAAATACAATGACACAACGAGCAAACGTAAAACGCTCTCTCTTCGCTATGCAAAAACAATCTCTCGCGCCCAAGCTGAGGTAGGAGGCAGCCCGAAGGAAAAAAAATGAAGTGATTTCTTTTAATCAAGTCATCCGCGTACAACATTGGAACATAATGCCTTGAATTCTTAGAACTCGCATTGAAATTCAGGGTAGTTTCGCTGAGAAAATTAAGCAGCAAAAACTGCAACTACTCTACAAGAACGTATACTTAGAATCATAGGCGGATTTAGACGCACCTCCTCTCCCAGACGCTTACAAAATAGACAAGATTTTCAATACAATTTTCATTACGTTCGTTTTATTTTGTATATTACGTAGCCTCGATCATTTAATTTAATATGAATAACTCTTATATTAAAATAAAGATAATATTTTATACATTAATGCTTGTATTTTGTTTTTAATATCAAATGCAAGAGGAGCTATCTGACCCTTGTACCCCTCCAGAAAAACATCCTGGATCCTTAGACTCCATGCTTTATTAACTCGACTTCTGTGGAAAGGCAGTTCTGAGAATGCTTTTGCTCACCGATCAACATTAATATTTTGAGGCTGAATCACGGTAGTTCTTTTGGAAAGGATGATATTGAATAATTTTTTGTTTCGGGCTTGACCTTATGAAATCGACTTAACGTAATTAAATGTAGAAAAGGTCTATAATTACACATTTATGATCTAAGTTTCAGCGGGCCACGTCATCCCAATTTATTCGTTCAATGGTATTAGGCTCAACTATGAGGAAGTTAATATTCGAAAATGAAAAGGAGACTTAGTTGACTTCCACTGATTTATTTTGTCCGTATAACATGTTTCGAATCAATATTAGCGTAATTTCGTAACGTAATTTCGGTCATTATTAAATACTTGATATTGACCTCTATGGTTTGAAACATGTCGTACGGACGAAATAAATCAGTGGAAGTCAACGAAGTCTCCTTTTCATTTTCGAATCACAATTTATGTTTCTCTATGTTGAAAGATCGATCTCAAAATTAAAGAAGCTTCTGTAAAATATGACTACCAAGCATTCTTAATTTTGTTATGGTTTTTCCATCCTCGTGGCTTACTCTACGACTTCTTGAGCAAATATAGTGTCTGTTATGACTTTCCATGAATACCAGAAAGCCGAGGAATATAAGATCAGCTGATAAATTTCTAAGGATCAGGAGCCCTGACTTAACATGATATTTATATTGAATAATATCTTTTCCGGGGCTTTTTTGCAGCAATGCTTTTTGTTTACTGATTGGTTTTTATTTATTTCTTTTTATTTAAAAAATATTTAGCAAAACATTAGATAAAATTGTTCTGGAAGATTCACTTTGCACTGGCCCTTCATTCACTTGTTTATGTGTTTAATAAGTGGGATGATATCACAACAAAAAAACTATGGTACATTTTAGTTCTATCAGGAGGTAAGTGAAATCTTTTAATATATTACTTTTTAGCATTCTTCATGAGAGTTCTGTAGGCAAGGAAATGAAAGCTAGTGCCATGCCACCAATTCCCCATGATATTTAACTCCCATCATTTTAAATCTACAAATATCTAAAGAACTAATGCATCAGCTTCATCAAGATCCGTCAAGAGTTTCGTAATGGATTCTAATTAAAGTGTTCATCTTGTCCTTGGTGTCCTAAAAGCGTGGACTTACTTTAATCGATGGCTCATAACAGCTAGAAGAAGAGGTGTTTATAACCTCATTATGGATTCTGAGCATTCGTCCACTCGCTACATAATCGCTGCTGCTCAATCGAGGCCCCTTTTTATGCCGTTGGCACCCCTGCGTCGCAATTCCGGCCCCTTCATCCGAATTAATCAAGCTGCTCTCTAGGGTTTACGGCAGAGAGCAAATCCTTGAGGTCGAGAAAGTGCTACACTTCATGCTCAAAGAGGATTTATACATAGCTCGAGTTCACAAAAAGTGGTCCAGTTCACTACACGCGTAATGTGACCCATTTATAGTTCTCCTGCGATAATTGCCTTGCTCATGAAGCTGCATGCGTTACATGCAGGGATGAGCCGATTCCAAATGTCGATTCTCGATTCCACCGATTCTCGGGCACGGAATCGGAATCGAGAATCGATTGCGATTCCATCAATTAAAGGAAGATGTTTTTAATTATTGTTATTGGAATTAATGCTTTGAGCATAGACTATAAGCTTGGGACATAAAGGCCACGACACAACTAAGCGGCCGCGGTGTAAGCCTTGCCGGCGCGGAGGATACGCCCGGCACGCGGGTGCTGCGACGAACATACCTAAGCGGCCTTGGAAACATGAAAATGTCGGCAAGAGCGACAAACCGACGATCCCTGAAATGGCGCGTGTTCATGAGCAACTCTCAGAGAAAAAAAATTGGAAACCACGAGATCGGGAAGCAATGCATGCGTTTTTCGTTCTTTTATTAACAGCTGGTCACGGCAAATCAAGTTATTGCGATTATGAATCACCATCGGAGAATCTATCTGGACCACCAAGTTTAACGTATAATAGATTGAAATCTATATTTTTTTATTTTCGAATGTTATTTGAAGTCTGTTGATAGTAAAAACGTGCAGAGAGCGAGCTTTCCTGTGAAAAAAAGTTTCTTATAAATACGCGAATAGAGCGGGTTTTTTAATAACTTTTTTTCATAGACTGACACGCGTCTGCGTCAATAATAAACATTTAGGCGTATTCGCGTTTGTATCGTCCAGTTTCATCAATGCAACCCTTGAGAAATTTGATATTTGTTTGGCATAAGCCGCCGCGGCCTCCGGGCGGACTCGACAGGTTGCGTTCGCCCGCCACCGCGCACCCGCCAGGCTGCTCTGGTACGCATGGACGCAATGAACGCTACATTATTGTTTAGCCACCGCAGCCAAACGACAATGCAGCCACCGCGGCTATCGTTATTTTATTCCATTCAATTCTTCAATTTTAATGACATTAATGCTACAGATAAATGAATATCCCACCAGTTAGAAAGAATAAGAATCGATGGAATCGGAATCGAGAATCGGGAATCGATTTGAAGGAATCCGAATTGGAATCGGAATCGAAAAAAAGTTAAATCGACTCATCCCTAGTTAAATGGTATCCGAAGTAATCCGCACCGCATGGGAATGTGTTATAAATGGCTTTCTGCATTATAACACTACAGTTTTACAACTTTTCCTTTATTGCCTTTAACGGCTTAGAACTTTGAAGTCCTAAGGTATTTATTTTTCACTGTATCAGCCTGGCAAACTGCCTTTTTTCTTGGAGGAGAGCCATTATCATTTTATCAACACACCAAAAAATCGGCACGCCGAGTTTTTCACTTTTTATCACATCTGATTTTTTTTATTTTCTTCCATATTATAGATTTATCTCAGTGAGATATGTTGACTCTTTAACCGTATATATTTCAGCGAGAATATACCTTTTCTTTTTTTTCCCATCGCCATGCATCTCATTGTCGTTTGCGTTTTCAGTCACCTCATCCCACCTCGCCATGCCTGGATTCTCTATCGCCGTTGACAACATCTCTCACGCGAGCACACGCCACCCTTTAAATCTCTTTAATCTGCCCAATTATAACACGTAGGGTTAAACCTGAGATTGGCAGTACTTCTTGCAATGATCTGTGAGTCCCAGACATTCAAGGTTCCCCAAATAACAATCTACACTTAAAAAATAGAAATTATTACCAGTGACATAATACGCTGGGAATAAGGTTTTCTGTGACATGCTGCTATTCATTTTAGCGTGGCTTCAAAAAACGTCTCCCTCTCATTTCAAAACAGCCATTTCGATCCTTCATATTTTATTGGTTGACAATTCTAACGAGCTGGGGTGCGGAATGATTCAAATAGTGAAGCACCTCCTAAAGCGTTTATATATATCACTCTCTTAGTGCTTCTACTTGAAGATTTTTTTGTGGATTTTGGGGGTACAGCTCACCCTGGCGTAACTCAAGTGTAAATTTCACTACCTATAAGTAAGCGAATGGAAGACCTGCGCAACCAAACACTAGTATCCAAGCATATATGTATACATTAGTACACAAACACATTCCAAAATCTAGATTATGGTTCTTATGGGTAAATATCATCACCTAGAAAATTTAGTAGTAATAAGTTATATGCACATTGCATGGAAGATTGGTTTGAAATCCCAATGAATCAGTTTTTATCGGGTATTTAAATTCATGTTTTTTTTTATTTAACCGACCTAAAGTTTTCTTTGCCGCCATTCGGTAATGGTTTTCAAGGTGAATTAATTGTAAGTTTTCCTGGATATCAGACAACTACTTATACCACTTATTTTTTATCAGAGCGCGACCCGGGTTTCAATGAATTATCATCATCTTGAAACAAAAAAACCCAATTCATTCAAACCCGGGTCGCGCTCTGATAAAAAAAGTTGTATTAGTAGTTGTCTGATATCCAGGAGAAGTTATAATGGAATACCACAAAGTAAATCAAGAGTTAGTGAATTTTGAATTCATCGTCCTGAATCAGGACCTGCTGTTATTTGTGTGTTATTCCATTACTATCTCTTAAATGTCATATTCATGCAAGGATAACTTAACCCTTAAGTAGTATCGCGAGATAAAGTTATGTGGCTAATCGCGTCGGGTCCAATAGACCTAGAATCTGAAGCCTTTTAAGAAATAATGGTCACATAAGTTGAAATGAATATGGGTTTTAGTAATAAAAAACTGTAACTTTTTAAAGTATTTGATACTTATTTACCAATAAATGGTCTCATGAATAGTGTTATTGGTAATTCGCAATTACTGCCTATGGATATCAAAATTGTATCACAAACGCTCGCAAAGTGCCGTAGAGCGTTATTTTTAAAGATGCAAACACTGGCATTGGGTCAAAAAGCTGAATTATGATGCATATAATTCACAGATCCAAACACAGTTATGGCATGAGAAGAAAGAGAAAGCTCGTTACTAAACTCTTTTGGGATGGAAATAGCAAGTACATTTAAGTGAGTATAAGTTTTATTCGTTAAAAACCCTCTCGGGTCATATAGACCTGACGCGACTGCTTGTGAGTGGAGGCAAATGGAGTGATCAACGTCGATAATACTGCATGTGATGCATCATAGCTGTGTATGTATGCAGACATAAGGCGGAGCATCTACGTACACCGTACACAAATGTGATTGAAGTGCGGTACGAATTCCAAGTAGCTGATACGGCCAGCCGCCTCGACTTCGTCCTACCCTCCGTCATTGCTTATCTAGTAATCCACCGAAGTGCACCCTGTCCCATCTAACGATTTGATCGTTGGATTATTCTTCCTCATAGAATAATCCTCTAAGGTCGTTAGAATATCAATTGCGTACGCATGGTTTCGCTGATGGTAGGACCTGCCCGCCTTGTGACGGTGCAGGATTCCTCGTCCCTTCCTTCCTTCCCCGTCCTTTCCTTGGAGGCGTCATCGGGCTCCTATCGCGGTGGCGCCTCCTTTCCTTGTTCCTTCCCGTCCTTCCCCTTCTGGGGGCAGAGGAGAAAAGCTAATCGCTTATAGTCCTCGCCTCAGGAGTGTATCCCGCGAACCCGACCCAAGGGTTTCGTTACCATTGCACCCTGTCCCGCGTCGTCGTGTGAGACGAAAATCACCAGTTTGGACCATCATAACATAGTATATCGATCCAATATCCTAGCGGTATCTTCAATTAAGTATTTAGGGTCAATAGAGACTATTTACTGCGCATTAAAACGACGATTTTAAATAATTAAGTTCCAAAGAAAGTGAAATATCCAACAGTGTCTCAGTCTCTCTAAGCCCCCGCGTCGCGTAGCCGGGACGTGTAGTGCGACAAAAAAATTGCGCTCATTTCCGCAGCTGCAAACTTTTTTCCAAGATAAGCAAGCTTTATACACTTAAGCTATCTCCACTAAATACTCTCAGTAAAAATTGGAGAACTATTATTTCTCAAACTAAAGATAATGTCTACTTTATGTCAGGTCTTGCCATAAAAATGGAGCCGCCATTTTGCGACATTATACCACATCAATAAAAACCAAAATACTTAAAAGTTATGGAAAATGTAGATAAATTACCATGTTACTGGAATACAATTTTTTTACTTCATTAAAATCCTTCCAAAACTCTACCAGCAGCTTAACTTCTAAGTTTTTCGAAGAAAAATGAGATCGGGTGTGTTTTTGGAAATTTGGTCGTGTTTCGTCCTCTGTATCTTAGCAACGGATGAGATCTATGAAAAAACGACTTATTGTTTCATGATCATCAATTATTTTTGAGCATATATGTCAAGTTTCAAGTCTCTACCTCAAAAAACGCTATTTTGGACTTTTTTCCGGCTTTTTCCGATTTCGGACCACTGTACATCGCCTGATTCCCATCCAAAGTCTATCGGCCTCCGTCATCTGCTTACAAACCCAGAGACTAAGCCTACATGTAAATTCAATAACAGTTTATTTTCTGACGAAGTTAACCACATTTTACAATCGCCAGCATACTACGGTAGATCAGGTCATAAAAATAAAATAAGAGAGAGATAGGCTTTAGAATATTTAGAGAAGATAGATTTAAAATGTCGTGTTTTCCGTGATTAATAACAGACTACAACGACTGTTTTGGGAATTAAAAATAGCTTAGCTGGCTTTAAGTATAGATTAAAATTAGTAACTTATTTGTTTCTTAATGCACATTTATGAATTTTCCTGGTATTTTTAACATATTTTGCATAGTTTAGCTTCATAAGCAGGCTGCCTACATAAGGAGGATATATAAGACTACGTGGCATATGTAACGTGTATGACGCGCAGTGCATGTTAGTCGAAGTAAATTTTATTCCTTTGTTGCATGTTGGTAATAGTTGACTCCCTGACAGATAGATGTAAGTGGCTTGTAGTATTATATGTAGATGTAGACTAGTGCCATAAGCCGGGAGTTTTCCTCTAGGAATTTTTACGCAGCTGGACCCAGTCACGTTTACACTCACAAGTCTATTATATCCACTAGCCCTCGGTAAGAGTAAGAAATGGAAAGGAAGATAATTGGTTACCACGCGTAATGCCAAGATTAGAATCAGAAAATACGTGACCTATACCTATATTTCTACTTTTCCGCCAAAGGGAAAGGCGCTCATTGGCTCATGCATTGATATCTTTGTTTGAATCATAGTGGTTAGTTTAGCCAAAGATTTGATTGAAACATAGAATTGTTTATTATGTCATTTATTGATAATGTTTTCTACAAGCTATGGAATTGATTCTTCATTACACAAACAGTAAAATATGCTTATGCTACGTAATGTGAACTTGCTCTGTTAACACCACTACTTCGTTTCTGCTCAGGTTATTTCATAAGCCTTGTCGTAAGGCATTTTCATTAACTTATAGAAGAGCCCTAAAGGTTATATAAATATCTTTATAAAAGCAGGGTATTAAAAATAGGCTTGTTTTTAATCAATGTCCATACATTCTGTGTTCATCCATCTTGGAAGTATCTATGATCGAGATTCAACCTGCGAAAACTTTTAGCTCCATTTAATGCCAAAGAAGTAATAGGCTACTGTTTTAAACGTTTTAAGGCTTCATTATTCCATTTCCAGTGCAATAAATAATATTGCTATTTATACTAAGGAAATTGGTTTCTATGTAAGACTAGGGTTTTTGTTATACCTTGGTCAAGTGGAGTATTATTCTTATGGTTGCCTTCAGCGAGGGTTTTTTTATTGGCATTAATTACCCAGTGAGCTCATTTTATAAACAGTTGCCTCTTCAGTTTCCATAATTATAATAATGGAAATAATTAAAATGGGAGTAGTTTTACAGCCGATACGCCTTTAACCCTCATCCATACAGGTACGGGTAGAAATTCCATCAAATCCAAAAGACATGATACTCACTTCGAATTATTTATGCAATTGATATAATCTGTCCGAATCTGTGAAAGGCAGGGGGAAACAAGGGGCTGAAGATTCCTTAAATAAGTTTTGTAGACTATTAAACTCTTTCAAATGAACCCTGAGATTTATTTTTTGTAAATATATGGTCTTGGATCTCAAATAATCATACTGTCTTAGGTCTCTATTCATCATGTCTTACGTATCTATCGTCTATCATTAGTTTTGCATCAGAGAGGAATACGTTTTTGGTGTTCATTGACTTCATGGCATTTGCTTTGTATATCCTTCATTCGTACATAATTTAGGAATGCTCTAATAATTTTAAAATTGCATGATACTAGTAGGTTACTAAATATTGCTCAAGCCTACAAAAACAAGGGGGATCGAGGGTTTTAAACTGCAGAAAGTTTTGGGATATTATGTTCCTCTTTAAATGAATCCCAGGACATTTTTCTGAATCTGTTCCACCTTAATTTAGTCGATAATATAAATAACATTTCAGTAATCTCATAGGTTTCATAAAACTTGTTGGTAAATCCCTACTCAATAAGCAAAATTAAGTTATCTATATAAATAGAAATATTGTACCGAGCCTGTCAGTCATTCAATTAACGAATAACTGCTGAAATGTCTCAATCAAAATAAGGTAAGAAAGCATTTCATGTGCTTGGTACGCGCGTATGCTCTATATATTGCCCCCAAAATAAAATTCACCCCTGCACTAGGGTATATCTAGAATTTGCGAGTACAGATGCCTTGCGATACTAGGGGTCGTAAGATATCTTGGGGCCCTATAACTTCGCTTCGTCGTTGTCGATTCTCGGCCACCATGGCTACTCATGCATGATCTCCTCCTTCAAATTGGATGGTTCTACTACCTCCCTGTGAGTTCTGCTGGAGATGGGAGGCTAAGGGCAAGTGGATTTTCTTCTGACTCGCCCTCAGCTCTCTTCACATTGGAAAGAAAGTTCTACAAATCCGAAGACCCAGCGTCATTTTTTTTACGCCTTTGCTGTAATATGTCCAAGTTCGTAGGTAGAAGAGAGTGTCGAAGGGTTAAAATTCCCCGGAATTTTGTTAGATTACACAAACCTTTCAATTTATTATTTATTATTTCTATTAGTTAGCCTCGGTGGCGCGGAGTAAAGTCCTCGCCTGGCAAATTGAAGGTCGCGTGTTCGAGTCCCGCCTGGTCAGGTTACCCTTATCCTGAGCACGGCTGTTTGTGAACGCTCATTGCTATTCGTTGGATACATCCTATATAAAGCCCTTCAATGCGCTGTTTCCGGATCGTGAAATTGAAAAATTAACGTCCCCGAAATGTTTTCTGAGTTTGATCTTGAATTTATCCTACCTTTAATATGGCATAGATATTTTTTAATAACTTTAAGGCATTTATCGTCCTGCTACGCCTCTTTTTTTTTAGCAAATATGTTATCTACATGAAAATTAGGTTTTGCATACGAGCTCAAAAAAATTTCACGGTGTCTTTTATTCGATTTCTCCAAAAATACAACAAAAAAACTTCAGTATATCATTATATTTTCTTTGTACACAATCATATTGGGGGTTAGATGATACCTTGGGGTACCATTGCCTTGGCTTCGTCGTTGTCGACACTCGACCCCTGTGGCTACCCTTGCATGCTCTCCTGCTTCAAATTGGATGGTTCCGATACCTCCCTGCGAGTTCGGTCGGAGAAAAGGAGGTATATAAGAGGGCGTGGGTCTGGTCCGATACGCCTTTAACTCCCCCATTCTCCGTCCCCACTTGACCCGCCTCCGCCCGGCTCCGCCCCCGCTTCGGTTTTCCAATTGCCCCCCGGATAAGGATCCGTTGTTTCCTCCCCTTCACGTTTCTCGCCGTGCCCTCAAGTGCGGTCGCACTCCGGCTGATCTCGGTGGCTCCGAGACGACCGTAGAGGGCCACTCTGGGTCGCGTCATTGCCACGGGAAGCAAGTATTTTCTCTTTTTTTTCCCAGAGTAGGAAAATGCTTTTACCGTTGTCCCACCACCAAGCCAAGTATCGAACATGCTTTTGCCGTGCATGAAACCATGTGTGACTTCTCCTCTCAACCTACAGCCGGAGGTCGATTAAAGGAAAAGGACCTTTTTAATAGGTAGGTACTGTGGGGGCAAAAAGTATTCGAGCGACTCTGGTTTCTAGCTAAAATTTTCATTTTCTATGTGTTGCGCTTATGTTTCTGGCTTTAAATGATTCTCAGTGTGTACTACAGACACTGTTTACTCATGCATACACTGCAGCAACAGCAACAAATATAAACTTTAGAAACTTTAAACAAAATGGAAAAAAACTAAACTTTGTCGCACAAAAAGTATTCGGGCACCTGAATTTTTCATATAAAATGAAGTTATGAGGCACAATTTACGCAATAATTAGTATTTTGTGGCATTTGTTTTGTTTTTCAGGACTGTCTGAAGGCGATTTAGCATAGAATGGACCAACTTTGATGTGACAATAGAGGTTTTTTGTTCAGTCTTTTAGCAAAGCAGTCTTGAGGTCATTCTTGTTTTATACATGACTTTCCCAAATTTAGGTCTCCAGAATATTCCACAAATGCGCTATAGATTTAAAGTCTGGTGATTGTGGAGGGGTGTTCAACTCTTTGGTTGTATTTTCCAAGATCCACAGCTTTGTATTCTTTGCCATATGCTCGGAATCATTGTACTGTTGAAGTATATATTTGTTTCTCAATCCCATCTTCTCAGTATTAACTTAAAACTTTTGCATCAGTATGTCGATATACATCTTGTGGTCCATGATTCAGTTCATAAAGTGCAAATTATCCACTCCAAACGAGCCCAATACCACAGAACCAACCCCATTTTTCCCTGTTGCTTTCAAGTTCTCAGGATCAAGCTCAGTATCGTTCTGACCATTTGATGACAATCGTATCAGAATATGCTGTACTTGCTCTCGTAAGTGAAAATCACGCGATCCCATTACTCTAGAGGCTCAGATTGATGTTCCGCGCGAAATCTACTTGCCTCTTGCGATTGATCACGCTGATCCACGGCATCCTCCTGGCTACTCGGCCGTGGTACTCGTTTTGTTTCAACGCTTTTATGGACGGTACCTACATATATGCAAACACCACACTTCTACTGATCAGTAGTTACCTTGAGAGCGCTATTTTTAGTTACCTAGTTAGTTAGTTACCTAGAGAGAGAGTTTTCGGGACCTTCTTGATTTTCTGCTCGATGAATCGGTTGACACTATCAGTCAATTTCCGTGGACGTCCACTTCGGGCTTGTTTAGAACATTCGTGGTCTTCCCGAACCAATTCATATGTCGTACACAGTTGACTTAGGTCATCTATTTCATTTACTGAATTACATTGATTACAGTATATAATAATGAGCTTTCGCGCAGCTTCAGTCGTCTCAGTTTTTTTCTTTCGTCCCATGCCAGTCGACACTTCATGTCGCCGTTCGGCCAAACATATGTTTCACCTTGACATATCTAAGATGGAGCATGTGCGCCCACAACTGGACAGCAATGACACCGGTGGGCTTCAATAAACGCGTGTAAATGTACTACGTGCACCGTATGTCCGAATACTTTTTGAGCGCGAAAGTTTTGCATATTCGTCTATAGGGCTCAATTTATAGCAAAGTAGCAACAAATTTTCGTTCTTTCAGGATGTCAAAATGTACCCGAGCACTATATTACTTAATATTTATTTAATAATTACTAAATTACATTAATATATTTAGTAATTATTAAATAGCAGGATATTACTACACTCATGTTTAATCCGAAGAACAAATGAAATGCAGTCAAAATAGGAATAGTGCTTGGAAACAAGTACCGTCCGAATACTTTTTGCAGCCACTGTATTTCCTAAAGAAGTGAAAAATTATATCTTATAGGATAAGATGTGGTGGAAGTTCTTAATATTAAATGAGACATTGTAATATTTCTACAGTATTTATTTGAACACGACGCGTTTCGTTGTCACAACAACATTATCAAGTGCCACCTGGCTAATTTGAATATCTACTGTAAGGCACATGATGCAATATTACAACGTCTCATTTAACTAATGACGATAATTAAATCAAAACTTGAAGCCTGTACGTGGTGTAAGGGCTCCATATTATCAAGAACAAACACTGGAAGTCACAAATTGCCTGTTATTGATTAAAATGACGATAAAATATTGACCTCTGACATGACTTTACAACGCAGTATTTTATTTCACCAGATAAAATTCAACCTAGGAATAACAGTGAAGAGAGAATGGACAGACCAAAATTTATTCAGGAATCAATTGAACCAATAGAAAAAAAAATATTTTTAAAGCTTCTAGGAAAAAAAGTGGTAAGGTCATCAATTGTAGTGATATCATAATAAAAATCATTCAAGGACTGGTGGATGAATCGAAAAACATAGAAAGACCTCGTATTTGTGAAGAAGAGTTAACAGAGCAGAAATACGCATAGATTAGAAGGCTGCGCGATCGGAGTATTAATTGGAGAGCTAAGTAAAACCGATCTAAGAATAGGGTGGTTTCCTATTATATTTTTATTGCCTAAATCGAAAGATTATTACTCCTGGGGTACGTATTTCACGCTTTTCGGTTTTTAAATGACGATACCTATTTTTCGTGATTTACTGAAAAGTGAAAATTTTCTAGCGCGCGAAAACGCGACGCGTAAGTATGAATGTCGGAAAATCTCTCCGTGTGACATATTTCTGGTTCCCGCTGCCGCCTTGTGAGGTGACCTTGAGGCGAGTAGAGCGTTGATACGATGCAGGCTGCTAGCGGGTAGCTGAGTACCCTGCTGGCTGGTAGCGCTTGGCTCAAATAAGGATTATTAATACCTTATCAAATGAAGAAAACTTTCCGACCTTAGCCAGTTTTAATAAGTGATTATTAAGGCATGTTTCCCTGAGCTCTGCGCCTCATGCATGTATTGGTAACCTCAGACGACGTATAACTCCTATATTCTCGTATAGAAACTAGGTCCCTGTGACGTCACGTGGAGTGGCATCGCATGGGCGCCAATCTGGCCCTTTTCAAATGAGGATAAAAATGGACCATTGCCATTCGTCTAAACCGGTATTTCTAAAACGAAATAATTTGTATATTATGAATACAGTAATGGTGGGTAACGAATCGCAATCAATGACTTTCGTTTTTTTTGACGAAGGAAATTACCCTATTGTTGACCGATGGTGACGATGAGCAGATCGAAGCACAACGCTTGAGAATTTAGTGTTTGCGTTTCATGTCTATTATTTTTCCAATAGCGATCTGCTTGAAACCTCACCTAGTGCCTTCCAAGCACATCATAAATTAGAAAATTACCCCCTCAAATATAGCGTTTTGCAACTGACCCTGCTCTCTCGACGGCAACATCTGTGAAAAACCTATCATTAAAACTTTATACATCGACTTAGTGGATAAATGATAAACAGGGCAAATTTCCAGTGGAACTCACTGAAAATTCATTATTAACTCTGCTGAGATTATTAAAATACTTACGGCCGTACTCATAGATTTCCGCTAAAACACGCTAGTAGGGCGACTAACTTAGTCGGCTACTAAGACCTTTTAGTCGCCTACTAAGATATGGTATTCATGGATTCTATTGCGTGAGCTACTACGAGCTACTAACTTAGTATGCTACTAACCAGCTCGGCAGCCGATACTCGGTAGCGATTTGGGTTCAACCCGCTAGGCTACGCTTGACAACACTGCATCTGACTCCTCCGCGGCGCGGAAAATTCGTAAAACTTTCAAACAAAAGCAATTGATTCAGCAAAATGCATTGAAATTTTTACTTCATAGCGGATAATTCGATGTGATATCGCATTGCAGACATATTTTTTGATTGCTGTACACAAACATTATGCAATACCATTGGGAAAGGGTAGATTTATGAGTAATACAGAAGCATTTGTATGTTTGAGATGCAGTTATTGTTGTACAAACGGCCGTGTATTCATTGATCATATACATTAGATATTGTTTGCACTTCCGATATTTGTTTCCATTAGTGTATGCGTGATTAGTATGGAAAAACATAACTAGCAACGTCAGTATCATACATATCTGTATTCGGGAAGCAGAAATACACCTCAATGTCGGAGTAGAAACGAAAACTTTTGCAATGGAGAAATGAAACGTTAAGAAAATAAAGTTGAGATAAATGTGAGAATGATACACATTTATTATGTTACAAACACCTACGTGCGAGCAATTAGTAACATCTGTTTGCAACTCCTAAAATGTTAGTCAAGGAAACAACAATCTGCTTCGCTACATTTAAATATTTCAAATATTGACAGCGTGCGGAAATATACGGCATATACTTTACTAGAGGAGGTTAATGTAAAAAACAAAGCATAATTAACGTAACTTGTTTTACTTATTTATTGCTGATCATATCACAAATAGCACTACAACGCACACAACATTTCACTTCACATTTCACGAGCTGTCTTTATGACACTTATAATCCGTACATTCTGAATCAACTGGTTCAATGAAAAGCTTGACTCACACTTAATTTAAAACACTATAACGTAACTCTAGTAAACAATGATAATCAGTTTTCCAATCACTCTGCACACACCAAAAGAATTTGCACTCGTTGACGTTCGAAAGAATTCTTCATATATCACTTCCCACTCATCACTAATGATTTAGAATCAGTTGATGTTATTTCACATTACCATTACGTAGGCAATGAAATAAATAGGCTGAAACAAATTTTTAAACCAGAAATTGTAACATCAACAAACTTCCAATCTCACTCTCCACTATCACTCGTACCGTAACCAAAACAAAAACAACAGCGCAACGAAATACGCGAAATGTAAACACTGCCGAAAACTCACGATAAAGTGACTAGAATTAGGAATATAATCAAACACAAATTATAAGCGTACAAACGAATGAAAATGTATAATTGTTTGCTGTATCCCTAAAGAACAACTGCTTCAAATATGAAACATATCCCCTTCGCAACAGCTAGTAGATACCTTTGATCGAAATGGTTAAACCAGTATGAAAGAAATAAATAATTTTGTCGAAGATCATACACTCACAAATCACTTCACTTGTCGCTTCACTCTTTACTTCATCGTCTATATGCAATCAATTCACTTAGGGGCGCACTGAATGTACAAATTGTGTTCACTTACACTAGAGGCACAAGTTCACTGCAAGTCGTAGCTTCCTCGCAGCTACGAAAAACTTTAAATTCCTGCCAACAATTACACTACATACGTTGCCTGCCTTACTTAGAAAATGGATTCTCGTATTCCATTTTGGCACAAATGCATAAAAATTCTATAACAGTTTACAAATAAAACCGGAGTTCGATCATCCACAACGGTCCGCCATATTTAGTAGCTCCCTTAGACAAGGCCGGAGGGCGACTAAGAACCGGCTACTAAGATAGTAGCATACTAAGCTTAGTAGCCCTTACTAACGATCTATGAATACCATTTTGCTAGTATGCTACTACTTAGAACGCTACTTGGGCGTTAGTAGCTTACTAAGGAAACTATGAATACGGCCGTTAGTTTCTAGTCTCGGCGGCACGTTTGTTTTATTTTAGATGTAATCAACATGAATCAAACTTTGCATAGGGAGGTTTGAGTTGAAGCAGTATTACAATTCAAATATCTGAAGACAAAAAATCCATTACGACTCATTCGTCTCGAAATAAGGGTTATTATAATGAAAAACACACCTCCGCTCGTGATATTATACTGAGTATTAATAAAAATTACCAACGCACACTATAATGCAAGGTGTATAGGCGTTGTAGGGCATGTCCTACTGACATCCAGAATAAGAATGAGTTATTTTTTTTCTTTTGATCTCTATGATAAATTTTGATTCAGTGTCTTGGAGTAGGTCTTGACAGTGGGGTAACGATGGGGGGGATAAGGGGGTCAGATCACCCCCCCCCCCAAAGCATCAAGGAAATTTAGAAAATATTTAAAACTATCGTCTAGTTTTGACACAAAATAACTGTATCTGCTTAAAATCAAAGAATATTTATAAATGTCATGGAAATGAGACTAAAATGATGTAAAATGTATTTTCAGGCATGTCATTTTTCAAAAATTTTCCACGAACCGGATTCCTGGACCACATTCCTAATTCCTTCTCATACCACTCAGGTCTTAAAGAATATTAAATTAAAATTTTTCCTAACGTTTTTGTATGTCTATACACCCTTATCAGGCCTTTTTTGTCAAAGCCAATTCATTGCAAAAATTCCCTGATGAAGCCATATAACCACACAGAAACGTTGACAAACATATGCATTTAAAAATCTTCGAGACCTATGCTCCAAGGCACTGAATCAACAATACCAATGAGAACAATGGCATTGCGTTTAGTGACAGTAGTAGATGAATGGGACTCCATTGGAGTTGATGACATTCTCCGCTGACTCGACACCTCTTTCATAGCCGTGAGGACGATCGCAGCTTCCAAAGCCACTCCCCTGGCCTCTTCCCCGGTCGCGAAGTTTCGGAGCGGATGTTTTTTCCGTTGCCCCAAGAGGGAGTCACCGACAATCTGACTCCGCACTTTATCAGACTTTTAACACTTAAGTCGTATTTCATTGGCTCAAGCGTGAGATCCGAATTCGCAAACACTCCTGGAGGGCCACGCAAATTTTTTTGCCCTTGGCCCTGACATTAGTTTTTTTCCCTCATGTAATGTACCTGGTGCTTCCTGTAATTCTCTGAAATCTTTCGCGTGATTTTATCCCTTAGGTGGTATCTAAAACAAAATATAATGTGCTACCTTTTACTGCTGTCTTTCTGCACACCGGTACATATATATATATATATATATATATATCCGTACCTGTTGTCCCAACTACCTCCGTGTGATTTCCTTTCTTTTTTTATTGCCGCATTCCAGTTGTCCAGCGTTAAAAATTTTCCTCTTAGTTAATTTTACTGCATTATGCCACATACAATTAATCTACCTATTGATTTGAATACACTCAACCTGTATCTACTTAATATTATAATTTGGAAATAAATAAGAATAATTATGGAGAGTGCTACGTCAATTTTCTTCCATATTCATTAAATGAATCTCTTCGTCAACAATGAAGGCTAAATATTTCCCTGAACTTTTTAATTGTGTTTCGTTTATCTTGACAGACATTCCTTCTTTTAACATTAACTTTGCCTAGTTAAACTAATTAAGGCTATTTTATTTTGGTGCGATTAAATGAATACACTTGAAACCCTAGTCTTCCTCGAACCTATTCTGCTAAGTCGCGTGGCGCCTATTTGACAACAAAAGTTGTCTTTTCTTTATTCTTTTCATTTTCCTGTGCTCACACCAATGTAAATTCCTGTATCTTATTATTATCTGAAGCTTTTTTATACTTTTTCACTACAGCAAGTTTTAAAAAATCGTGCTATTCATTTGTCTGTTAGACAACCCGTGTGTTACACTAAATTACATGCAAACTACCTGTATTATCGAAGGTTTTTTGAAGCATTTAATTTATTATTTAATAATTGATTTATAACTTAATATTTAGACAATTTAATATCCTTCTCTATTATTATCTATATCTCCATAATACCCTGCGAACTACCTACCGGGTATTTGTCAGGGGGTGTACAGTTACTAGCATACAGCACGCAATTGGATCCCCACATGCTCGTCCCACGGACATAAAAATCTTACGCGTAATACAAAAACTACGTCCAAATTCTTACAAAGGCAAAACTTGCCAATGATTAGTAATTCCTATGCATAATTAATCCTCGTAAGATTGAAAAAATGGAAAAATAAAAAAATGCAATGAGTCGTCCTTAATTTTATTATTCGAGACGCCAATAATATCCTTAACAGAACGAGGAAAGAATGACATTTTCAATCTCTCGGTTTTGCAAACTATTTCTTTTATTACCTACTCGTGATCAAGTCTACCAATATATGACGCTAAACGAAGGATATTTTTCACTTCGTCTGAGAAAGTTTTTTCTCCGAATTTACTGATTAAATTTATCTTGTAATTTTCTCTACGACCCTGTGAAGATTCATATCCCCACTCGCCTAGACATATTGGAAACGCTGCACTTTTTATAGCAACAACTCATCACGAATCTGGACGCCCTTCGCTGCACTCTATTGATTTCAGATATCAGTCCCACTTCACAAGGGTCTCGTACGATAGCTGCTTATTCCAAGTGAATCCGTGCTAGAGACAGGTTGCTTATCTCTTTCACCTTTCTCTAGAATTTACTGAAAATAATGGAGTAAATATTGCATAAGTGTTGTTAAAAAATACACATCAAAATAAATGCTCAATCATTTATTGATAGAAATGCCAGTCTTTGGCAATTCTTAATATTGTATTAGATCATTTTATTTGATTAATTTCAGCTGGCAGTAAATTCTGGCTGGTAGAGAAAGATATAGAAAGGTCTATTTTTAGTGCCCTTCTATCGTAATCGCCATAAATTTCTCTGTACACAACTACATAACCGGCGAAGAGATGGATTTTGATTATAACCGCAGTGGTATTCCATTAATGTACAAAAGGAACAAAAGAAGGCCTATAGCTCTTCCTTGGGGTACACTAGGGTGTCGCTTATTTTTTATTTTTTCTCGGATTTTTTATTTCTGCCTCTTAAAATATGCTATGGGGTGCAGAATGGATATCCTAAAAATTTCAGCTCAATTGCTTAACATTTATAGGTCGCTCAAAGAGCATAAATGCAATAAGATTTAATTTTCCCGATTTTTTTAAGTAACATCATTTTCATGGGTAACGCACAATTTTGCAGAACTTTAGGAGCAAAATTCGCTCCATTTTAACATCCATTCAACAGTTTTCTAAGAACGCAATACTTATCCGCGAGCTACAGCCACGCGTCACACCCATGACGGCAAGCTGGTCACTCGTAGGCCGCATTCACGGTCAGCGACCGTCATTGCCTTATGCCCCTCGCGCCTTCCCAAACAAAAGTCGGCGAAAGAAAGGAGGAGTTGAATACTATGCTGGCGTTTTTCATACCAGTGTACCCGGTACACCTGAGGTAACTTGCACACTATTCGAGCTAAATCCATCGAAAAAAATCTTTACCTTGGTTGTTTTAGAAATCCTTGATCCAATCCATTACGGATTAATCTACTGTTTACTCCTTATGCCTCCGACTTTTGAATCAGCTTTGAATGCAGATCCTTATTTAATGTCTCTCTGAAGTCTAAAAATATAGCATCAACTTGAGCATGCTTATCAGCCAAGGCAAAGATATCATGGACAAAGGAAGCAGCTTTGTTTCACAAGGCCTCCAATTTAAAACAAATCAGTTCTCTTCTTTTAACCGTTGCTAACAGACTTTAGGTGTCTAGATGATCCATAATCGAACTAAAAATAATATTAACGAATATTTCGCAATAAATGGAAGTGAACGAGATAGGTCTGTCATAACTAGCCTTTTTCCTATCCCCACCCTTAAATATAGGCTTGACGTTCGCATTCATAGGATGATTAAAACTAACCTCCGGCTAAATATAATTGAGGTGGCTCGCAGGGTACTATGTCGATGTAGGCAACCCTAAAGCCCTCAACAGGAGGAAGTTGCTTAGGCCAGAGAATTTGTTACAAAAAAACGAAGGAGTCCATACGAGCAAAATTGATTTCAATTCTGATATGCTTTTACCAAAGTGAAAGGTAGGATATTTTGAGGAAAGATAACGTTTAATGCATTTGAAATATCGGCTTGTACAATATAAAGGAACACAAAGAGGAACGAGGGAAAACTCCAATTGGTAGACGAAACCCTTCATGAAATTAGTTTTTGTTTCCAGCAAATGAATATATAAAGGGGAGGATAAAATAAGTCTTCAAGTCCGTCTGAAGGGGAGATGCTGAGTGGGGAATGGCTGAGGAAGGGGAGAGCTCGTCTCATTAGTTGGGTGGGATTAACGGGAGGGTGAACGTGTGCGCAGCTGAATACAAACGGTATGCAAATAAGCGTGGTGATTGAGTGTGCTTTTTCCTTCCTTTATTTTACCTTCCCTCCTCTTGCCACCGTTTTAAACATCGTGTGCGCCCCACTTATTTGCCGTCTCAAACCATTCAGCCGTGTGCATCGCACCACTTCACTCACTATGAAAGTTCCTCAACCGCTGTTTCCCCAACAAATTCCATTGCAATTTCTCTGACTACTCCGATATAGCCCTTCATTCGTACAGAGGAATTAAAATACTTATGAAAAATCGTCAATTATTGCTTTTTTATAATTTTAAAGAGGATATCTCTTTGTCTGTACGCTATGCGTTTCCATACGGCTGCACGGATTGCATCCATAGTTAATACAGAAGTACATTTCATGCTCTTGAATCCCGTAAGTGAACCCCGTGCTGATTGCATCGTTTTCTCATTACCATTAGTTATGTCACGCCATAAAACCTCTGCGGTTGGACATTCATCCGGTTAGTGAAACTCTTGTCAAAATTGTGATTATTAATCCATTCAGCAAGCAAAATTGAGTAATTTTAGGTAGCCGCGAAGGATAACCTGTTTGAGGCTACTATCCAAAATAATAATACATTATGCTTTACATATAGCGTAGCTCATTTTGCGCTACCTTGATAATCTATGCTAACAAAGCTTATGTGCATACATGAAAAAAACAACTAAAGTAGAATTTGTTATTCATTTACATCAATATTTCATAACAATATTTATTCTACACTTTCTTTAGTGAGAATTCAAGAACGTGCATTTTGCAAAAACTTTTTCAAAGACTTGGAAATAAAGCATGACTGGGGTAACAAATTAAAAACCTTTTGTCCTACACACAAAAAACATCTTTTAAATAAAGTCATATTTGGCTGTGGTAAGGGCACACTTATTTTACGCAGGGCAAAGGGAGAAGGCAGGGACTGAAATATTTTAGAGCTAGAGTAATTGAAGGGAAAAGGTGCAAGAAAAAGGGAATCAATGACATCACACTTACCTACTAACCCTCTCGGTGTTAATCTTTTTCCTGGGGCATTTGTTCACTTGACGTTTTTGGACTACGCACGCACGGGCTCCCATAACGATCAATGTTGTGGAGCGGGATATAAGCAAATCCCGTGCGCTGTAATCGGAATTCGTTTTTTTCAATATTTAAGGTCTAGTGTGTTCCGTTCACCGTCCTACTTCAATTTTGAGTCAATAGATATTAGGAAGGGCACCATCATCATACTTACTTTGTTCCTTCAGCTAAAAATCCTGCTATGTGACCATTAATTCCAAGTTACAGTTTCCCACTTCTCTCGGCACTATCCTTCCCGAGCAGCGCCGGGTGACAGTGGGGTAGCCAAGAATTTAGTTCGAAGGGGTCCAAAACCTGGAGGAAAATTTTTGAAAAATATGGTACTAAGTAGACGGTTTTAAACTAATTTTAACACTTTTCATGATCGAAAAAACTTCGCTGCCGAGCATGGCTTTAGCGTAGAGTACCCTGCTAGCTGGTAGCGTTTGACTTAGATAAGGATTATTAATACCTTATCAAACGAAGGAAACTTTCCGACCTTAGACAATTTTAATAAGTGATTATTAGGAGATGTTTCCCTTAGCTCTGTGCTTCATGCATGTATTGGTAATCCCAGACGATGTAAAACTCCTATCTACTCGTATAGAAACTAGGTCCCAGTGACGTCACGTGGAGCGGCATTGCATGGGCGCCAATCTGGCCTTTTTCAAATGTGGTTAAAATTGACCATTGCCATTCGTCTAAACTGGTATTTCTAGAAACAAATAATTTTTATATTATGGAGACACTAATGGTGGGAAACGAATCGCAATCAATGCCGTTCGTTTTCTTTGATGAAGGAAACTACCCTATTCCGTCGATAAAATTATGTGAATCAGAACGTTTATTTGTTTTGATTGTATTTTATTGGAACAAAATGTATGAATCACGAATTAGAGGAATCACGTATGGAGAAAATTTATTTTGAACACTCTAGTTTACTTTTCCATAATTTCAGCAGTATTATAGGAAAGCCACATGGTTTCAGTGACTTTTTTTTCCAACAAGTCCCCATGCATCTGAAAAATGTCATTCATCGTTCACGACGTAGGTTTTCAGTGCTGTGCTTTGTTTTCGACTGTAGAGTAGCTCGCTTTTGTTTTATGCATCTGAAAAATGTCCACCATCGTTCTTGACGTAATTTCAAGCCAGGCACTCGGGCTCTTTCTTTGGTCTTTCACGAGACTAAAGCGATGCACAAAAAAAAATTACGTCACATAGCCCACCAACACGGACCGTAATTGTGAGGTTCTCCTTTCACCAATACTTAGACCTCAACGCGTAGGACAGTGTTCGTAATTTAAACGAGTAACTCTGGAAATATCCATTTTTGTGAGTCCTCTAAATGATGGCTCACTAACTCAATGCTTTAACCAGTTTTTTCTGGAAGGATTTTTGTCGAGAATAACAAAAATGCATGTTTAACTTCCTCGATAAATTTGGCAATGCCACAACAGAAAGCCGGTTTGCAGAAAAACGAACGTGTACTGAACGCCATCTATTATTCTTCTAAGGAACTAACAGCTAACTGCCGCTCACCCTGTATTGGAATCGAGTAGGAGTTGAGTGATATCTTAGCTGCCGCGGAGTCATTACCGGAGTTAACTTCCTCTATCGCTGTTATTTTATCTTCCCAAAATGTTTTCTTCCATTATTAAAGTTTGAGTTAATAAAACTGGTAGAAATCGTATGAAGCACTAAAATAAATTACTACAACACTGTGAATTACTAAAATTTGACGTTACCTTTCCCGTGAATTCAGAATCGGCCAAATCACAGCCTAATTTTTGTGTTAATTACACTTTTTTCACGCTATTTTTTATGAATTGACTAAGAGGCACTGAAATCCTAACACATAAGTGATCCTTAGGAATAATTCATAGCTGATTTTGTTCATAAATTGGCCTTTAAAACTCTCCACGATTTTCACAATACTGCTCTACAAATGAACTGCTGAAAGTCATAGATCTCCCTCTCCACATTTTTTTACTTACACTTTCTTCCTCCAATACAGCACTTATTTACAGTACAAACTCGGATATGAGACGAACCTTTCCCCAAAAATCCAGCCGAAATTGAGGGCGCACCACATGAACTAATTCCTCTACCATTCCCCCTACTTTCCGGATAAATTACGTTTTAATCCTTCTACTCCTTACGTAACCGGTTGAAGAATGAAAAAAAACATGGGAAACAGATGAGCAGTTAGCAAAACGCCAACGATCCGAGATAAACAAAAGGCTCCGGAAAAGACAGTGCAGAAAAAAATTCTGCGGAAAAGTCGTAATTCATTTCAAAATCCATCCGTGCAAAATGTAAGCGTTAATAGCTTCCGTGCTTAGGAGATAGTGCCGATTAAAAAAATTCCCGCTTAAATTATGATACGCAACTGGCAGCCTTGAAGGGAGGCGGAGAGTATATTCTAAGATCTACATTTACATGACACCCTACGAGCTAAATATTGAGGGTTGATCAGGGGAAAGTATTTCTTCCCGACATTCATAGAGCTGCATGTAGGTGCTATCACTATGGCATGTGCACACATCAAGGTTGGGGTAAAGCTAGAACCATCCATTCCACTGTAATTATTTCGGATTAAAAGCTACAAATATAATAATCTTATTCAAAATTGCAACTTACATTCAGCTCGTAGCTTTAAACTAATAATTCTACAATTTGCTTCGGGGGAATTCGGTGTGGTATGAGGGTTGCTCATACTTATATATTTTTACAATACGCACGCATTGGCAAACCAGCTATTCCATAAATAATTTTCTGACAGAATGAAATATAACTATATCTAAAACCTTGAGAGTCAAATAATAGTTTCCCCTAGAATAGTAATCTTCGCAGGAGATGAATTGCGGGTATTCACCACAAAGAAAAAAAATTTTTTTTGGGCTGTAGCCCCAACCCCCCACGGTACGTGCTTGACGTACTGTGAGCTCCAACATCTCCAAATATAATTTTAAAAACGATAATTTTTTTTTCGTTGCGAATGTTTAGCAAGGTGTGCGCCTCTGCCACGAGCCCATACGGACTTTTAACATGCAGTCGCTCGAGTGGGAAACTTTTGCTCCAATCTGACGAGTGATTGGATGGCGACATTACAGAGGAGCGTGACGACGTCACTCGCGATTGAATCGGATTTGCCGAGGTCTGGGCCACCCCCTTGAAGCGGAAGCCTCCATTGAGGGAAACGACGTCGACATCGTTTGCAGGCATTCGTATGCAGATGGGAGCGTTCGCGTGTCTTTCACGCTCTTACTTGGGACGACTTCATCGCGACTTGAACCGAGTTCGTTCCGCCACGAGATTGAGGCGACAAAGTGCCCAAATAAGATTCCACGGCTTCATAGCCTGCTCCGTGATGTTTGCGCCACAATCTTTTTAAATCTTCGGCGCTTATTCACTTTCCTCTCCCTTTTTTTTGCGAGAAGAATTTCCATGATATATTCATAAAGTCAAAAAATATGATTTTGGCAAGGCTCACATCCCATAGGGGCTACAATTACGACGCGGAGGTTTAAAGATGGCGTCTTCTCTTCGCCATAAAGAGCTGCATGGGCGGAAACAGCGGCATAAGACTCGCACTTGATACGCTATGTCGGCCCCCATCTCATACGCCAGGTGTTTCGAAGGGCGCGCGCATATTAGGGGAAGGCCATTGCGTTGAACGCTCTTAAGGGTCGTCGTGTGCGGAATGTTGCGTCACGTAACGACCTCATTTGGGACGGCTTCTGCAACTGATGACGCAGAACAAAAACCATATCAGGTGTAATGGGAAATAATGTATCCCTAGGAGCCGTGAACTGTCCATCAAACAAAGTGATTTACTGGTTAACATAAGGATTTCATGAGAGTCGTTAATCCTCCTAGGTGCTCTTAAAGGGCAGCCACTTCTCTCACGACCCTATTCTTCAGGTCGACATGCGTCTCACCTCATTTCATCCCATTCATCAATCTTGTTCTTTCTCTACTCCCTCCCCGCTAGCCCAAAATTCATCCCAAAGAGACTGTAATAGACTTCTGTATTCCCTTTCCTTTCCCTCGGTGTCTTCTCCAGACACTACTCTCCCTGAGAAAAGAAATAAATGCTGTTTCCATGAAACTTCAAAACATGTCCCTCTAATTGTACTTAAGCATTGAAGATAAGAAAAATAAAGCTGCCCCGAGTCCCTGCTATATACTTTTAAAATTAAATTATACATTCAGAGTTGAACATGCGCTGCAGTAATTCCAGTCCAGGAATGAAAAAAAAAATGATTTTAACTAAAGTATTGTTGTTTTTGAGAATAAAACTCGTAGTAAAGTTAGCTCACAATAGTAGAGAACGCAAAGGTAGAGGAATTTTATACGTGGCGCGACAGAAGAATTATTTAAAAAATCAAATGGATCGATTGAGTACGTAATGAGAAAGTCCTTAGAGAAGAAAGGCCCTACCTAATCAATTATATCTCGCCCTATAATAGTGTACTTTTTTGGCACCACTCAAGCGAGGCAAAAAGAATTTTCTGCTCAAATCGTCTTTAAGAACAACTTATAAAAAACCGTGTAGAGATGTTGGAGGTTTTTCTTTAGTTTTTTTGGTCTTTTCTTTAGTTAAGATCTTCATTTACGTAACATATTAATTGAAATATTAATACCAATATTTAGCGATCACAAAACATATCACAAGATTTATTCTTCCATTCAAGATTTTTATATAAATAAATATATAAATAATTCTCAGTGAATACTGAGAATGCTGTTGCTCTTCTGCGTTATAAATGCGCAAAGTGGTCCCACATTCTCTATAAAATAGTTTTGCCACTCCATCGAAAACTAAAATTCATTATAACATAAGTTGATACATGAGTAATATATTGATGAATAATTTACTATGAAAAATAGGTTTCTTCCCTGAGAAGATAACTTTCTTCTTCCCCAAGCTTTACACTACACTTTTTTATCTGGTGACCTCGTTTCGATCATTCTTGTTTCTATTCAGCCTTATTTCACCGTTTTACTTCTTCTCTTCTCCAAGATAACACCATTTTGTTTCATATGTCAGTGTAATACTTTACCTTGAGTATCGCCGACTATCCACGAGAACCAGTCTGTGGATTCACAAAATGAAAATTTAGTTTCACATTTTGACCTTACGTCTGGAAGTGTTTCCAATAGATCACCCAACAAACGCACTTGCTATGCATTTCTGTCTTTTTTCGTGATAAATATGAGTACCTTTTTTGGGAAATGAAAAATTTCTCGTAGTATTCCACAGAATTCCTTCCAAACTTAAACCTGAGGCCGTTTTTCTTTTCGGTACAGTGAATGCATTTTTCCGCATGCATCATTATATTAAAATAAAGTCAAAGATGCATTTTAAGCCATAGGGTAACTTATGAATAGCCTATTTTTATGAGATGCGAATCATTGGCAGATTTTACTCAGTTGTTCTAAGTTTTACTCTTAGAAATGAAAGAAAAATCCTGTGCATATCGTTAAATATGGCAAATCAATTTATAAAAAAACAAGTACCCATAAAAAATTTTCCCACGTCTTTTTACTAAAATATCCATATAACACTTTATAAATAAATAAACTTGTATATTTTCATATATTTAAAGTGTATCGTACAATCTAGTAGCAGTTATATATCGTAATGTTACACATTCTGTGACAATTAAAAATTATCTCGGTCACATATTGTAATGGGTGAATCACAATATTTCTTTGACAAAGGATCGAGCCATTCTTTGAGTGTACACATTTACTAAGCTAAGAAATATGATAAAACTGAGAGATTGAGGCGTGACTTGGTGAAATCGCGTCATGTTGAATAAAAAACCTTGTAAATTTCACAAAAATGATTTAGATAACGACCAGTTTCGTCGCCTTGCGGCATCGTCAGGTGAGAATACAGGATACAGGGAGAATATGAGAGTAGGGTATGCAGGAAGACACTCTCCCTGGCACCTGACGATGTAGCACGGCGACGAAACTGCTCGTTATCTAAATCATTTATGTGATCTTTTTAGGTTTTTTATCTCACATGACTCGATTTCACCAAGTCACGCCTCAATCTATCAGTTTATCATGTTTCTTCGTAAAGAGCGCACACTGATACCGCTTCACCCATTTTTTCGTGATTCATCACTCGTTTTAACCCTTATCCGGGCACCTCAAATCTCTAACGTAACCGGGCAGGCAGGGTCCATCGGACCCTACATGTTGAAATAGCCCTTTTGCTCAAGTGGGATACTCTGCCAGCAGAAATAAAATTAGATATTGTCAAATAATGGTAAATAATACAATTACATGCATTTTAAATGAATTTTAATGGTCATAGATGAAAAATTTACATGTCAATTACATTTGAAATCTGACAAAATTTGAAACCTGAAATTATTATGATTTATTCTTCATAAAAATGAACTCTAGTACACAAATTGAAATTCAGAATCTATCAACATGATAGGTAAAATTTATTGATATTCTCTTGTCATATTAGTCAAATAAAAACAACATAACTAAGCTACTTATTATTAGGGAAAAAATCGTCATTAAGGCCAGTGTAGGCTACCCATCAACACTTTTTGCACTTTTTACATAAACGTTTAACGGCACTATGCTCATTGCACACTGATTGCTCACAATTGCTACATATCTGTTTTTGCTTGCGATGTTTTGCATATGGACACAAATAACATCTCTTTTTGGTTACATTGGAACTTGATTGACTTAGCTGAGAAATTTCTCCATCAAATATCTCCTTAGCCATTAGTATGTTTCTAGACAAACCCAAGTTGGATCGTCTTTCAATGTGGACCTGAACTAGGCTCTCCGATACACTTTGAATAAATAATCTTCTTGAGTAGTGTTTATCAGCATTCCAATTTGGATGAGTATTCATCCACACCACACACGCAGCTACTCCACTCACATCCAAGCCATTCATGAAGAACGCAAAAGGCCAACGATTTGTGCGCCTTTTACACATGTAGGCATGTACTAACTGGTCAAGGGAATCGACTCCTCCTTTGGTGGAGTTGTAGTGATTGATTATTTCAGGTTTAGTGTTCACATCCTCCATAACTGTATTACTATGGTGCATGGTCGATAAAAGAACTACCGACCTTCTCATCTTGGGTACATATGATACTAACGTACTATTTGCGGTGAAACCAAACAAAGAAGAACCAACTTCACGACTCTTATTGGCTTGAAAAGTGACTGGAATAAATCCTTTATTTTTTCTTACAGTTCCAACAAGAGTTAGGCCATTACTGAGAAGGTTCTGTGCAAGCTCCATATCAGTGAAGTAATTGTCACACGTTACATTTCTGTTCGTCTTTTGGTATGGCTCAGTTAGCTGCTGTACAACTCTTCGACCCAAACCAGGCAATGCTCTTTCCCCTCCCTCTTTTCCCAGATAAGGTAAAGAGTTTAGAGGGTAAAACGTTTCTGAATCACAGGCCCACCAAACTTTCATGCCATACTTATCGGGCTTTGAAGGCATGTATTGTTTGAATGGACATTTACCTCGGTAAGGAATGAGCTGTTCATCTACAGTGATATTTGATCCTGGCAGGTAATGTTTTTTAAAATTTGTATTTAGCCTTTCCCAGACTTCTCGAATTGGAGCGAATTTATCTTTCTGGCGCCGTACTGATCTCGTTGCTTTATCATCAAAGCGGATAAATGCTAACAAGTATTTGAATCTTTTCAGTCCCATGGTAGCCCTAAATATAGGTGGTCCATACAACTGACTCCAGAGAACATCGTAGCTCGTATGGTTTGATCGCAGGTGACCTGCGGTAAGAAGCAAGCCAAAAAATGCTCTAATTTCAATACAGTCACAAGGTTTTCACGCAATTTTTAACTTTTTTGATGCATTTACCCGTACAGCTTCCATATTTGTGAACTTGACAATATCTTCCACCAATGAGTCATCAACAAAGAGTGAAAAAGCATCAATCGGACTCATTAAAATTTTCCCTGGCGGTAATTTTATTTTGTGTGTTTGGCCCTTTATTATGTTGTGAGCTCTAGCTCGCCCCACTGGAAATGGCTGAGAATTCCATACAGTGCCATCCTTACTGAGAAATGAAATCGGTCTTTCAGATTCTGCCGTGGCCTCGGTATCCGAGAAGTTTTCAGAATCATAATCACTAACTTCAGATGCCGCACTTTCATTGTCACCTTCACTGGAACTCTCCTCTTCGATAGACTGGTAATCCATATCATCGTCACTCGTTCCCTCGATATTCAGAAGTTTTTGTATGTCATCTTGAGACAAAATCTTTTGTCCAGCCATGATCTAAGAAATAAAAACAACATTTTTGTTCATATGACTTCTCAAAAATTAGGAATTATTTCCTTAGTACTCTCGAGCATTAGAACTTACTTGTGCATATGATTTATTCAGGTTCGTGAAAGAAACGTGAAAATATCTGCCGTCACTCAGATGCTCACTCAGGTGATGGATGGTGTTTACGAAAGAGGAAAAGAGGATCTAAAAATTACAAAAACAATTTAGTTCATAGAACTTCTCTAAATTTACGAATTACTTCCCTAGTAATTTCAATCATTGAAACTTACCTGTGCATATAATGCCTTCGGGTTCGTAAATTTCTGTTGTCACTCCAATGGCCGTGTTACTTGATGCAATACGAATAACACACTGAGACGGTAGATTCATATAGAAACCAATAGCCTTGGAATCAATTATGTGCAACTGCTAATCTGTCTTTATGTACACTTTGTAACATTTTGCCCGCACTCTACTCTTGTGGTCATGTTTGCCATAGTTTGTATGGGGAAGGGTGATGGAGGGGGGATGCAGAGGCGATAGGGGGGGTTAAATCGGCAGGAGAGAGCAGGGGAAGAAGAAAACGAGGAACGATGGACACTCATCAGTACATTAGGATTGGTAAATACCGTTGGAGGATTTTTAGGCGGGTAATATTGATAGGAACGTTCAAATTTGAAGTGTGGCATGAGATATGTTTTTTTAGATCTCTAAAGTCCTTAGGAGGACGCTGCAGAGAAATTCGGAGGGTCAATGAGTTATTAGGAAACATATGGCTCGTTTTCAGTGACCATTCGCAGTGGGTTTCCATATGACTCAACCTAAGGGAGTTGTTCTTTTAGCATTGGCCCTTCGGCGACCACCTCGAGGCATTAGAAATAAGCGAATGAATGAATAAAAATTGTTCCCTCCTTACATTTATGGGTGCAGGTAATGATGTTTGTTCCCTAATGTTCATTTTGCACCCACTTCACTCTCCTTCACCAGGATTTTCAAACCGTAATACATCAGTGACTATCCATTGTACACCCTTCTCCATATTTTCCCTTCTCACCTTCCCCTGCTATCTGCCCCCATCTTACCACCCGCATTACCTAGAAAAATATTCTGCGTATAGAAACTATTTATTTAATATTTCACAAATTATAATTTCCAGCCTTGATAGCTAAAATAACCTCCACAATTGAAGCTCACACAATCTGGATCACTCACAAAATATGTGCACGTAAGCATCCAAGTGCAGCGTGTTGCATAACTGGTGAACAATCACCTCCTGCCATACACCAATGCGTTAGCTCACAAGGGGTCATGTAGATATATATTTGAATATTCGGAAATTATACTTGTAAAATGACAAAATTGTACCTTTTATATTAACCCTATGATGTGCAACTGATCGCGTACGTGAAGGGTCCATCGGATCCTGCTTGCCCGTTTACGTTAGGAAAAGTTTAAATTTATCATAAACAATGAAGCAGTATTTTTTAAAATTCTTAAAAATATCTTCCATATGCTATTTGTTTGTATGAACAAAGTCATAGAATTTCAGAGCGGAGGAATATTTTGTTCTCATGTTATCACCTGAAACAAATGCTATAGGGCCCGTTGGACCCTCCTTGCCCGGATAAGGGTTAAACTTATACAAGCGCCATTAAGTCTCAGGGTGTGTAGAGAACATTTTCGTTTGATATGCTAAAATTTGCCTTTATCTTCAATTTGGAAAATTTCCAACAGTACTTTTTTCATATTTAAAATCTCTACATTTCAGATATAGACAAAATATGACAAATCCAAGCCTACATCGTATTAGCTGAGAAATTCTTTAAGGTTGATTTATATTTAAACAGCAATATAGCAAAAAAAATCTAGATGAGTCACGGAGAAGACAGATAGTATGGACAAACTGGTCGCTATTGAAATCATTTACGTGAAATGTACAAGTTTTTTTTCAACAAGAAATATGATACTTCTTTCATGCAACTTATACATTAGTTACAAAAATTTTCTCAAAGAGGCAAATGGAAAATCGGTCGAAAGATACTATGCAAAAATTCCGTAAAGCATTGCATAGGTAAATCCAGGAAAACATGAAAATTTGATGAGCTTACTATGACTATAGAGGCAAGAATTGATCAATAGCTGACCAGTTTATCTCCCATGTGTGCCACATATTTCACCGTTTCCGATTCCGTTGGAGCAGGTGGCCGGCTTTAATAAGGGGAATCTCTGCTAACTAGTCCCTTGTGTTTTATGGTATTGCTTTCATAATAGGGGTGGGCGATCGATCTCGGCGGGTGTCAATAGAAATTGAAATACCAAAACGGAAATGATAATGAGAGGTAGGAACGATACCTTCATGAGGTTAGGCGCCATAAAATTAGCTATTTCTAAGCTTGAAATTAAAATACGGAGCGTCTTTTCTTTCCAAATAACGACAGCTAGTAAATAATTGTGGCGATTAAGATCGCCTTTGACCGCAAACACGTCTAATACACTGTCTTCGCCTTCGTGAAAAAGACCCCAACATCACCTTGAACAAGAGGCAATTAGGTTTACTCATAATTTCAGGAGAAGTGAGAAAATATGGTACACATGGAGCACTGGATAAAAATGTCTGTCGCATGAGCATCTCACGTTGTTGGTAATTTATATATAATAAAATATTAAAGTGGACATGGATTCAAAAAAACTATTTTTAACACAATTTAAAAATTAAATGACGAATTATTGCCATCGGCAGACAATGATCCTGGAATTGACTTGGTGCCGCAGCTTTAAAATAGTATATACAATTGAAAATCTTCCACTCAATTCCCCATAAAACTATCATTTCACAATAACATCGTCCCCATGTTTTCTCCCTTCTTCCATCTCCTGTTCTATCCACCTTATTTGAGCCAACGTCGATGAAGGAGAATTAACTGCGTTAAGTAGAACTAACTACATTATGCGGCTGATGGTGGAACGTTCACAATTCCCTCCAGCTTCTCATAAATGTATATGATAGCTTGCTAGTTAAGTTCTGTTATACTGCATTAGCATCATCTGTTTTACATTCCTTATTTGGTCCAACGTCTATTTTATTAAATATATTTTTGTTGGATGTTGTGACGCGTGGTCCACCGCTTATGATTCAGCCCGGCTCCTCCTAACACGGGTGTGTTGGGTTTGGTACAAGTTATCTCATGCCTCCTTTTTCACTCTTTCTAAAAATTTTATGTTAGTTGTAATAATATTTTAAAAATTATTTAAAGACATCACCTAAAATTGTGTGACTTGTGGTATAGCGTCCATGATTTAGCCTCGTTACTCATGGACGATAATTGTGGCTCAGTAAAGCATAAGGCTTTGAATGATGGAAAATACTGAGGAAGGAAAAAAATATAGCCGACGCGTCGTGGCAGGGAGGACAGCTCAGCGTTTCTCTTCGCAATGAAAGTGGTCGCGATGAATTTTGATGGGACTTACGGTCCGATTTCCATTGTTGTCCATTCTCGTACTTCACCGTCCTTGGGGTGTGTGTCCCTAGGGGACTGACGCCGCCCGCGAGGGTGTGAAAAATCCCTCGAAAGGGACGCAAGAGTTGTGGGGACAATTGATGGGGATCGGGGAGAATGGGTGTGGTTTTTCGCTACGTCATATTGTGTGTGGACTGTGCAAATTTAAATTCAAGCTTCGAGCAAAGAAAACTTTAAAGGCCGAAACAAATAAAAATATTGAGATTATTTCATGCATTAAAGTTATATTTATATGTAGCCCAGTCATTCAATGTTTGACCTCCTATATTTTTGAATTTAAACCAAATACCATGAAATATTTCACACTGTAAGAGAACGTGTCAACAAACCAGTGCATAAACAATTTTGCGTCTCAGAAAAAATGCAGAGGTAAAAATCTTCATATTTTAATGTCGGGTGTGCAGTACACACGGGTAATGTCAAAATGGGAAAATATCCTTAAGAATCGAGACGATTGCGTTTTCGTCACTGTATAAATAACAAGTTTCAATAACTCAGCCATTCAATCCGAAGGTTGTTTTGAATAGCTCACTCAGACTTGGTCACGGGCGTTTGAAATTCGAACATTCAGTGCAGGGGGCCCAGTTTCTTTCCCTAAGCCACTCCGCACTTCGAGGATTTTGTTTTGGGGGATCCGAGAGCTTCACACGGGATATGAACCCGAGGCCCCTCGATCTGTAGCCAAGCGCTTTATCCACAATGCTACCGTGCTCCCTATTGGCTGTTGATGACCAAAAAAAAACAAATATTACGATGACAAACTTAGTGGAACAAATAACGATGGTGTGAGCAAATGACCCCGTATTCAATCACGCATTGCGTATCTTTAAAATAAGTAATAAGTCACCACAAGCGAACAGTCGATTGGTAGTGATGAATTCTTTGAGGTTTATCATGCTACTTTCGGGGTACAAATAGTAGACCTTTATTGCTTGTATCTCAAATATAGAATTTTCTCTCACTCACTCACTTAGTCATTCAACTCTAAGGTTGGCATGGATAAGTAATGGTAGAGCTCACCCTAGACTAAGGCCTGAATCACACGATCATTTTTTTTCGTCATTTTCGATTGATCACGCCAGCGTTCACTCGAATGATCACTCGGAAATGATCATCGCGCGCAATTGTTTTTCGCGATCACTCCAATGATAAGGATTCCCATTACTATTTTCATCACTCGTCTCGTCGCTTTTTCCGTCGCTGAAACCGTCACTGAAACCCCATATCAGCCAATCGGAACGTATTCCCGTATGGAGCGACTGCAGCGCACCGTTTGACAAATCAATGGGAACGACATACAACTGTGATATCGGAAATTATGCGAGAAGCAGGAGGGACCGTGTGATTCAGAGAAATTGTCACTCGAGCGATGACTTTTCCCATCCCGAAAAGAGATCGCTCAATTGATCACTAATTGTAAGATGGACGAGACAAATGATCGTGTGATTCAGGCTTATGCCAGAGGCGTGTAAATATCGAAGGTTTAGAAAGGGGGTCAAATTCCTTTACCAGGGCAACCTCGCATAATTTTCTTTCTGGGGGCGTTCAAGATATGCACCCAGGACTCTTCGTTCATCGACCAAGTTCACCAGGCCTCCACGCTGCTTCGCCAAGTTTCAATCATAGTGAATTCTGCCGTGTATTTTATCTTAAGCAGGATAAATTAATTTTCTAACCAGCCTTCCTTGAATCCGATTCCACGATTTCATCATCTCCCAGTGAATTTTACGATTTTAAGATCCCTAAAAGTGTGAGGCGTGGGATCTATAAGATGCTGAATGAGATATCAGGATCAATATTTCGGATCAGCAATGCAGAGGTAACATGATCCGTCTGGGTCCTCTTTCAGCGAGAAATTTTCCTCGGAATAGCCAAATTGGATGAGGGAAAAGTAATGGGATTTTGGGAGGGAAGGTGAATTTGTTGATCTTTCTGTACCGGGACTAGACACGGGGAAAATTTTTACGGAGTGACCCGCAGTGCACCAAATGCGCGGAAAGTCCCCAGAGAAAAAAAATCATCCGCCTTGACGGGGATTCGAACCCAAATCTCTCCATTTCTGGCGGAGTGCTTTAGCCAATTAAACTATCGAGGCGTCTTTTACCACTGATATCTGGTATATTTGACAAAATTCCACAAAGAGGGAATACGCCTCGGTAGCTTAACTGGCTAAGTACTCCACCGGAAATCGGGAGATCCGGGTTCGAATCCCAGTCAAAGGGAATGATTTCTTTTCATTCATTTGTTGCTTCACGCATTGCGTGGAAAAGTATTCCTTGGGCCCTTGCAGAACCTGACTCAATCTTGAGTACTTAATCCACCTCGGTCGTTTGGATCTCAGACTCGAGTTCGAGTTTAATTTCTAGTATTTTGTGAGCTAACTTAAACGCAACTCACTGGAATTATATTAAATGATATAAAACATACAAAATAATGCATCTACCTAAACTTTTTTCAATCATGTTCTCTAAATGGTTTTCTGTTCAGCTGCTTCAAGTTAGACGTTTCGTGGCCTATGCTTATCACGTATTCAGATCAGTCAACTTGTTTTCAAGATGACGTTTCGACGGTATAAATCATGAAACATCATCTCGAAAACAACCTCACGTAGCTAACCCGTAAACTATGGAGAGAACTGTAATCCAGCCCTGCGAAAGCCTCAAGCAGAAATATTTCCTACATCTACGTCCACAAATAACCTTCGAGCCACCTCTAGGGACCCTAGAGTCTAGGGTGTTGGGCAGGGGGTGATCAATCACCAGCATGCAGCATGCAACTGGACTCCCACATGCATACCACACGGTCCAAAAAACGTCACGCATACGTATAAATTAAATTACCATATGCTGTTAGAATAATAATAAAATTCAGGAGCATGCATTAAGTTTTACATAAGTTAGTAAGCTACACTACAAGTCATCTTATCTATTTATGAGTTCTAACGCTGCCGTTATAATCTCTTATTGATCGTTGAAAAAAAGACATTCTGAATCTGTCTGTTCTACAGACTATCCCTATTATTTTATTTATATGATCTGATTGTCATTCATGGTCACCTCCTCATCAAAAATTAGCATTAATGGAGAAAAATATCTCGTGTGAAAGTATTTCACGATACGACATTTTAAAAACGTGAAGCGATGGCGACGGAAATCTTGGGACTTTCACTCGTGACTTCGGCGATTCAATTCGAGTTGGGAGTTATGTGAGGTCTCGTAATACCACCAAGTTGAATTTAAGTTGGCATCAAGGCTTTAGTTACATTTTGTAATATATCCCTTATGCTCCGTGGAGAAACAGACGAAGATAAAGAACAAATCTTTCTTGATGCACAATGCAAACCATTCAATGTCTTACTCATTCCATTTACGGATCGTTCCATGTGAATTCAACACACCACAAAACTTGAAGAATTAGTCTGCCTTTCGATAGATGGACGTGCATAACTCAATTTTTAATATACATTCATTATTTAAACATATATATTTCGAAAGGGGATGAGCCGAGTGTCAATCAATCAAAGTGGCCTGCTTGAATAAAACTTTTGACTCCGAAGGTCATCGGCTGTAAACATTGATCTTTAACCTCAAAACATCCCTTTTACCCATTTTAAAAATAATATTTTGTTGTCCCTATGTTGCACAACATCGACTGAAAATATCAAAAGGGAAAATTAGTACCATACAATCACCCTAAATAGAATTAACTTCACAATCAATGTTCCATAGGTGGCGCCACCGCTAACTTACATGTGCACCATGAACATGCTTACCAACTATTTTCACTAAATTTCCATGCCTAAGTGTCCTTTCACTTTTTCATTGTTTTCCAACCCTACAAAATACCATTTCTTCATTAAAAAAACTACGGTCACTATATTAATGATTGTATGAATTGGAGAGGACCGGGTTGAAAATGGGACTATTTCGGATTGCGGTGACGATGAATCACCCTTAAGTAGGTATGTGGTGCGTCATATTAACAAATTTATATCCTAGGAAATTACAGGTGAACTTAAATCTCATCGTATAAAGCTACAAATTTCCAACAATGAATGCTCAGATGTGTGAATGAGACTCAGTAAAATATCCCGCGGTGACGTAGTACTGCACGAATGACTATTGCATCACGGAGTGCATTTAAGATCGTCAATTTAAGTGACAATGCCTCATGTACATCGACCAGTAGGCCCTGGTTACGTAGTTCATCATCTCGAAATAGCCACGATGTTAGGACCAGCACTTTGGCTTAGAAGTGCATTAGGCTGAACTAAGGACAAAAGAGCTGACCCTGAAAGACCGAAAGACAGGAGAGGGGTGTTGACAATTAATGGAGTTTTGGGGAGAGCATGGGCATTTGTTGTGTCACGTCACTCGTGAAGACGTATTCTTAGTCCCCGCGAAAACCCGCAGACAGCAACTGCCGACTAGACTTGCCGCTAGCTGCAAGCGTAACTCACCCGCCGGCGCCACCATATTTCGCGAGGCCAGCCTTTTTTCTTCAAAGAAAAAATTAACAAAACAAAAGCGACCCTTCGCATCCACCCTCCCACTCTTTTCCCTCGGGACATTTTGAATTCCCCCATTCCATAAAACGCTCGGACTGCGACAGTAGCGACACGCGCGCACACAGCGGCAGACAATATAATGAATGCGAAAATGAGGTGAGGGGGTTGTAAATTATTTCTCTTCCTGCCTTGCCCTACCCCCCCCCACTCCTCTTCACAGTGTCCCTTGGGGCGGATTCCTCTCCACCTCACCACCCTCCCCCCACCCTCCGTTCCATTTTTCGTTGTTGTCGCGGAGACAGGGGGGGTAGAGGGTGGTTGGGGCCTCGCGGGGTCGTTTCGGAAGCCCGCCGGCAGGTTGCGTGAGTGAGTGGCCGATGGAATATTCCGCCGGGGTCCCGGATACGGTTAATGTGCAGATAACTGCGACACCTGGCTTTGTGACACATCATTTGATTAAAGCTGAGCCATTTGCACTGTTTTTTAAGAGTTTCCTGATAATCTACTCCCGATATTTCTTCAAACTGGGAACCACTTATCGTTTAAATTTAAATCATAAAAAAATATACCCTGGCTTTGCGACGTGACGACACCTGGATTCAGCAGCGGATCTTTAGGGTCTACAGCCTCCCCCCCATTGAATCGGAACACACTCTAGGTAAAATCGTCATTTTTGGGGTTTGCCACTCTGTAAAAAAGTATTTAGCTATATTTTCTGATGTATTTACCTTATTTAACGAATTGTAATACAAAATAAGCTCTAAACATAGGGCCTATTTTACACGTCTTTGGTATGTTACAATCCAGTGGCAGATCACAGAGGTGCATTGGGTATTTAATTTACTTTGGATAGAATGGTAATTTTGCTCGGACCCCCACTACTGCTTGGATGTTATCCCCCTCTCACCTCCCAGTCCATATCCAAGATCCACCACTGTTTGACTTTGCGACGCATCATTCGATTAAAGCTGAGCCATTTACACTGTTTTTTTAGGCCTTCCTGATAATCAACTTTAGAATATACAATTATTAGAAAATTATACCCACAGGGTACAAATTTTGAAAAAAAAACGGTCTTTATTCTCCAAGGAAAACCCGCAGAGGCAAAGAAAATAAACACTTGGCTTTAAGACAAATAATTTGTTGTACTTTCAACGTACTGTTGCATCTTGGAGAGCCTATATCTTCTGTTACGCCTTGAATTCAGCTGGATATTACCTCTGTGGAAAATAAGCATCTCAGAGAATGTCATTAACCTCTTTGTCACTAGCACTCACCCTTGAGAACTGAGATGTTATTATTTTCCCTGAAAAATTATTTAAAATGCATAATGAAGGCTGATATGCGTAAAATAAAACATTGGTAATAAAACATGCTCCAAGAACCGTAAAAAGTAACTTGTTACAGCTTTTGGAGCATTTTATTTAACATTTACCTGTCAAGGCCGTAGAGCTCATTATTTCGTTTTAATTGTTACAGTTGACATAATTTTTGACAACGAAAAACCTTACGTATCAAAGCCCAATTTTCTAGGGCTACGGAATTTGGACTGTATTTCTGCAGTTTTATGATTATCTTGTTAAAGAATTTTTATAGCTAAGAGCAGGGAAGGGAGCAATGGTGGATCGTAGGGTGAAACGGCTGTCGTTTCCTTTGTATACCGTTGGATGTTAGCTTGGAAGCAAGTAAACCCTCTCTGGGAATATCTCATTTGTATGTTAATATATTCTCATTTGCGACCAATAACTTTTTATAGGCTAAGTGAAGCCGTTTGTAGCTTTAATTTATGCTACAGAGAATTCATGTGTACTTAGACAGGAACATTGGTACGACGATATGATGTTTTGCATGCATCAATCAGAGCATCAAAGAGTTAATGCCACAGGAAAATTTGTTTTTTTTTTACCACAGTTTTGTCAAAAGATTCACATTTACATTCCTTGCTGAGTAGTATTAGGCAATGATTTTTTAAAAAATGGTCGAGGTGAAAATTGTCATAATGCAGTAGTTTCATCATAACGATAGAGAAAACTCTTACCAGGTCAATCCAATAAGATCTTAACTCATTTATACTCACGTCAAATAACGTAAATATCAAATGTCATCGGTTACAAACCAGTGAGTTTAGACCGATACGGTTAAGAATGATGTTTTTAACAGAGGTTTCAAGGAAAATAATGATTTAAGAGGCAGCCGTGACATGTGGGATTGCATTTTAGGGTCGCGGTAATAAAAACGTGAATAAACACTGATTATAATTAAACCACAGAGAACATAAGTTATTATTCATAATCGCTGCTTCATACAACGGGATATCTCCAATAAAACACTTCAATACAACGCACGCACTCAGTACTTCAATCCAAAGGTTAGCTTGGACAACTTGGGGATAGAGCTCGCTAAAGACTAAGTCAAAGACGTGTGTATTGCACATGTTTTGGGCAAAGGTAGAAGTCCTTTACCCTTGGCAACTTCAAATTTTGAGAACATTTTACTTAGGGATGTCCGAAGGCTAAACGTGGATTTAAACCACGGACCATTCCATCATGCGCCATACCCAATAAGCTACCAAGTTCCTCGTTAAGACTATTCCTCTCATTTTCTCAACCACCAGCCGTCAAGTGTCGAATCCTTTCAGCATCGCTTTTCTATTAATACATCAAACTCTTTCTGCAACTCATGCATTATCCAGACGGCAGTGATTGATAGAAAATGTTCGAATTCGGGGTTGAAAGGGACAGATTTGATGGATGGGAATTTTTATATGAGAAACGAAAGCAATCGAAAGTGGCAGAAAATGAGAATAAGCAGAGGAAAGTGTGCAAATCTCAGTCTCGTGAAGGCGGAGAATCATAAAATACTCCCCTAGACGGCTTGGAATTTGGGAGCATGCGGACTGCTAGCAGTCGTTATCAGTTAACTCATTCCGAAAAACTTCGCGCAGTATGGGTTTTTGATTCGCGCAGGCTATCCCAGATAAATACCAAGAAGACAGCGGACTTTATAACTCAGAAGAAAGTAGGTGAGATGAGCCAACGGTATTGGGAAAACTGGACTATACCGTAGCAGCCCATGAAATGCAAAGAAACAAGAAAATTGGTGAAAATTGGCTTGGCAGGTCTGGTAAAACGTTACTGTATCGCACGCATGTATAACCGGTCTGCACAACTCCGAATAGACTGCATCGGTTTTATATTAAGAGGACACATACAACCCGCTTGATTGGATTTTTTATGGTGGCGGATCACTCGCTTAGAACTAAAGTTGTCATTTTGAAATGTTAAGGGTATATAGAGTAGTCTCTACGTAATAATTTCCATTACAATTGTCCTTCCTGTGATCTAACGATTTGATCGTTGGATTATTCTTCCTCATAGAATAATCCTCTAAGGTCGTTAGAATATCAATTGCGTACGCATGGTTTCGCTGATGGTAGGACCTGCCCGCCTTGTGACGGTGCAGGATTCCTCGTCCATTCCTTCCTTCCCCGTCCTTTCCCTGGAGGCGTCGTCGGGCTCCTATCGCGGCGGCGCCTCCTTTCCTTGTTCCTTCCCGTCCTTCCCCTTCTGGGGGCAGAGGAGAAAAGCTAATCGCTTATAGCCCTCGCCTCAGGAGTGTATCCCGCGAACCCGACCCAAGGGTTTCGTTACCATTGTCCTTCCTGTGATAACCCATAGCCCTCCTATTTGAGCGAGGTCAGCCCCGTCAAACATCCATGTTTTTAAATCTCTGAATAAATTCTTCCCAATTATAGTAAAGTATAGTCCTTTACATGCACGATATGCCCACTAACACCATTCTCACCTCTATTTACATTCACAATCTTCTTTTATTACATCTTAAAAATGACTTTAAATTATTCTTAAAAAATCCACAACTCTATCATAGACTGTCCTGAACTCCTTTATTTTCTAAATTTCGGAATACCTTCCACCCCCCTCCCACGCGCACCCACTCCATGTTCCACGCACCATTTCCTAGATCGGCACTCATTCAAATAAAATATAAAATAATAACGTAGCGCATATGAAATTTATCTTTTTTTTCATTTTCATCCATTTTCACATCGCAAACTTCTCGAAGAAGATGAAGACTTGGTTTTACAATTAAGTTCATGTTTCTCTTGCATGTTGGTGATTTCTCAACACCTACCAAACATCTTTGTAGGCTTGCAGGGTAATATGTAGGTATATGGTGGCCACAGTATTATATTTATTTATTGTAACACTACCGAAAACAGCGGTTCTTGGCCTTTACATCGGTGCTTTATAAAATTTAATAAGGAACTAAATATCGGTTGGCTGCCCCTATTTAGGGGCAACCTACCCAAGCGGCACTCGAACCCGCGACCTTCGGTTTGGCAGACAATAATTTTACCCTGCTGCCACGGAGGTAGGCAAATTATTTGAAATGCCGATTCATTACTCACGCCACGAATACCGCAAAAGGTGAACCTCAAGTCGTCCTATTCATTTATGTTGTCACCCACCGCGCATTTAAATGGGTTTACAAAAGTCGCCACTCGCGTCGCTGACGGCGATGCGATCCAAGTTTCACGGGGGAATAATAAGGTGTAGCTAATTTTTTATTTTTTCTCGGAGCGTAAGGCGATGAGGGGCGCAGGACCTATCAGCTGAACGTGATTGCGGCCTGCCAGCGACCAGCTCGCCGTTAGGGGTGTGACGCGCGGCTTTAAATGGCGGACAAGTATTTTATTCCAGGGAAACGGTTGAGCGGACGTAAAAATGGAGCGAATTTTGGCCCTTATGATATGTTAAATTGTTAGGTTGCACGGGGCGACGAACAGGTTAAGACTGGTACCGCTGCTGGTAAGTAACGACTTGACGTAAACAAACGCAACATCTCTCGTTTTAGTCGTCAGGTATGTCCCAATATCTCCCAATTTGCTTCATTTTGATCAGTTGTCGGTTTGCGCTGAATAAAATCAGGCCGGTCTTTTTTTATCACACCTTGTAATTAGGGGTGCTAATCGAAACTTAAAAGACTGATGATGTGGTTTATCAATTTTTTAACTTTTCAATACTATTCATCGCAATTAAAAATATTATTATTAGAGATACGTGAAAATCGCACTTTCATTTTTATTGTATCGCACTTTCAATAACAGCTCATCGCATTTTGTATCGTCTATTTTTTACTTTCATGATGAGGTAGATGACGATGAGATGTAGTGAAACACAGTTATATGACAAAATACAGAATATTTTAAATAATTATGTTGTAGAACTATAATAAATTAAGCAATAAGACATATAGTGACGGAGGTGTAGCTTACCCGCACCCACTTGTAGTTCGCGGCCACGTAGAGTCCCAGCCAGCTAGTAGCTGGCCAGTCGCTCAAATGCTTTAAGCGGTGAGTGTCGGCGGAGCATATAAACTGCGCTCGGCACAAAATTTATGAATTTGGCCGTCGAAAAGGCAAATTTGCGTAAAAATATCATAAAAGTACAGTCATCGCATCTATGTCGCATTTATTTGCGCACATTGCATTTATCACATTTGCGATTTTCTCGCATCTCTAAATGTAATGTAAAATATTGGAAAAAAGCGGATCGCATTACACTCATCACCGCGCCGCGAACTTTTTTGAAAACCGATTAAAATACGATTGAAGTGATTAAAGAAATGAGCCTTCTATGGAATGGAATTGAGCCCCCTCTATGGAGTCCCCTTGAATCACGCGTTCATATTCGAAGTTTAAGTTCTAGGCCAATATAAATGGACGCACCAGGAAAGCGGCGAACCACACTCGTGCGCCCTTGAATCTCCAGAGCAGAGGACGGCAGCACTTTAATTTTCCCTCCGTCGCGAATTCTCATGAATACCTCATGCGATCCCACCCCTTCTGATTGCTTTCGCTCGTTCTCTCTATTAATATATATTGGTATCATATCCGCAGCAATTTATATTCTCTCGCTGTTTAAATTAATTGCCTTTAAATTAGTCCTCGGCGTCGACCGCGAATGGCGTCAATGTGTATAAAGCCTTGTTTTTATCAGTCGCAACTTAAAATGTGTTCAGCGAGGAGGCGCTATGAAGTTTAGCTATAGCCTAGCCCCGATTACTGGACTCAGGAAACGCAAACTTGGTTTGTAATTAGGAATGGACGGATCCAGGATTTTTTTCGGAATCCGGATTCGGATCGGATCCTTGATTTTCGGAGCCGGATCTTTCGGATCGGATATTTTCGGATCCAAATGTATTTTCAAATTACTTTCAAATTAAACGAAGTAATTATTCAAGTTTAATAGTATACATACAATCGAAGAAATACTTTTTAGATTTTCATGCACATTTTAATATTTTTATATATGAAAATTATTTTTATAGGCTTTAAAGTTGTTTTTTAATTACCTTTACATGCTTAGGACCTAAACCGTTACGCTTGGGTTTCGAAATGAAAATAGGAAAAATCTTCGGAGACACCACTGACCAGTGATGTAGGACAAGAATCGCATGCGACGGCACATTCGAAGAGAGAATCGGAACTCTTTCCACCCTTATATGGCGCTGCATTCACTGAAGTTATTATTTAAAGTTTCGGATTCAGATCCGATGTCTCCCGCGACTTGGTATCTGATGTATCCGATGAAGGGCAATATCTGCGGATATTTGGATCCGAGTTATCCGATACGACCATCCCTATTTGTAATCTTCCGTGGCATTTAGGATTCGTGATTCTCTCTATCAAGGGGACTGCATTGAGGAGGTCTAATTCCATCCCATTAATGGATGATTTCTGTTGCCATTTCGGTCACATTGTACTGGGTTTTCAAATACCCGTGGCACATTGATGAGTGCAATGCGATCCACTTTTTTCCAATATTTTGCAGTAAAATTTTTGTAATTACGAAGAAAAGCGTTGAGAATTTGATAGATTACATCATCATGTGCATAAATATCTGTTAAAACCGCTAACTTTACCAAATTTCCTTGTGAAACTCGGTTCACTTTGTCCGTCAGTGACGCGAGTGGCGACTTCTGTAAACCCAATGAATTTTGTAAATGCGCGGTGGTTGACAATACATTAACAAGTCGACTTGAGGATCCTCTTTTGTAAAGAAAGATTTAGTGCTTTACCGGCGAATAGACTTCGTAAAATGTTCTCACGATTGCCACCGGGTCAGGGACATCATAACTGCCGACGTTTCGATGTCCGACTCGGCCATCGTCCTCAGGGCTGTGAGTCAGGTGAGTAGTCGGCAGTTATGCAGTTCCTGACCCGGTGACGAACCCGACAACATATTACGAAATCCTCTACTGTAATATTGGTGCTCTCCATCTTCCAGGTTTTCCCCGCATTGGTTGTCAGATATTTACGACAGGTTTCGCCGAGATTCCACCAGGCGTCACCAGGTCGATGGTTCACCACCTTCGAATTTTGACCTGAAGATTCCCTGGTGGAATTCCGACGAAACTGTCTTCAACGTCTGACAACCAACGCGGCGAAAACCTGGAAGATAGAGAGATCCCCGAACGCAAACTTACCGATTATGCAGCTGAATTCCACCTAAATCGATACGCGAAGCCATAATAAAAATTAATATCGCTACCGGAGACGATAAAAGTTAGATTCCACTGTCTTCAAGATCCATAAGCATCAAAGGCATAACCCATACCTACAGGTGATGTAACTCTAGATATTGCATGCTGCATACCCCATACCATTTTTTTACTTAAAAGTAGCTCTTCTTCCCGGCTATTAATGTTAACTTACAGCACATACGTGGTATTTCTTAGGGGAATACTCTTTCAATTTTTCCCTCCGATATTATTTACAGACAATTGTTGTCTCTCGTGACATGTCCATTCATAAAGTTGCATTTTGTGCATATAGCATATTCTTCCATTCATAGACACCATATTTCCCATTCTGCTCTATATTTTCGTTTCATACGTTGTCTGCCCGTTTCATCTTATGCTTATTCTACCACGTCTCGAATGATTAAATAATTTTCTAGTCAGTTCTTCCAACGGTTTGAATTTAAATAGCTAAGTTATCTCTGCCCAAGCTAATATTTACATGTATTTTCCTTATCACCAGTTATATGGCCCACTACTCCATACTACCTCCTCAAAATACACGTTGTATGCATCCTTCCTTGTAGTATACGGCACAAAGACTCTAACCTACGGAATTTGCCATTATTCTCATAAATGGTCGTATGATAACTTACTCATTTCACCGTAAACGAAACGACTGAAGGTGTAGAATAAGAGGAGAAGAGAGGTATTTTCGTCCACAAAACCGTTATGGATAATTTTAGTCTTAAATAATTTTTCATGCAGAAAGTTTAATTCTTTATTTTCTTATCATTCTACTCTTTTTCTGTTTTTAAACATAATTTTCCATGTTGAAATTGCAACAATTTAACCTATACGCAAATAACCCATTTCAAACTCATGAATTGTTTTACAAGAAAAAATTTGCCTTCGAATTTGAGAAATTTGTGTTTACAGTACACGGTTTTGTAATGCATAAATATTTTTCTCCATTCCAAGGAATTATTTCAAACGCGCTATCTTAAAACCCTTAGTATTTTCTTTCATTTACACGCTAATTTTTCATTCATTCTTGTATCATTAATACTTAGTTGTTATTGCTGATTAATGATTTAATTGAGATTTCGTTACACTTCAATGTTTTGTGCAAACTACGTGGAGAGCAAACTGTGTTGTTCGTTCAGCGAGATGAAATAAATTCTATCTTTTTTTCTTTGCAATATTCATTAGCATTCAAGTCTCCCTTGAAATATTAAAGTACCTTTCCCAATTTTCCTTTTTGCAAATTATGTGCTCTGATATCAACCCAATTCTCCGCACAGGACAATGAATAGTTCGCGAGGGCGGCAGATAAGTTTCATTCTTAATCTCCTTCATTTCAGAGTATTTTTTTCCACCTTTTCGGCGCGATATTCATCCGTGGTTGCGTGCTTTCGCAGGAGGACTGTTCCTGTTTCCCTGTTTGGTCGACGGCGGCGCGGCGGGCGGACCAAATGGCACGCAGGAGCAGCGGACGGGACCGGCGCGCGACCTGAGGCGTCGCCGCGGTCACCAGACTCGAGGGGCCGGCCGGCTGTCCAACACCTCTGGCGGAATATCGGTGAGACATCAATTATTCTGTATGCCGACGCGACGGTGCAAATGCGTAATTGATTGAAGGGTTGCGTTGTGTGCACTCTGCGAGTGTGGTGACTGCCCCCGCTGATTGCGATCTCTCTTGTCCACTCTCCTCGAATCAGCGATGTTTTCTGTCCAATGTTGACATTTTGCGTGTGGCACGCACCGCACTAAATGAACACTTCAATGTCGGAGCGGAATAACGTCTGAAGCCTTTTATCTCCATCGTCTCATGCTCAATGTTGTAGAAGCTCGTTTTAACGTTAATGGGATGAAAAGCTACGTTGTATTCCACCGATTTATCGTAAGCTACGACTAGTTTCGACGCAGCGGCGTCATCCTCAGGTAGAAAGAGTAATCGGAGGCATGGTTCTTATATTAGATCCAGGTTATGTGAGAGGAAGAAGTTACCTTTGAACATGAGGATAGCGCCGCTGCGTCTAAACTTGTCGTACATTAAATACATTGGTGGAATACAGTAATCTCGTTAATGTATGAAGCCTTGTTTTTTGTTCTTTCCACCTATTCTTGTATAAATATATTCAGGGGTGGATACAAGATTTTTTCTGGGGAGGGGCACAAAGGTCTGACAGGTCTTCTCATATTTGAGATTAAAAACAAAATACAACAATTGCTGTAGAAAATATTCTATTTATTTGATATGAAAGTTATTACATGAAATTAATGGATTAAGGCTTCGTAATGCACACAATAAAACGAAAGTAATGATAACCGTATTAAAAATCTCGTCTATTTTTTAAAGGTCTGGCCCCTAATAGTTTTTTGGAGGCATGTCTGGGCAGTAGTTCAATATAAGTATTTTTTTAAATACGTACTTGAGATACATTTGTAATTCGTATTTCAAATACACGACCTTAATGTATTTTGTATTTCAAATACCGATTTTAGGTATTTTCCCATTCTAATATATCTGTAAAATACTTTTAAAGTAACTCTCATAACATTTCCGCAATATCATGCTTCAGAGATTACTTCGTTTGCAACTTTCCATTTAGTGCCAAGCAGGTTATAATTTTTTAAAGATCTCTTAGTTTCCATACAAATCTACTTTATTACTTAAATGGTACTTAAAATAGTATTTTGTAGTTTTTTTCGAATATCCAAGCCAAAGGTATATTATATATTGCATTTCAAATACATTTAGAGCGGTATTTTGCATTTCAAATACTCCTCGACTTGCATTTTGCCCAGCCCTGTTTGAAAGTTAGATTTAATTTTTAGGCCTGCAATATTTCGAACAATTCTTATTGTTTTTATTGGGTTTTCGTTTTGAAGAGAAGGAGGAGGAATCTTGATATTAGAGATGATGGAGAAGGATATTTGTTTGTCCGGGAGACAATGTAGTTTATGTTAACTCCAGGGAAATTCCAAAATATTCTCATCTTAACGTACTTTATCGACTGACGAAAGCAAAAACATGGGCTGTCCAAATACTATTTTCAGGAAATTTCAATTCAAAATATTAATTTTAACGCAGGCTCTAATAGCTTTAATTAACAATGCAGAGGAATAATGCTCACTAATAATATATGCATATGTATCATCTAATTTGACAAGAAATGGCATTGTCGTGTAACTAAAACGCCATATTTTAGTACTTAGAACTACTCTATCATAAGGTCGCGTTTGTGGTGAAAACTCAACTTAAAAGAGTTTTTCAAACGCTCCTCTTTGGTTATGAGGTCAACGACCCCAGCGAGGAAACATATATTAAAGTGGGAGGTAGAGAGTACTTTATAATCCCTTCTGTAAAGTTAATCGGATCGTTTTTAAAGCCTAAGATGCGTCGATCACTTTTTGATTTCGGCATTATCTTTTAAATTGCATCGCATTGAATATGCATGAGGTTTCGCTCGGATTAAGTCGCCAGAGAAGTTAACATTGCTATCAATGCGTTCCGAAATATATTGGGTTTGAGGTACAAATGTTTTTGAGTTCAAAAATTTTTAGGTGATATTTTTCGATCGTTATGTATGCACTGCTATATTAATTCAAATAAAGAAATCGATTCGCAGCAAACAATTCTCGAAAGACCGAAAACTGCAATATTGTATTTCGTTCCGTTTTCCTATTAGTTTATCAAGTGAATTTTGGAACGCGGCCTTTATATAATAGAGGAATCAAATATGAACATTTTTTTTCTACGTAATTATATAATTTCTGTAGTAACAATTTTTAACATTAAAAGAAAGAAGTTTTTCGCGAAAGTAATATTTTTTTATAAATCAATGACCAAAAATTGTCTTTCGCTGAAAAGATAGACTAAATTATTAAGGCAGCCAGAAAAGTAAGAAGTTTTGAGATGCATATTACATGAGTTACTTTACTTGTGATTTCATATTATTTGATTGTCAATTTTATTTTGATTATATTTCTTATGTACGTGGTGCTTATACCCCACACCATATTAAACTTACCAAAGCTATCGGTGGCTCATTAATTTACCTTTCTTCAAGTTGTCACCTCCTCAGAAGCTCTGTTGACTCCAGTATCATTTATAGGACATTGGTTTCAGTTTGGTGCAGGTGTGGAGATTAGTTTTAGCTTAATAATTGATTATATAACTGTTATTAAGGTATTGTACAAGGAATATTTTACCGTTATCCTCAGGTTATCTCCCCTCCCAACTTTGATTTCCCTGTCCAATTAATATAAAATTCATTCCCTTGCAAACTATGAAAATATTCACTATCTTCCTTCCCCTTAAATAACTTTGACACTTAGTGTTGGTTTCTTGTAAACTTACCTCCTCCTTCTAACACTTAAAAGCTACTTTTTAACTGTGTCGTCCAGCGTTGCCAGTCCTTTCCGTCCCCTTTATACTTTCACTTAGAAGACTCCTTCCTAAGAGTTTAGCGCTTTTATTTTTAAAATTTTTACAATATAATATTCACATCAGTTTTATAATTATATAGATAGTACGCGAGTTAGTATTTTTTTAGATTTCACATTGATAGATTATCTATTCCATATTTGAAAGAATATATGTACATTCATAGTCATAATTGAAATTAAAGTATGGTAACTTTCATTTTATTTCATACTTAGGGAGCAGGTGAAACGAGAGAAGGTTTATTATATTGCATCACGTAGAAGAAAGTATTTTATTTTATCAGAATATGTAGTTTTGATAAACCACTATGGAATTCACTCGAGAATAACTAATCTCTCAGCATACGAATTTGACCGAGATTTTGTACGAAAGTGGTTTAAATCGTTCTAGGAGTGCCGGGAATTTGAATGATGAGTAGTAAATTTGAAGAAGTAGCCAAGTGTAGGAAGTTGTGATCAAAAGGTAATAAATATTCTGTGCAGCTTAAGGTTACATTTATAATTTAAAAATTATTATTTTAACGTTAGGCAACTGTGATTTGTTCTAAATTTAACTAAAATTGCTTTCTCTCTTAAAAAAAAAAAAAAAAAAAGAGATAGGAAGTTACTATCGCAGATATAATAATAGTAATTCGGATTCTATCATATACGTCGGTAACAATGGAAGTATATAGTGCATTTGAGTACCTATTTTATATCTTTCCGGCTAAAAATTCATTTGTTAAAGTGGAGAGTTTTGTATTCATTTCACTCATTTTAATGGAGTATTGCAACAAATACTTTTAATTGCAATTTAAACAGTACGATTATTGTGTCAAAGGAAATTTAAAAAATTTCTCTCAGAAACATTCCAGTATTTCGTCATATTACACGCACAATATTACCATTACATGTAACCAGGCGGCATTGGGAAGTAACGAGTTTAATATCTGGGGTGAAAATAGAGTAGGTAATTGCTTAAGGAGAATGTATAATGTAGAGATTACTTACCTTCTAACACATATGAAAGTGTGCACCCTGGAAGTATTATAACGTAGCTTAGAAGAACCAATCCGCTTCCATACAGTACAGAGCCTGTCTTGATGTCAACACACATAGAAAGTTTTACCTTCAAAGTACAAATTACCGGATGATGGTTTTGTTTTTAAAGGGAATAAAAAGGAAAAGGGTAGGTCTTTGACCAGCTAAAATTTCAACGCGTGCATGCTTCGTGGTGAGGAAATGACATTTGAGGAAAAGTAATATGGCAGCTTTTGCTGAAGTGCACTTCAAATTATTTGATGAAAATACCATTTTATTTCAGCCGTCTGTCTAATACGTCTTAAGTGTAAATGAGACACTTCCCTTGTCAAAGTTTTACAGATCAATTATTATTACCGTTGGGATGTAATTTTCCTGCATATCATTTCCAGTTAATTATAGAATCTCATGTTAAGGTTCAGGTGTGACAGTTGAGTCGGGGAACTTTTAATGATTGCTGAGAAAAAGGTTCACACTGCACATTAAGGAAATAGGAGACATTGTAAATAAAGAATAGTTACAAAAAAATTTATTTAACAACAAGTTAACATTCGGAGAATAAATTGGAACAAGAAAGTAGGTTAACATAACAAAAATTTTATTTTACCCTTTAAAGTGAGAAAATTGCAATAACATTAATCAAATCGGTGGAACAATTCTGTCACTCAATTAAGTATAAATAGTGTGCAGCAATTATAGCAGTACAAGGTAAGCGAAGATTGTTGCTTCTGTTCCATGAGTCTTATTACAGACTTTCCTGTCTAACAGACATCCTTACTACCTTGGTGAGATTGTGTGGCTGACAAAGTACGTGCTAAAATCAAACAGTACCTCCTACTTGAGAAGTAATTGAAATATTTTCCTCTTTGCATCTATGGTTACAACAGACTTCATGGACATCATCTTGCCTATTTGCAAGATTGCGGGTTCACCGCTGTGTCAGTGTAAGGGAAAATGGTGGAAGTTACTGTAATGCACAAAGATACGTACAGTAACGAGGAAAGAGAAACTGAATATTCATGTTTGTAGAAATTGCTTTGTAGAAGGAAGTATAGGTAACAGTGCGGATACGCATTGGCTTCTGCGCGTAAGGGCAAGGTGTCCTACAAAACCTTGTCTTCCACCCGCCTTCCTCACGTGAAGGAACTCGTTACACCATTGTTTAATGTTCACGATTTGGCTTGTGTTATCGCGGTGAGCAACGATATATTATGGGTAAATTGCGGTCCGAAGTAATGTCTTTGCTCACGTTAACTGTCTACAATTGATAAAAATGTATAGGACCGAATGTTTTCATTAATTTCAGTGAAGTAGTAATCGATTCTCCATTGTATTTAATAGAAGAATATCGTAATCAGGTGTGTGTATCAGCTACATTTTGGTTTTACAAAATATTTATATTCCGAAAAGCTTTATTATTCAGGGGAGGCTAGGTTAGGATGACGAGAGAAACGGTGAATCGTGGCGAAATGATTGTCTAGAATGGTGGTGATGAATGTTTTTAAGGCAAATTCACAAGTTATTGAAAAATTAATTAATATTTTACGGCTTTAGCCTAAAAAGGGGCAGTTCAATGTCCACCGCAAGTGAAACATTTGTAAAAATAAAATATTTTATTGAAAATCTTCTCGCTTCCATATACAGAAATAATTTAAAATATTATTTACACAACTTCGATTAACTATTGAGCCTTCACGTGAGGTACTTTTAACAGAGAAAATACAGCTCTGAAGAAGAATGATATGAGTCAGTTAACGTAAAGCAAATCTCGATACTTTTCCCTGAATATGACGGCAGTGAAGTCATCTTTATTTGTAACGGTACACTTCATCAAATGTGTGAACAATTTTCTAAATTGACCATAATTTTGTTTCGCAGTCGCGGCATCATGCTAATCCTGCGATGCTCTCATTGACATTGTCATGTATACTAATTTTTAGTATTTATCAACACCGCGCATCAAGTATTATCACAGGCAATGGCATTAGCTTAAATAAACTTTTCTGTCTTTGACTGATTTAGTAGCAGGATACATTGATGGCCCTGGAATTTCGTGTTGCTGTGCCTTATTTTCATTGAAAGCTTCTTCGGGTAATGTTATAATAATTCGAGTAGTGTTACGTGAGGAGTCAGAGTTGCGGGTAGCAGGAGATTGAGTTTCAGGTTCTGAAAGAAGAATATAATGTTGCAAAAGCTACATAAACGCGTCTTCAATATTCAATTAGGCTTTTTCCACGAATTTTGATGAAAAAAGCTTCCATCCACAAAACAGACCATGAGGTTGGTGTTAAGAGTTTTCCCGCTAACCTAGGTACAGGAAGAATGATGACACACAAAATGATCATAGCATATTTCCCTTCACTAAATTATCAGGAAAAAATTACTTCTATAAGATATGCCCGCCGTTAACTTATCAGGCATTTTCCGTAATGCTCAAGTCAATTGCAACGGAAGTTAAAGGGAAAGTTTATGTATGCTGATCGCTCTACTTTCAAAAGGAAAACAGATTAAAACTAAAGTTATGAATCCTCTAATAGGTGTTACCAATAGATTGAATTAGAAATAATGTCATAGAATTTACCGACTAATCTTCGCCAGGCATACTGGTTTTCGTGCAAATATTGACGTGTATTACGGTCCAATGTCATACTAGAGATGTGTTAAAAATAATATACGAAGCATTTAAGAGAAAACAATAGAGAATTCCCGTTTTGAACTTTAATGTTTAAATTCATCGGCATTATATCATTGCTATAATGCATATACAGCAAGTCACACGCACACGCACGCCCTTTTTATACTGAAAATTCGGTTGATGGGGCGGGGGTGAGGGAGTGTGGGAGGGGGTCAGAGCACAAAGACGAACAAGGAGTTAGGGTAAGGGGCGGGGAAGGTGGGCATGAGGTCCTCGACGAATTCCGGAAAGGTTGGCCTCGGAGAACGCCGATGGGAAAACCCAAGAGGCTCGCACCGAGAGTCGAATTGGGACCCTCCGAGCGTCACTCCGATCAATTTCTCTGCATGCAGCGCAAAGCAGCAAGAAAAAATTTTGTGGGGTTTTTAAAGTGATCGCGACAATGACAGCTCAAATGATTGCTCTCAGACGGCATTATTTTTAGGCTTAGCGACAATGGATAGGGATGAATATGCTATTCTCTATCATTAGTTACCGTAGCGTTCTCCGTACCTGATTAGTACATAAAAACTTCATAGCCAATTTGTGCGCGAAAGCAGACATGAAATTTACAAGACGCCAAGAGTAGGTATGCAGGCATTGTGTGGCTGAATTACTACCAACCCAGTTCATGAATAAAGAAAACACTTTGAGTCACTGATCCAGGAATAATGAACTAAATGAGGACACTAATGACTTCTCACTTTGTCATTCAACCTGAAGGTTGGTTTGGATAGGTGAGGGTAGAGTCCACCCTAGGCTTAGTCAGAGGTGTTTGAATACTACACATTCAGGGTAAGGGGGTCAATTCCTTTCCGTGGGCCACTTGGTGGATTTTGTTTGAGGGTGCCCGAAGTCGCAAAGAGAATCCTGTTATAAAATACACTGTCCGGAAGTCCACTGATTTTCGTAACGGTTTCCTGACAGCTGAGGTTGAATAACGTTTCTTTATGTTCCTCGTATTTTTACGAGTATTTTCGTGCGTTAATCGTCTTTCTGTGTCAAATTTTTTCGGAAATATTGAATTTACCAAAGTTAGTGAAAATGCGGAGCCATGCGGTTTTAATATTTTTCTCTCGCCAAATGAACGATATTCTAAATGTGGATTAAAGGCGCACACGGGACTTGAACTCGGGATCCTTCGGTTAGCAGCCATACGAATAATCACTCATTAATATGAAGAATCGCTAATTGTCATCATATCTACTGTTTTTTCTACACATTCCTGGGATTCAGACTGATTAAAAAAAAGAAAGTAGGATAGCGCGGGTATCCTAATAGCGTCCATCAGGAGGTCCACAGATCGTCTTAATGATGTCCTGATAACAGAAGTTTACAGCCGTTTTCTCATGTTCCTCATATTTTTGCCAGTATTTTTGTACGATAATCATCTTTGTGTGCCGAATATCTTCGGAGATATCGAATTTACTAAAGTTAGAAAAAATGTGAAACCACGTTTTCAATATTTGGTCTGGAAAATTTAGCGATATTCTACGTAAATTAATATTTAGAACTTCTTTTTAATATTTTTAACTGGTGTCTTTATTCAAGATATAAAAAGACAGAGGTTCTACTAGTTTATTTCGTCATTAGTGTCCTCATGACCATGTGTTTTGTGCGCTTAACATCAATCTACTCGTTATCTTGACAATTCTGATATGACATGAGTTCCTGACAACTGATGTTTTATGCCATGTCCGTATGCTCCTCATACGTTTACGAATATTTTTGTGCGCTAATCATCTTTGTGGGCCTAATTTCTTCGGAGATATTGAATTTACAAAAGTTATTGAAAAAACGGAACCACGTGGTTTCACTTTTCCTTTCGTCACGAGTGACCCACTTTGTCCTCATAACCATTAGTTTTATGTGCTTAATTAGGATCTACTCGTTATTCCGACGATTTTGATATGAGATATGACCATCTGTCACCCATGCGTCGTTGTCCTACTGATTTTTTAAAGTTAGCCTCTCGGAGACCTCTCCTGTGTCAGACCCGTAAATATGAGACCATGTCTTCACGGTATTGCGTTTTGGAAGAATCGTCTTTCTGCAGTAAAAAAGAAAATGATATCCTGAATTTTAGCACTATTTCTGATTATGAATTCTGATCTAGGAAACATGAATAATCTTCCTAGGTAATACAGTGCCCGGTGGTTAGTATGTAGTCCCAGCATTTTCCGGAGAATCAAGGTTATTTATCTGTAGCTCCTATTTTTACGATTATTTTTTTGCGTGAATCTTCTCTTTGTCCTGAGGTCAACAGATCTTCATGATGACCTGACAACCGAGATTTGCTACCGTTTTCTTACGTTCCTCATATTTTTACCAGTATTTGCGTTCGTTAATCATCTTTGTGTGCCGAATACCTGCGGAGATATGGAATTTACAAAAGTTAGTGGAAAAGTGGAAGCACGTGGTTTTCATTTTTATTGCGACTAACTCAGCGATATTCTAAATAAATTAAAATGTACATGTTATTTTCTATATTTTTGCCGATTGTCTTTATTATGAAGAAGGAGACACAATGGCTCTGCCAGTTCATTTCGTCACAAGTGACCTACCTAGTCCTGATAACCATGTGTTTTATGCGCTTAATATCAATCTACACGTTATCCTGAAAATTTTGATATGTTACATGACCATCTGCCACCCAGAGGCCGTTGATCAAATGATTTTTTAAAGTTAGCCTATTTTTAGCGTCGACGCCCGTGCATCTGAGTGCATGCATTTTCGGTATTGTATTGTGAAAGTCATCTTTCTGCAGTGAAGAGGACAATTATATCCAGAACAAGAATGCTTTTTCTGCTTACAAATGTTGTTTTATTAAATGTGAACAATATTCACAGGCAACTTTTTGTAGGATGGTTAGTATAAAGCCCCAGCGATTTCCTGTTAACCAAAGTCTTTTATTTATTTTTTATATTGTTCCTATTTTTACGACAATATTCGTGCGTGAATCACATATGTGTCCCAAATATTCTCGTAGTTATTGAATTAACAAAAGTTGGCAAAGTCATGAGGTTACGTGTTTTTCATTTTCAATTATACCCAAAACAAATAATTTTTAGGTAGATTTAAAGTTGCAACTTATTACGCTGCAAATATTATTCCAAGTTCCGTTATTCTAATGACATCAGCGTGGGTATGTATGCAGAATGTTTCCTCGCGAGTAACTATTTATACCACTTTGTCCTCATAACCGCATATTTTTTGCTCTTTAAAGTGATCTTCACGTTGTCCTGAAGATTTTGATATGTTACACGATGTCCTGTTACCAAGAGGTCACTTAGCAATTGAATTTATGAAATTTATCCTCTTTTTACCCCCACGCCTGCGGAGTCGACGGCAAACATTTTTGATTCTCTCTATTTTAAGTATATTTTGACATCCCGGGTTTTTTTCCCTGCTTTGACAGAATTTCACTAGCCATGTTTAAAGCGCTCCTAAACATCTTTTTGCAGCGAAGAAATCACTTTATTAACTTCGTGGATCCAACTTATCAGCTGTTTTGAAATTCATTCCCTGATAACTCCCTCTGAATGTTTTTTCATAGAGTTCTTCCGCCGATATCCTGAATTTTGATGTGTCAACCATTGCCAGGTGATCAGTGGATCGCGCGTTTTTGAATTTTCAAAATTCATTCGTTTTACGTGATGCCACAGTGGTAGCAACGTCAATTTTGGTGCTCGTTGACCTCCTTTTAAAGTATATCCTTGTGTTTTCTTCCTTACGTGATGTGTATCGGTGAGTATATTTTTAAGCGCCTTGGTTTCCATGTTAACGTGATTAAAAAGAAATAGTCGATTTTTCACGACCATTCCTTAAGGCGGGCTTCGGCGGTACTCACATTTTTTATTAAATATGAACTGGGCCATGAAACACGGAACCAAATTTTTCGCACACTTTTTGTTTAATCACGGAGGGAAATCAAGGGATGGTAATTGCAAGTGGATGTCATAAACTCACTTGCGCCTCCAACTCCGGATGCTAAAAAAATTGCTAACTTTTCAAAATTAAAAAAACTCGGGAACTAATGAACACATGAGAATGATTTACGTATCACAATTAAATATTTAAGTAGATGAACATCAATGTGAAACATTAATTGGTATTTTTCAGGAAATGCCATACTTTCTTACTGATTACCCTGATTCTCAAAAGTTATAAAATTGACATTACCGCAGATGGAAAAAATAATGGAAATCAAAAGTTGTTGGGAGAACTTCTAGCATGCAAAAGAGGGGAAAATCACTGGGATTCCCACAAATTGATGAAATGAAATTTCATGCTGTCTTCTCGGTCGTGGGCGTGTGAGTAGAAACGAAAGTAATCACTTTTCCAGCAACTTCAACGAAGCAGGGTCGTGTAACAAACTAAAACAATTAGGTTATTGCTATTAAATATAAATACTTCATTGTTTGGAGGACACAGTGGAAGCAGTGAGCACACGTGAGAGGAAATAATACAGAGTAAAGTCTCATCCCGTAGAAGTAGGATAACGATAATTGGGGTGAATGTGCAGAAAAACACGTGGACTCGCTCTTTCCAAGAACTTTGAAAAAAAGGAATCTCGGTAGTATTTGACGCATTAATGATAAATGCGTGTAAAAAATTCTGATAAAATATTCTGGTTTTATTTCTGGAGGTAGGCATCTCTGATGTCATAGTTGGTCTCAGATATCGAGCACAAAACATTCGGTAGTGCAAAAATTCCAAAATTTTCAGCCGATTTCCAATCTTTTCCTTGATGACGACAATGCAATTCTTATGGGAGCGGTGAAAATATAGTCTCTTGGGTACAACTCGCTTTCAATAAAAGATAGCCGCGCACTAGTCCCATTTTATTGATGGGGCCGCCTCGCTAAAAACTCTGAGGGTTGGACTCGAGGCAAGCTGACTCCTTCGCCTTATCGTGGCCAAGAGCCGGTGAGGACACGTGGATGCGATTAGGCTGGCGAAATGAGAGTCAAACTCCAGGGGCAAAACCCATAGCGGATAGAATGCGACGAGGAAACTCACGTCCGCGAACGCGTTGGGACGTAGGATTGTTTTCTTTCGGGCTCGGGGACATGGTTTTTTCTCTCTTTAGATTCATATTTAGACTCTACATTTATGTCTTATCCAGACTTCGCTCTGTAGTGCACTAGGTTTATTCCATGCGCGAGTTTAGGGAGGGTTTCAATCTGAATTAACTATGCTTTTTTCATTTTGTAAAAGAATCTTTCATGACTTAAACACATGTTATATATTTGACTCTTGAAAAATTAATATTTATTTTTTTTAAACGACCACTAATAACTTGAAATAATGACTATCAACATTACCATATATTTCAAAGCAGATTCATTCAATGTGAGAAAATAAGCAGTGGAATTGTTAGAGGCTATATTTTTTTGTCCTTGGGGCTAATTGCTGTCAAATTTCCATTGAGTAATATCCGTAATCATAGCGTCGATAATTCTCAGTTAATTACAAGATAAACACGTAATTAATTCATTATTACAATTTTTTAGCATAAAAAATTATAGTCATGCAATCGATAGTCATATAATTCAAACTTTCAGTTTTGCTCACGACAAAGTGTGGGAAGTTACGTGATTTAAGGCAATAAGGCTTTCTTCCATTGGTTGTGCAATCACAATTAGCTCCATGTACTACGTGGAAATAAATTTGTATGCATGAAATTTTACGTTACCTAACGCCCTAATTTTAAAACGACGACTCCAAATAACCTCTCATTATCAACAATTTATTAAGCAAATGAGAAATTAACAATATGGCGTGTAGAAAGCTATTTAATTAAAAAGTATACTTTTACGAAGATTTATTTGCAGCGATGAACATTCTCGAGAACAAAGTGACCTACTTGCTTTACTAAGCAAAGTAAAAAATAACAGAAATCGGTAAAATATGCGGAATAAAAAGATGAAATACAATCCTTTAACTATTTCCCAGACATTCGAATTTTAGAACATTATATTACTATAATGAGGTCTCAATATTTTGAAGAACTTAAATTATAGCTAAACTAGCCAGTAATTCTACAAATTAGAAAATTTTCTATCACAGGTATGTTGTTTAATTCTGTTCACAATTTTTAATTTACCAATGAATTTGTACTGCACAATTGTATTCAAAATTTTTGTAACCACTTAATTAATTTATTTTCTTTATTTTCTTTGTAAACATTCATTATAATTAAGAGCCCTGAGGAAGGAGAATAAATCTCAGAAACGTTGGCCAATTGTGTATTTAATTTAAATCATGACCTACACTCCAAGATCATAAACACTACATTGTTGTAGTAATTCTACAACCAAAGAGCATTGCAATCATTTTCAAAATAAGAAGACCACGGCAGAACAGATAAATGGATCCGTTTATGGAAACCAATGGGTTGAAAATATCGTCACTCTCGTACCTAGGGCGTTGACGAATGAAGCTAATTGAAAGTTGAATTTGTTGAAAGAAGCTAATTTCTTACATTCAACTCAGTGAAATTTCAGTACTAGGCATTGTCTAACATACCAAAATGATCAAACTAACGAGTAGATGAATATTGCAAACGAAAACTATAAGGTTATTAGGATACCCCAGTAGCAATGGTCACACTCGAGAAAAGTGTCCCCCTTGCTCGCCTCAATGAATCGAAATACCGGAATTTTTTTAATTATGCTTGATTATTACCAAAAATATTCAAGCTACACACAATGTCACCGAAATTGGAAGAGAAATAGAGAAGCGAAATACGGGAATTTTTTTAAATTATGCGGCATAAATACTAAAAAAAATACGAGCTACACACAATTTCATCGAAATTGGTAGGATAAAAATCAAAAACTCGTGGACACGAGATTCTCACAAAAATTATTAAATTCAAGTCCATTGAAAATATTCGACATGCAAAGATAGGTAATCTTTAAATTCCTTCATATGCAAATTTTTTATGATATATGAAACAAAAAGAGGGTATCTTGTAGCTTAGAAATATGATATGATAGGTAAAAAATGAGGTTATTTTCTTATCTGGAGGTCAAAAGTTAGTCAAAAACAAGTCTCAGAAATGAGACAACAAATTGGTTGTTTGCCAGTGATTATTCACGCATTTAATACTCACTGAAATGAGAACACTATATAGATATATTGAAACTGGTGATATGAAAGCCATCCGATGTTGTTTGTTCCAAGGCGGAGAATACCGGCAAACGCTGCCACGGGCACTAGCGAAACTAACTTTAAAATATCAGTTTCTCTGTGCCCTCTTTCTATAAATAGTGAATCACATGAAAATCTTTAGGATAATGTGTTGATAAAGGTACTAACTGGTAAAGCTTCCTACCCCGATTGAATACAATAGCGGTAATAGCACAGATAGGTACAGTATTCTTCTTCGACAGCTTTAAATTTACTTATTATGATTTTACTGAGAATGCTACAGCGGAAATTAATTAACACGACATTTCACGATTACAGCAAACTTTGAATCCTTTGACTGCTAAAATATTCGGCACAAAAGAAAACACACACACATATATATAATGACCATTAGTTAGGTCACCCAATATATATCTTGCTTTTTTCTTCGGGTTCTTTTGCGTAGCCAAATGACATTTAATGATATCTTACAAATTAATCTGTTTAATACCTTTTATTAAATGATTTAATTTTATGCCAATTGTTTATTCAATTCCAATTATAAAACTTCATATCACCTTAATACCTCATGTGATCCTCTAATCATAGCAAATATGAGTGGGTGAGAAGTCAAGGGGAACAAGTGATTTCTTTTTTCTATGTAGTATTAGGTACACAAATTAGGGATGGAAAACAAACAAGATCAATTAGATAATTAGAAGTGTATTTGATTTTATACTCAATGTCAGCACAAAAGAAAGACTCACACGTTATCCCATGGCAACTAAGTTTTTTTGTATTTATTCCAACAATTAAATTTACCTAACTCTGTTGAGAAAAATATCACTTGTACCCTTTGACTTCTCACCCTCTCATATGCAGTTGTCCAAAATGTATACCTGGAGAATCGTTAAACAGTGCTCAAATAACCAAGAAGAATGTAGTAGAAATCACAAAATGGGAATGCTACATATAATATCCACTTATATGAAGTCTCATGCACTCTAAACGTCTCACTTTATTGCTACGTCTTACTAAGTCCTTATTCATTATTACTTACCTAATTAAGTCACAGAATAAATGGAAAAGTGGATATATAGATTTTAAAACAGGTCAACTATGTGCTTACCTCAGGAATATTTGATTTTATTTCACAATATTAGAACATTGTAATCATGTGCCAGTGATTCTCCGATACCAACCCCAACCCCCACGGCGCACAGTGGTCTCAAATCGAAAAAAGCTGGCCAAAAGTCATTTTTTCGACTTTTTAAGAGGAAGTTTTGAATTATGTATTCGGATTCTACAGGATATGGCCTATAATATTTCGTGCCTGATAGGTCTGTGTGATTATTATGTTGACCTGTGTAACCCGTCAAACATGGGCATGTTCAGCCTAAAACGCCCGAGGCGTAGAAATAGTCGATTTTAGGGCAATTCAACTTAATAAATGACTATTTTAATTTGATGGGATTCATCTGTCAATTTTAATATGGTAAATTTGCATATTTTTTCACAATATTATAGTATTTTTTGTTCGTTTCAGAATTTATTATAACAATATATAATTATTTATAATGTTAGATATTTTTGGGCCTATTTTTAGTCAAATGTGTCGATATAGTTGTGTGCCCCTCCGTTCCCCTCGAAGATTCCTTAGCTCAATCCTTAGGAAGAGTATGTGCAACAAGATGGAGAAAAAAAATCTTGCCTATACTTGCCTATCCGACATCTAGAGGGTTTTAAGTTGAGCGGTGCACCGCTCCGCTGAGGGCGGCTGGCCGGAGGCCGGCGGGAGACAGTGGCATTATCGCTCAAATATTCCTGTACCGGTGGTCAAACTTGCATGGTGTATACATAGCATAATTCTACATCCTGTACGATTACATTCATCAAGTGCTCCACGTCAATCGTATGCACACTTCTCGTTTGTGCACTCACCTTCAAATATTCATGAAACCAATGAGGGCCGGTTTTCATGCTCTTAATGAGAAACATTATGAGTGATCAAAAGCGACTACTTATGTCCTTATGCAAGAACCTTAAATTAACCACAAGATGCTTTTCTCTGCAAAACTTTCCTCATATTTTTATATAGAAGAGAGCGTGCTGTACAGCGTTGTCAGCACGTTATTCCGAAATAAGGTATTGGCGCTAAGAGAAATAAATGCTCCCTAATGCCAAGAATGGTTCACAGAATCATTTCAACAGCCAATAGACGTAGTCAGGATGGAATTCGGAGGGAAAAATTCGTCTAAACCCACCAATGGAGCGTGAATCTTGCAAGTGCATTTTTTAATATTAATGAAATGAGGATGACGGCCTCCCTCACCATAGCCATTGCATGAATGTGGTGAATATTTCCCACTCAGTTTTACTTAATGATTTTATTAGTAAAAAGGGCTGTGCTCCGAACTGTGTTAACACGGCTAACTCGAGAAACTTCTACTGTCCAGATAATTAAAGCACTTGGTTTGCCAATGTTTGGCATTCAAATTTCAGGATACGCCGGAAACTAAGAGGCAAGTCTATATCAGATTGTATATGTTTTATTCAATGTCAACTCATAATTTCCAGTTCATTATTGGTTAAAAATAGACAACTTTTAGAAATCACATTCATCGTTTCAGCCGTAAATACTCCTGTTAAATTTGAATTATGGGTGCCGCAAATTTTTTCGTACCTTGCGGTGTGCAATAAAAATACAGAGAGAAAAGAATATTCATAAGCGAAGAAGAAGGAATATGTCGTGGAATATTTGAAAACAAGATTATGACTGAATGAAATCAAGCATGTAAAAAATATTCTGACGCGTTTTGTGCGAAGAATATTTTCTCGAAATACCTGAGAAAGTGGAATCAAAGCTCAAGGACTGATGAGCATTTCAAAGAGATGTTCAAAAGCAGGTTGCAGAAGGAAATGAAATTCCCTCCAGAAGCATATCAATATCTCCCTCTCGCATCTAGTGAGTGCATTTGATTACCGTGTATGCACAGTCGGCAAGTATATGTAGTGTATAAAAATATTCACTCCTTAAAAAAAATAATCAATCATCATATTTTTTAAATTGAAGCTTTAATTCAGGATTTCATTTCAGACAAGATGAAATTACGTGTAAATATAAAATTATAATCAATAAATAAGAAATATTGGACCCGTTTCCATAATTTTGAAAAATGTACGAATAAATGCTTTATGTGTATGAAATGTAATTATTAATGTGATTTGTAATTTTCATGACGGGTATCGATGAAAGACTTATTCATAGACTTTCAGTGATATTAAAATCTCTGTCCAGCGGCAATGAGATAAATAATGAAGCCTTCAGCCAGTATTGCATTGAAATAGCTGAGCTGTGCATCGATTATGGTTGGTATTATATTCTGCTCATGGAACATAAAGTGCTGATATATGGAACAGCAATTTCCAAAGAATCCTTTCTTATAATTGAAGTTTTAACGGAGGAAGCATTGGAGGCCAGGAACATAGACATGAGGAAATTCCGAGAACATTGTACAAGAAAATACCCTAGAATGTTAAATTATGAAGATATCGTTCGAAGACTCCTTTAAATATCTGAATCATACATTTTAATTACGTCATGAGTTGCAAAAAAACGAGGTCAGCCTATCAGGTGAGGTGAAAATTTGCTAATTTTAAGTGATTCGCAGAGCGGCAATGAGTCCGATGGGGTGACATCGGACAACGATTATTTTAAAATTTGTTCTTTGTGATACATGAAAGAGATTTTATTGCCATTCGAACATTATTTTCCTCAATGTTCTTAATATCAGTCAATTCATTTCATCTTATGTGACTTATCAAATACATGGAAGCCAAAAATGAGTGAGTGTGAGTTTTTTTTTTTCGATTTTGGTATCTCACCGACTATGCTGATCGTCGCGAGTTCGAATCTCACCAATTTCACGTCGTAAATTCTATATTGGGTTTTAACAACAATTTATACATCTTTTACCATAAAATTAAACTATTTTAAGCTCTCCATGAACACCAAGTTATCGCCAATCGCAATGACATCTATATCGAGACTTTCTAAAAATTGTTTTAAATATAACAGCTCAAATAATGATAAAATGAACAGAAATCGTAAAAATAATGCCAAATTAAATTCAAACGATCAAAATCAGTGATAGGTATCCACTTTTGTTGCTGTTTTAGCTAAAATTACGACGTTATTAATTTTGGCCAGCTTTTTTCGATTTTGGACAACTGTGCGGCGTTCGTATTCCGCCGCTCTCAGCTGCTTCAGTATCCCACACTCAAAAGGTGCCGACATAGAGAAATATCTACATTTGTTTTCTATATGTGTATAAAAAAGAATGTCCGTTTGTCTGGTCCTTAAGAGCCCTACGCAATGCGTCCACGCTCGGAAAAAAGGCCGTGCATTAGGGAAGAGACTGTGAGAGATTGTCCCCGCCTCGTTGTTTCGGGACATACGATTTTTTTCACATTTGGTGCCGAAGGATGGATTCCGGGTAACCCCTTCTCTAGAGAGCACGGTGTGTATTTGAAAGAAATCCATTTAGGGAGTCCGGATTATTGCATATTCTGTGACCACCGATGGCTCGAGAGAAAGGGATGGAGCGTTTGTATGTGCCGGATGACAGCTATTATAGTGCTAATATTGCTGTTTACTAGTGCTTTTTACCACTTTTTATTACACTCGCTTTCTTGTTTGTCCTCCAGGGCAAAAATCTTCCAACCCAAATTTCGAACACCTCCCGATTAACTACATCGCTGAAATTATCAGGAGAGCTCAGAACATAAAGACAATGCAAACTTATATATTTTATATTAGAGTACCAATATATTTAGGAAATAAAACTTAAATACGGAATTCTAAAAATGGCTACTTAAATTCAATGGTGGTGCTGCAATCACAGTAGGTGCAGAGTCCCCTATATTGCACTCTCAACATTACTATCTCACCATAGTTATTATATATATAGGTTATTATATGTATATCTGAGTGGGTGTAATAAATTATCTGTTTGAAAATCGTCAAGTACCTGTATATTTTTTATATTTTTTTATCTTCTACAGAAGCCTGCGACTTTCCAGCCCATTTATGACTTGCTTGTACTTGAAAATTGTACCGTCGTCGGATTCAAAAATTGTAATGAATGAAGCGGCGGCACTTTCGCCGCAGTTTGGAAATTCAGTTTCGGTATTTTCTATTGTATTACAAGGAGGGAAATTTGATCAACATCCTCACGTTCCGTAATATTTATATAATAAAACCATTAAAAAGATATGTATGAGGGATACATGCAATGTTTAATACCACATAAATTGTGCACCTCATGCTAGATGATAAATGCAACTCCAGAGCTTCAATTTACTTTCTCTCGTAAATTAGCCGATACGTCCGGAAGCGTATTTTCTTAAAAATGTATTTTCTTAGCGTCGAAATGTATTTTCTTACAATTAACGCTAACTTTTTTCGATGAGAGATAGCGAACGTAACACGTATATAAAATATCCGCCGCAATATCACCGCAAATGATGCCAGTACGTGTTGAAACTCAGATTGATTATCTGTAACTTTCTTACACTGGAAGACTGAGTCATTCCATTGCATGACTTATCAAAGCCGGTGATAAAACCGTGATGGAAACAGTGACTGAGCTAGCCTAGAGATACAGCAGAGGATTTTGCCCAGTTGTATTACGAATTTGGTAGCGTGAACCTCTCCGAAGTATTTTTTCAGACACATAGTAAGGCAGTAACATATTTTTCTTATCCACTTTAACGTATATTAATCACTGCTGTTGTAATAACACTTTGAATGGCGAAAATTCGTTTTTTTCTTTTCCACTGATATCGTTATTTTTTTATCGAAATCGCAATGCACGAATAATATGAAAACTATTTCAGCCAGGTCTTCTGCTTCAATAAGTCCTATATCGTTGTACCCGAATGTTCTATCGTTTTAAATAATATGTGTAACTCACGAGACCCACTTCCCTGATGGGGCTGGGTCGGTGAAAACTGGAGGGTGGCACATGAAGCAACCTGTATCATTTGCCTTCGCGGAACCTAGGGCCGAAAAGGACGGACACGGACCGAAGTAGTCTAAATCTTTTTAAAGACTTATTCTTGGCATTGACATTATCTATGCAGGTGACCAAAGAAAACTTATATATGAATATACGGAATAAAGATTTATTTACGGAATATCCGTTACGAAACTCTTGATAGCTCTAAATGGAACAACTGCATTAGAAAAAAAAAATTGTTGTCGATTCAAGAAAATGGAGATTTTAAAAACTTCTAATTTTACGCAAAGATAAGTAATGCATGGAAGTGAATAGAAATTATCCATTTTTGAAGGTAAAAGGAAACAAATTTTCCATTACCTGATTCAAAAAAATGGAAGTGAACGGAAGTAAATACAGGAATTACGACAATATTAATTATCCTACTTGATTTAAAGTGCTTGTATCACTTTTAAAATCATCCATTATTGCTGCTAGAAATAATATTAATCGCTATCGCTCTCGAATATGAAAGACATATTTGAGACAACCACTTAGTGGTTGCACTAAAAATTAAAATTAATTGCAACATTCCTTTCTCACAAAACCAAAAACACTAAAATAATATAAATGAATAAAAATAACATTTTTATAAAAACGACTTTTTGTAAAAAAGAAGGAAATAACTCTTTACATCCCCATAGATTACTGAAAATGTCAAATATGATTGATGAGAGAGTAAAATCAGTCTTGCAAGAAAATTTCGCACATAAAAACGATAAACGTGGTACGCATGTAAGATTACATTCACATTCGCTGGGAGACAAATATGATATATATTGACCAGCAATAATTAATTTTTTAATCTGACATGCACACCACGTTTTTCGTTTTTTGTATCTAAAATATTATCTTAACCTTATTTCACTTTCTCATAATAATAATAATAGTTTGAAAAGCCGTAGGTAGGCATTTCGCATTTCCTTACTTCGCACAAAAACGTGTTTATAGCAATAACATTCATTTCGTGAGTGTCATTTCTAATTTTTCTTAAACCGTATTGAAATCGTGTTTCTAACGATAAAATTCATTTCTGGAGTGTCATTTCGCCTTTTTCTAAGTCTGTACTGAAATCGTGTTTTTAGCAATAGAATTCAATTCTTGAGATTCATTTCGCATTTTTCTTGCTTCAAAATGAAATCGTGTATATAGCAATAAAATTCATTTCTGGATTGTCATTTCGAATTTTTCGTACTTCATAATGAAATCGTGGTTATAGCAACAAAATTCAATTCTAGAGTGTGATTTCGCATTTTTCTTACTTCGCACTGAAAACGTGTTTATAGCTATGAAATTGTTTTCTGAAATATCATTTCGCATTTTTCTAAATTCGTATTGAAATCGTGTTACTAGCGATATAAATCATTTCTGAAGAGTCAGTTCGCTTTTTCGTAACTTTGTCTATGAAATCGTGTTTTTAGGAAATATTACAAATCTGTAGTCTCATTTCGTATATTTCTTACTTCTTACAAAAAAAAGGAATTTTCTTATCTTAATAATGTAATCGTGATTATAGCAATAAAATTCATTTCTGGAGTGTCATTTCAAATTTTTCTTACTTAATAATGAAATAGTGTTTATAGCAATAAAATTCAATTCTGAAGTGTCATTTCGAAATTTTCTTATTTCGAAGTGAAATCGCGTTATTTGGAATACATTTTTTTAAGCCTAACTTCGCAATTTTCTTACTTATTACTGAAATAGTGTTTATTGCAATAAAATTAATTTCTTTGATGTCATTTCGCATTTTTCTTACTTCGTATCTAAATCGTGTTTATAGCGATAAAATTCATTTTTTAAAAGTCATTTCGCCTTTTCGGAATTTAGTATTGAAATCGTGTGTTAAAAAATAGAATAAACTCTTTTAGTCTCAATCCCATTATTTCATACTTCTCACACAAAAAGGGTTTTTAGTATTAAAATTCAATTCAGCAACGTGAGTTCGCATTTTTCTACTTTATACTGAAGTCGTGATTCAAGCAATAAAATTTATTTTTTGAGTGTAATTCGAAGTTTTGTTACTTCATAATGAATTCCTTTTTATAGCAATAAAATTATATTCTGGAGTGTCATTTACCATTTACCTTACTTCGCACTGATATCGTGTTCATAGCATAAAAAATTCCATTTTTGAGTGTTATTTAGCATTTTTCTTCCTCAGTATTGAAATCGTGTTTATAACGATTAAATTTATTTCTGGTGACTCATTTCGCCTTTTCGTATCTTTTTATTTGAATCGTGATTTTATCAATAGAATTCACTAATTGAAAGTCTTTTCGCATATTTCCTACTTATTACTAAAATCGGGGTTTGAGTATAAAACTTTAATTCTTTAGTGTCATTTCGTATTTTTCTTACTTCATAATGAATTCGTGTTTAAATCAATAATATTCAATTCTAGAGTGTTATTTCAAATTTTTTACTTCCTACTGAAATTGTGTTAATATCAATAAAGTTCATTTCTCAGTGTTATTTCGCATTTTCCTTAATTGGTACTGAAATCCTGCTTGTATAACAAAAACTATTCCTTAGTGTCTTTTGGAATTTTTCATGCTTCGGCCTAATACAATGTTATATGAAACAATATTCATTTCTGGAGTATAATTTCCAATTCGTCTTAAATCTTGCTGAAATCGTGATTGTAGCATTTAAATTCATATTTGGATAGTCATTTCCCATTGTTATTTCCACATACCTAACTCGTGTTTATAGCAATAAAATTCCTTTTGCGAGTGCTTTTCGCATTTTTCTTATTGGGTACAGAAATCGTGCAGATAGCAATAAAATTCAATTCTTGAGAGTCATTTCCAATTTTTCTTACTTATAAATGAAATTGTTTATATATTAATAATATTTATTTCTGGAGTTTCATTTCCAATTTTTCTTACTTTATAATGAAATCGTGTTCATAGAAATAAAATTAATTCTGGAGTGTCATTTTGCATTTTTCTTTCTTCGTAATGAAATCGTGTTTATAGCAGTGAAATTAATTTCTTTAATGTCATTACTAGCGATAAAATTCATTTCTGGAGAGTCACTTCGCCTTTTCGTAACTTTGATTATGAAATCGTATTTTTCGGAAAGATATCAAATCTTTAGCGTCATTTCGTATATTTACTACTTCTTAGAAAAAAAAGGTTTTACCGCAATAACATTTAGTTCTAAAATGTCATTTCGTATTTTTCTTATTACGTACTGAAATCGTGTTTACATCAATACATTTCAAATTTTTCTTACTTACTAATAAAGTAGTGTTTATAGAAATAATTTTCAATTCTGAATTGTCGCATTTTTCGCATTTTTGTTTGCGCATTTTTCTTACTACCTACTTCACTCATGTTAATATGAATAAAGCTCATTTCTTGAGTGTTATTTCGCATTTTACTTACTTAGTTATGGCATCGTGCTTGTATAAACAAAAATCAATTCCTTAGGGTCATTAAAATTTTTCATCGTGATATTTGGAATACAATTTTTTTCAAGTCTTATTTCGCAATTTCCATACGTTTCGAATCTGAAATCGTGTTTATAGCAATAAAATTCATTTCTTTAATGTCATTTCGCATTTTTCTTACTTCGTATCTAAATCGTGTTTATAGCTCGATTAAATTCATTTTTGGAGAGTCATTTCGCGTTTTCGGTATTTAGTATTGAAATCGTGTGTTAAAAAAATAAAATAAATTTCTTGAGTCTCATTCCCAACTTTCAATCTTACCACACAAAAAGGGTTTTTAGTATTAAAATTCAATTCAGGAACGTGAGTTCGCATTTTTCTACTTTATACTGAAGTCGTGATTCAAGCAATAAAATGTATTTCTTGGGTGTAACTTCGAATTTTTGTTACTTCATAATAAATTCGTGTTTTTCGCGATAAAATTAAATTCTGGAGTGTCAATTCCCATTTCCCTTACTTCACACTGAAATCGTGTTCACAGCAAAAAAATTCCATTCTTGAGTCTCATTTAGGATTTTTCTTACTAGGTATTGAAATAGTGTTTATAGCGATTAAATTTAATTCTGGAGAGTAATTTCACCTTTTCGTATCTTTCTAATGAAGTCCTGTTTTTAGCAATAGAATTCATTTCTTGAGTGCAATTTCGCATTTATCTTACTTATTACTAAATTCGGGTTTTACGTAATAAAATTTAATTCTTGTGTGTCATTTCGTATTTTTCTTACTTCGTAATGAAATCATGTTTTCATAAAAAATTAAATTCCGGAGTGTTATTTCAAAATTTTCTTACTACCTACTTAAATCATGTTAATATGAATAAAGTTCATTTCTTGAGTGTCATTTCGAATTTTCCTTACTTGGTACTGAAATCGTGCTTGTACAAAAAAAATCAATTCCTAAGGGTCATTGGAATTTTTCATGCTTCGTAATAATACAATGTTATTTGAAATAATATTCCTTTCTGGAGTATAATTTCCAATTGGTCTTAAGTCTAGCTGAAATCGAGATTGTAGCATTTAAATTCAATTTTGGAGTGTCCGTTCGCATTAACTCGCACTGAAATCGTGTTTGTAACAATAAAATTCATTTCTGGAGTATCATTTCGCATAATTATACTTCGTGCAGAAATCATGTTTATAGCAATAAAATTCATATTTGGATAGTCATTTCGCATTTTTCTTACGGCATACCTAGATCGTGTTTACAGCAATAAAATTCCTTTTTGGAGTGCTTTACGCATTTTTCTAACTAGGTTAAGAAATCGTAAATATAGCAATAAAATTAACTTCTGGAGTGTCGTTTCAAATTTTTCCTATTACATAACGAAATTGTGTTTATATTAATAAAATTCATTTCTGGAGTATCATTTCGATTTTTCTTACTTAATAATGAAATCGAGTTCATAGCAATGAAATTAATTTCTTGAGTGTCATTTCACATTTTTTTTACTTCACAATGAAATCGTGTCCATAAATATAAAATTCAAGCTGTAGTGTCATTTTGCATTTTTCTTTCTTCGTAAAGAAATCGTGTTTATAGCAATAAAATTTATTTCTTTAATGTCATTTCGAAGTTTTATTATTTCGTATTGAAATCGTGTGTATGGCAATAAAATTAATTTTTTGAGAGTCATTTCGCCTTTTCGGAATTAAGTATTGAAATCGTGTGTTAAAAAAATAAAATAAACTTCTTCAGTCTCATTCCCAGCATTCATACTTATCACACAAAATGGGTTTTTAGTATCAAAATTCGATTCCGGAACGTGAGTTCGCATTTTTCTACTTTATACTGAAGTCGCCATTCAAGCAATAAAATGTAATTCTTGAGTGTAACTTCGAATTTTTGTTACTTCATAATGAATTCTTGTTTATAGCGATAAAATAGCGATAAATTCTGGAGTGTCAATTCCCATTTCCCTTACTTCACACTGAAATGGTGTTCACAGCAAAAAATTCCATTCTAGAGTGTCATTTAGGATTTTTCTTACTAGGTACTGAAATCGTGCTTGTACAAACAAAAATCAATTCCTTAGTGTCATTTGGAATATTTCATGCATGTATTAATTCAATGTTATTAAAATAATATTCCTTTATGGAGTATAATTTCCCATTCGTCTTAAATTTTCCTGAAATCGTGAATGTAGCATTTAAATTCATTTTGGAGTCTCCGTTCGGATGTACTTCGCGCTGAAATCGTGTTTGTGGCAATAAAATTCATTTCTAGAGTATCATTTCGCATTTTCTCACTTCGTGCAGAAATCATGTTTGTAGCAATGAAATTCATATTTGGATAGTCATTTCGCACTTTTCATTCCACATACCTAAATCGTGATTATAACAAAAAAATTCCTTTTTGGAGTGCTTTTCGCATTTTCTTACTAGGTACAGGAATCGTGTATATAACAATAAAATTAGTCTGGAGTGTCATTTCGAATTTTTCTTACTTCAAAATGAGATTCTTTTTGTACTAATAACATTTAATTCTGGAGTGTCATTTCGATTTTTTCTATTCCATAGTGAAATTGTGTTTATATTAATAAAATCAATTTTTGTTACTTTATAATGAATTCGTGTTACTAGCAATAAAACTAAATTCTGGAGTGTCAATTCCCATTTCCCTTACTTCGCACTGAAATCGTGTTCACAGCAAAAAAATTCCATTATAGAGTGCCATTTAGGATTTTTCTTACTAGGTATTGAAATCGTGTTTATAGAGATTAAATTTAATTCCGGAGAGTAATTTCAACTTTTCGTATCTTTTTAAAGAAATCGTCGTTTTAGCAATACAATTCATTTCTTGAGTCACATTTCGCAATCTTCTTACTTATTACTAAATTGGGGGTTTAAGTAATTAAATTTTATTCTTGATAGTCATTTCGCATTTATCTTACTTCGTAATGAGATCTTGTTTATATCTAAAAATTGAACTCTGGAGTGTTATTTCAAAATTTTCTTACTACCTACTTAAATCGTCTAAATATCAATATACTTCATTTCTTAAGTGTCATTTCGCATTTCTTTATTTGGCACTGAAAATCATGACTTTTCAGATTTCGTACAGAAATCATGTTTATAGCAATAAAATTCATATTTGGAGTGCTTTCCGCATTTTTCTTACTAGGTGTTTTTTTTTGTTACTACTTACTTACTAGTGTAATTTCGCATTTTCCTTACTTGGTACTGAAAAGTGTTTGTACAAACAAAAATCAATTACTTTGGGTCATTTGGAATTTTTCATGCCTCGTTATGGTACATATATGAAATAATATTCCTTTCTGGAGTATAATTTCCCATTCGTCTTAACTTTTCCTGAAATCGTGATTGTAACATTTAAGTTCAATTTTGGAGTGTCCGTTCGCATGTACTTCGCACTGAAATCGTGTTTGTAACAATAAAATTCATTTCTGGAGTATCATTTCGCATTTTCAAACTTCGTACAGAAATCATGTTTATAGCAATAAAATTCATATTTGGATAGTCATTTCGCATTTTTCTTTCCACATACCTACATCGTGTTTATAGCAATAAAATTCCTTTTTGGAGTGCTTTTCGCATTTTTCTTACTAAGTACAGATATCATTTATATAACAATAAAATTAAACTCTGGAGTGTCATTTTGAATTTTTTCTTACTTTAAAATAAGATTGTATTTGTACAATAACATTCAATTCTGGAGTGTCATTTCGAATTTATTTAATTAAATAATGAAATTTTGCTTATATGAATAAATTTTCATTCTTGGAGTTTAATTTCGATTTTCCTTACTTTATGAAGAAATCCTGTTCATAGCAATAAAATTAAATTCTTGAGTGTCATTCGTATTTTTTTACTACGCACTGAAATCGTGTTCATAGAAAGAAAGTTCATTCTGGAGTGTCATTTTGAATTTTTCTTTCTTCGTAAAGAAATCGCGTTTATAGCAATAAAATTCATATCTTTAATTTCATTTCGCTATTTCATTACTTCGTATCTAAATCGTGTCTCTAGCGATAAAATTCATTTTTTGAGATTCATTTCGCCTTTTCGGAATTTAGTATTGAAATCGTGATTTAAAAATTTGAATAAACTTCTTTAGTCACGTTCTCATATTTCTCACACAAAAAGGGTTTTTAGTATGAAAATTCAATTCAGGAGTGTGAGTTCTCATTTTTCTTCTTCGTACTGAAGTCATGATCCAAGCAATAAATTTATTACTTTAATGTACTTCGAATTTTTTTTAGTTCATAATGAATTCGTGTTTATAGCAATAAAAATTCATTCCTGGAGTATCATTTCGCATTTTCTTACTTCGTAGAGAAATCATCTTTGTAGCAATAAAATTCATACTTGGATAGTCATTTCCAATTTTTCTTTCCACATACCTACATCCTGTTAATAGAATAAAATACCTTTTTGGAGTGCTTGTCGCATTTTTCTTACTAGGTACAGAAATCGTGTATATAGCAATAAAATAAATTCTGGAGTGTCATTTTGAAATTTTCTTACTTCAAAATGAGATTGTATATGTAGCAATAACATTCAATTCTGGAGTGTCATTTCGAATTTATCTTATAAGATAATTAAATTTTGTTTATATTAATAAAATTCATTTCTGGAGTTTCATTTCGATTTTTCTTGCTTTATAATAAAATCGTGTTCTTGGCAATAAAATTAAATTCCTGAGTGTCATTTCACATTTTTGTTACTTCATAATGAAATCGTGTTCATAGAAAAAAAATTCATTCTGGAGTGTCATTTTGCATTTTTCTTTCTTCGTAAAGAAATCGTGTTTTATAGCAGTGAAATTAATTTCTTTAATGTCATTTCACAGTTTTATTATTTCGTATTGAAATCGTGTTACTAGCGATAAAATTCATTTCATGAGAGTCACTTCGCCTTTTCGTAACTTTGTTTATGAAATTGCATTTTTAGGAAAGACTTCAAATCTTTAGCGTCAGGTCGTATATTTCTTACTTACAAAAAAAGGGTTTTCTTGCAATAAAATTCAGTTCCGAAATGTTATTTCGTATTTTTCTTACTTCTTACTGAAATCGTGTTTACATCAATAAAATTCATTTCTGGAGTGTCATTTCAAATTTTTCATACTTACAAATAAATTAGTTTTTACATAAATATAATTCAATTCTGTAGTGCCATTTCAAATTTTTTTTTCAAAGGAAAATCGTGTTTTTTCGAATACGTTTTTTTTTCGAGTCTAATTTCGCATTTTTCTTAATTATTACTGAAATCGTGTTTATAGCAACTAAATTCATTTCTTTAATGTTATTTCGCATTTTTCTTACATCGTATCTAAATCGCGTTAATAGCGATTAAATTTACTTCTGGAGAGTTATTTCGTATCTTCGTATCTATTTATTGAAATCGTGTTTATATCAATAAAAATTTATTCTAGAGTGTTATTCATAATTTTCTTATTTCTAACTGAAATCGTGTTAATATCAATAAAATTCATGTCTTGAGTGTCATTTCGCATTTTCCTTACTAGTTACTGAAATTGTGCTTGTACAAACAAAAATCAATTCCTTAGTGTCATTTGGAATTTTTCATGCTTCGATCTAATACAATACTATATGTAATGATATTCATTTCTGGAGTGTAATTTTTCATTCGTCTTAAATCTTGCTTAAATCGTGATTGTAGCAATAAAATTCATATTTGATTAGTCATTTCGCATTTTTCTTTCCATGTACTTAAACATCGTGTTTATAGAAATAAAATCCCTTTTTGGAGTGCTTTTCGCATTTTTCCTACTAGGTACAGAAATCGTGCATATTGCAATAAAATTAAATTCTGGAAGGTAATTTCGAATTTTTCTCGCTTCGTACTAATTTCATGATAAAAACAAATAAATTCATTTCAGGAATGTTTCACGAGTTTCTCGTATTTCATTTTGAAATCTTGTTTATAGCAATAAAATTATTTTCAGGAATATCATATCGCATTTTTCTTACTTCGAATTCAAATCGTGTTTGTAGCAATGAAATACATTTCTGTAGTGTCGTTTTCTTATTTCTTACATTGTACAGAAATCCTGATTATAGCAATAGCAATAGCAAAATTCTTGAAGGTCATTTCGAATTTTTCTTGTTGCGTTCAGAAATCGTGTTTTTAGCAATAAATTAGCATTTAGCAATAAATTTAGCATTAAATTCCGTAGTTTCCGTAGTTACCGGCATTTTTCATACTTCGTACAGAATACGTGATTATTGTAAGAAATATCATTTCTGGAGTGTCATTTCGAATTTTTCTTACCTCGTACGCAATTCGTGTTGAAAGCAAAAAATTCAATTTTTAATTGGCGTTTTGCGTTTCTCTTACTCCGTAATGATATCGTGTTTATATCAATAAAATGCTGTTTTGGAATGTCATTTCGCCTTTTTTTGCTTCGTACTGATATCGTGATTACTGATATCAATCAAATTCATTTCTTGAGTGTCATTTCGCATTTTTTTTTTACTTCTTACTGAAATCGGAATTTTTGTTATATAATTCAATTCTGGAGTGCCATTTCGCATTTATCTTACTTCGTACTTAAATCGTGTTTATAGCAAAAAAAATCATGTCTGGAGTGTCATTTTGCGTTTCATTTAATTCGTACTGAAATTGTGTTTTTAGCAATAAAATTCATTTCATTAGTGTTTTATTGATTTTTGTTACTTCATAATGAAATCGTGCTTATCACATTCAAATACAATTCCGGTGTGTAATTCCGCTTTTTTCTTACTATGCACTGAAATCGTGGTCAATAAAATTCATTTCTAGAATAACATTTCGCATTTTTCCTACTTCGTTCAGAAATCGTATTTATTGCAATAAAATTTATTTCTGGAGTGCCATTTCGCATTTCTCTGTCCACGTACTTAATTGGGTTAAAAGCAAAAAAATAAATTTTGTAATATCTTTTTGCGTTTTCTTTCTCCCATCGTACTGAAATCGTGTTTATAGAAATAAAATTAAATTTTTGAGTATCAATTCGCATTTCCTTTCCCTTATTTATAGGTTCAAGTTCATTTCTGGAGAGTCACTCCGCGTTTTCGTTACAATGTAATAAAATCGTATTTATAGGAATAGAATTCAATTCAAAGTGTTATTTCGCATTTTTATTATTTTTAACTACAATCGGGTTTATAACAATTAAAATCAATTCTGAAATTTTGTTTCGCATTTCTCTTACTGCGTACCGATCTCGTAATTATAGTAATTTAATTCAATTTTGAAGTGTCATTTCGAATTTTTCTTACTTCATAATGTATTCGTGTTCATAGCAATATAACTTCAATTCTGAAGTGTCATTTCGCATGTTTATCTTTCTTCGCACTAATATCGTGTTTGTTGCGATATAATTAATTTCTGGATTGTAATTTCGCCTTTCTCTTAATTCTTGCTGAATTATGTTTTTGTAACAGTAAATATCATTTCTGGGGTGTCCTTTCGTATGTTAATTATTTCGTACCAAAATGGTGTTTGCAGCGATAAAAATTCTTTCTAGATTAACATTCGCATTTTTCTTACTTCGTACAGAAATCGTTATTATTAAAATACAATTCATTTCTTGAGAGTAATTTCGCATTTTTCTTTCCTCGTACTTAATTCGTGGTTATAGAATAAAAATAATATTTTGGTGTGTTTTTCGCATTTTTCTTACTTCGCACTGAAATCTTGTTTATAGCAACAAAATTCATTTCTTAAGTGTCATTTCGCTTTGTTCTTACTTCGTACATTAATCATGTTTAATGCAATAAAAATTTTTTTCTGGAGTGTCAGTTCACATTTGTCTTCCTCCGCACTGAAACCGTGTTTAAAGAAAAAAGTCCAATTTAGGAGTTATATTTAATCTTTTCGCATTTACTTACTTCGTACTGAAATCGAGTTTATAGCAATAGAATTCAATTTTGGGGTATCATTTTGCATTTTTCCTACTTCGTACATAAATCGTGTTTATTGCAAAAATAATTCATTTCTTGAGAGTCATTTTACATTTTTCTTTCCTCGTGCTAAAATGGGATTCAAAGCAAAAATTTAAATTTTGGAATGTATTTTTAGGTTTTCTTTCTTCCTTCGTGCCGAAATCGTGTTTATGACGATTAAATTTCAATTCTGGAGTGTCAATTCGCATTTTTCTATTTTCGTTTTTAATCGTATTTATTGCGGTAGAAGTCATTTCTGAGTGTCGTTTCGCATTTTTTTTACTTCATATTGAAAGCGTGTTTATAGCATTAAAATTAATTTCTAGAGTTTCAATTCGCATCTTACTTACTTCGCACTGAAATCGTGTTTATAGAAAAAAATCATTTTTGGAGTGTCTTTTCGCATTTTCTTTACTAGTAACTAAAGTCTCTGTCAATCGTGTTTATTGCATCAAAATTCAATTCTGGAGTGTCATTTACCATTTTTTTAACCTCGTACTCAATTCGTGTTTAAAGCAAAATATTAAATATTTGAATGTCGTTTTGCATTTCTCTAACTTCGTAGTGAAATCGTGTTTATAGCAATATAATTCATCTCTTTAATGAAATTTCGCATTTTCTTTGGTTCGTATTTAAATCGTGTTTATTGCAGTAAAATTCATTACTGAATGTCATTTCGTATTTCTTTTACTTCGTACGGAAATCGTGTTTATAGCAATTATAAAAAATTCTGGAGTGTCAATTCGCATTTCCTTTCCTCGTACCTAAACCGTGTACATAGCAATAAAATTTATTTTTGGATTGTCATTTCCAATTTTTTTACTCGTACTCAATTCGTGTTTAAAGCAGAAAATTCAATTTTGGAATGTCGTTTTGCATTTCTCTAATCGTAGTGATATCGTGTTTATAGCAATAAAATTCATTTCTATAATGTAATGTCGCATTTTTCTTGGATCGTATTGAAATCGTGTTTATTGCAATAAAATTCATTTTTTGAATGTCATTTCGCATTTTTCTTACTTCTTAATGAAATTGGAATTCTTGTAATAAAATTCAATTCTGGAGTGCCATTTCGCATTTATCTTACTTCGTACTTAAATCGCGTCAGTAGCAAAAAAAGTTTTTTCTGTAGTGTCATTTTGCCTTTCATTTAATTTGTACTAAAAATGCATTCTTAGCTGTAAAATACATTTCTTGATGTTTTTTTTTTGCATTTTTCTTACTTCATAATAAAATCGTGCTCATCACAATAAATGAACTATTATGAAGCAATTAAATTTATTACTGGAGAGTCATTTCACATTTTTGTATCTATTTATTGAAATCGTGTTTACATCAATAAAAATCAATTCTAGTGTTATTTCATAATTTTCTTTCTTCCTACTGAAATCGTGTTAATATCAATGAAGTTCGTTTCTTGAGCGTCATTTCTCATTTTCCTTACGTGGTACCGAATTTGTGCTTGTACAAACAAAAATCAATTCCTTAGTGTCATTTGAAATTTTCCATGCTTCGTACTACTACAATGTTATATGAAATAATATTCATTTCTGGAGTGTTTTTTGCATTCGTCTTAAATCTTGCTGGAATCGTGATTGTAGCATTGAAATTCAATTTTAGAGTGTCCCTTCGCATGTATCTACATCGCACTGAAATCATGTTAGTAGCAATAAAATTCATATTTGGATAGACATTTCGCATTTTTCATTCCACATACCTAAATCGTGTTTATAACAATAAAATTCAATTTTGGAGTGCTTTTCGCATTTTTCTTACTAGGTACAGGAATCGTGTATATAACAATAAAATTAAAGTCTGGAGTGTCATTTCGAATTTTCTTACTTCAAAATGAGATTTTTTTGTAGCAATAACATTCAATTCTGGAGTGTCATTTCTAAATTTTCTTATTTCATAATGAAATTGTGTTCATATTAATAAAATGCATTTCTGAGTTTCATTTCGATTTTTCTTAGTTTAAAATGAAATCGTGTTCATAGTAACAAAATAAATTTCTTGAGTGTCATTTCACATTACTTTTACTTCGTAAAAAAATCGTGTTAATAACAATGAAATTCATTTCCGGAGTGTCATTTCAAATTTTTCTTACTTATTACTAAAATCGGGTTTTAAGTAATAAAATTTAATTCTGGAGTGTCATTTCGAATTTTCATACTCCTAAATGAGATTGTTTTTGTAGCAATAACATTCAATTCTGGAGTACCGTTTCGAATGTTTCTTATTTCATAATTAAATTGTGTTTATATTAATAAAATTCATTTCTGCAATTTCATTTCGAATTTTTCTTGCTTTATAATACAATTGTGTTCAAAGCAATAAAATTAATTTTTGAATGTCATTTCGCAGGTTTATTATTTAGTATTGAAATCGTGTTACTAGCGATAAAATTCATTCCTCGAGAGTCACTTCGCCTTATCGTAACTTTGTTTATGAAATCATATTTTTACGAAAGATTTCAAATCGTTAGCGTGAATTCGTATATTTCCTACTTCTTACTAAAAAGGGTTTTTTCAGTAATAAAATTCAGTTCTGAAATGTTATTTCGTAATTTTCCTTTTACGTACTAAAATCAATAAACTTCATAACTGGAGTGTCATTTCATATTTTTCTTACTTACTAATGAAATAGTGTTTATAGCAATAAAATTCATTCTGAAGTGTCATTTCATAATTTTCTCATTTCGACATTTTGTCAAGTCTTATTTCGCAATTTTCTTACTTGTTACTGAAATCGTGTTTATAGCAATAAAATTCATTTCTTTAACGTAATTTCGGATTATTCTTACTTCGTATCTAAATCGTGGTTATAGCGATAAAATACATTTTTGGAAAGCAATTTCGCGTTTTCGGAATTTAGTATTGAAATCTTGTGTAATAAATAAGATAAATTTCTTGAGTCTCATTCTCATTTTTCATATTTCTCAAACAAAAAGGGTTTTTAGTATTAAAATTCAATTCAGGAGAGTGAGTTCTCATTTTTCTACTTCGTACTAAAGTCGTGATCTAAGCAATTAAATTTATTTCTTGAGTGTACATCGAATTTTTGTTACTTCATAATGAAATCGTGTTCATAGAAAAAAAAATTCATTCTGGAGTGTCATTTTGCATTTTTCTTACTTCGCACTGAAATCGTGTTCATAGAAAAAATATTCCATTCTAGAATGTTATTTAGCATTTTTCTTACTCAGTATTGAAATCATGTGTATAGCGATTAAATTTATTTCTGGAGAGTCATTTCGCCTTTTTTTATCATTTTATTGAAATCAAGTTTTTAGCGAAAGAATTCATTTCTTGAGTGTCATTTCGCATTTTTCTTACCTATTACTTGTATCGGGTTTCATGTAATATAACTTAATAGGTGATTGTCATTTCGTATTTTTCTTACTTCATAATGAAATCGTGTTTATATCAATAAAATTCAATTCTAGAGTGTTATTTCGCATTTTCCTTACTTGGTACTAATATCGTGTTTGTACAAACAAAAATCAATTCCTTAGTGTTATTTGGAATTTGTCTTACTTCGTACTTATACAATGTTATATGAAATTATATTTATTTATCGTGTGTAATTTCGCATTCGCCTTAAATCTTGCTAAAACCGTGATTGTACCGTTAAAATTTAAATTTGGAGTGTCCCTTCGCAAGTACTTATCACTGAAATCGTGTTAATGTCAATAAAATTCATTTCTTTAATGCCATTTCGCATTTTTCTTACTTCGTATCTAAATCGTGTTTATAGCTCGATTAAATTCATTTTTGGAGAGTGATTTCCCGTTTTCTCGATTAAGTAATGAAATCGTGTGTTAAAAAATGAAATACACTTCTTGAGTCTCATTCCAATATTTCATATTTCTCCCACAAAAAGGAATTTTTTTTTCGTGTTTATAGCAATGAAATTCCTTTTTGGAGTGCTTTTCGCATTTTTCTTTGCAAGTGCAGAAATCGTGTAAATAGCATAAAATTAAATTCTGGGAGGTAATTTCGAATTTTTCTCGCTTCGTACTGAATTCATGATTAAAACAGTAACACTCATTTCTGGAATGTCATTTCGAATTCCTCGAAATCTTTTTTGTAGCAATAAAATCATTTTCAGGAGAATCGTATCGCATTTTTCTAACTTCGTATTGAAATCGTGTTTGTAGCAATGAAATACATTTGTGGAGTGTAGTTTTGCTTTTTTCGTACTTTGTACAGAAATCCTGATTATGGCAATAGTATTCAATTCTTGATTGACATTTCGAATTTTACTTGTTGCGTACAGAAATCGTTTTTTAAGCAATAACACTAAATTTCGGAGTTTTATATCGCATTTTTCCTAAAGAAATCGTGTTTAAAGTTATAAAATTCAATGTTTTTGTCATTTCACATTTTTTTACTTCGTACTGAAATAGAGTATGTAGTAATAAAGTTTAATTCTGGAGTATCATTTGGTATTTTTCATAATTCGTACAGAAATCGTGATTTTTTGCAATAAAATTCATTTCTACATTGTTTTTTGCATTTTTGTTACTTCACAATGGAGTGTAATTTCGCTTCTTTCTTACTATGCACTGAAATCGTGGTCATAGCAATAAAATTCATTCCTGGAATAACATTTCGCATTTATCCTACTTCGTTCAGAAATCGTGTCTGTTGCAATTAAATTCATTTTTGGAGTGTCTTTTGGCATTTTCTTTACTTGGTACTAAAATCGTGCTTATTGCATCAAAATTCATTTCTGGAGTGTCATTTCCCATTTTTTTAATCTCGTACTCAATTCGTGTTTAAAGCAAAATATTAAATATTTGAATGTCGTTTTGCATTTCTCTTACTTCGTAGTGTAATCGTGTTTATAGCAATATAATTCATCTCATTAATGTTATTTCGCATTTTTCTTGGTTCGTATTGAATTCGTGTTTATTGCAATTAATTCATTTCTTGAGTGTCATTTCGAAATTTTTCTTACTTCTTTCTAAAATAGGAATTTTTGCAATTAAATTCAATTCTGGAAGGTCATTTCGCATTTTCTACACTCGTACTCAATTCGTGTTTAATGCAAAAAATTCAATTTTGGAATGTCGTTTTGCATTTCTCTTACTTCGTATTGAAATCATGTTTATTGGAATAAAATTCATTTCTTCAATGTAATTTCCCATTTTTCTTACATCGTATTGAAATCGTGTTTATTGCAATAAAATTCAATTTTTGAAAGTCATTTCGCATTTTTCATACATGCTACTGAAATCGTGTTTATAGCAATAAAATTTATTTTTGGACCATCATCACGAATATTCCTTCCTCCGTATAAAATCGAGTTAACAGCAATAAAATTTCATTCTGGAGTGCTATTTCACAATATTCATTCTCGTACTTACATTGTGTTTATACCAAAAAAATATTTTCTTCAGTGTCACTTCGCATTTTTCTTACTTCGTATTCAAATCGTGTTTATAGCGATAAAATACATTTTTGGAGTGTCATTTTTTCATTTTCTTAATTCGTACTTAAATCGTAGTTTAAGCAATTTTCGAGTGTCATTTTGCATTTTTCTTACTTCTTACCGAAATTGTTTTTTCAGCAATAAAACTTTTTTTGGATAGTCATTTCGTATTTTCTTTCCTCGTACTTAAATCGTGATTATAGTTAAATAATTTAATTTTGGGTTCTCTTTTCGCATTTTTCTGACTTTCTACTGAAATCGGCTTTATAGCATAAAATTCAATTTTGGAGTGCCATTTCGATATTTTTTTACTCCGTACTTAAGTCGTTTTTAAAACAATAAAATACACTTCTGGAGTCTCCTTCTGCATTTTTCTTACTTCTTACTAATATCTTTTTTTTGCAATATAATTCATCTCTGGATTTCCATTTCAAACTTTTGGTTCTTCTCCCTGAAATCGAATTTATAGGTATATAATTCAATTTTGGAATGTCATTTTGTTTTTCTCACTTCATAATGAAATTTTGTTCACAGCAGTAAAATATAATTCTGAAGTGTCATTTCGTATTTTTCTACGTCTCAATAAAGTGGTGTTTATAGCAATATTTAAAATTTATTACTGGAGTGTCATTGCGAATATTTCTTACTTCCTACTCAAATAGTTTTTGATATCAATAAAATTTATTTCTTGAGTTTTATTTCGAATTCATCTTACTTTATAATAAAATCGTGTTATTATCAAAAAAATTAATTTCCTGAGTTTAATTTCACATACTTCTTACTTGATACATAAATGGTGTTTGTACCAATAAAATTCAGTTCAGGAATGTCATTTCAAATACTTTCAACTTTGCACTCCTATCGTGTAATTGTCAATAAAATTCATTTCTATAGTGTAATTACGCGTTTGTCTTAATTCTTGCTGAAATCTTGTTTATTGCAATAAAATTCATTTCTGAATGGTCTTTGCGATTTTTTTTTGCTTCAAATTTAAGTTGTTGATATACCAATAAAATTCAATTCTGGAGTGTCATTCCGAATATTTCTTACTACGTACTGATAACGGGTTTTTAGCAATAAAAATCATTTCTGGAGTATGATTTCGCATTTTTCTTAATTCGTAGAGTAATCGTGTTTATAGCAATAACACTCATTTCTGGAGAGTCAATTCGCATTTCTTTTCCTCGTACCTAAACCGTGTACATAGCAATAAAATTTATTTTTGGAGTGTCATTTCCCATTTTTCTTAACTCGTACTCAATTCGTGTTTAAAGCAGAAAATTCAATTTTGGAATGTCGTTTTGCATTTCTCTAACTCGTAGTGAAATCGTATTTATAGCAATAAAATTCATTTTTATAATGTAATTTCGCATTTTTCTTGTTTCGTATTGAAATTGTGTTTATTGCAATAAAATTCATGTTTTGAGTGTCATTTCGCATTTTTCTTACTTGTTAACGAAATTGGAATTCTTGCAATAAAATTCAAATCTGGAGTGCCATTTCGCATTTATCTTACTTCGTACTCAAATCGTGTTTATAGCAAAAAAAATCATTTCTGGAGTGTCATTTTGTCTTTCATTTAATTTGTATTGAAATCGTGTTTTTAGCGATAAAATTCATTTCTTGATTGTTTTTTCGCTTTCCTTACTTCATAATAAAATCGTGATCATCACAGTAGAATACAATTCTGGAGTATCATTTCGCATTTGTTTTACTTCACACTGAAATCATGGTAATTTCGCATTGTTCATATTTTGTACTGAAATCGTGTTTAATGCTTTATGTTCATTTCTGGAGAGTCATTTCACGGTTTTCGTTACTTGGTATTAAAATGGTATTTTTAGGAATAGAATTCAACTCTTAAAATTTATTTCGCGTTGTTCTTACTTCTTACTATAATTCGGTTTTATGCAATAACATCAATTCTGAAGTTTCATTTCTTACTGCGTACCAAAATCATAATTAAAGCTTTTTAATTCAATTCTGGAGTATCATTTCGCATTTTTCTTACTTCGCAATAATATCGTGTTCGCTGATAAATAATTAATTTCGGGATTGCAATTTTGCCTTTTTCTTAATTCTTGCTGAATAATGTTTTTGTAGTAGTAAAATTCATTTCTGGGGTGTCCTTTCGTATATTTATTATTTCGTACCAAAATCGTGTTTGCAGCAATAAAATTAAATTCTAGATTTTCCTTCGCATTTTTCTTACTTCGTAAAGAAATCGTGTTTATAGCGAAGTTTCCCTCACGAAAGCACCCTAGAGGAACAACTTCCCCAAAAAAATCCATCTGGGTATGGGTATTATTAACGGCATGAACCCAACCAGCACCACTATTTCCCTTCTCTTGTACTTAACCTTTATAAATTGATGGCATAACAGTTCTTTTATTCAAACTTGTATCATCTTGCGTGAAATATGCAACTTGGGCGAAAATATGACCCGCAGCTATTGCACACAAACCCTTTGCGATGGAGTATCCTTCGACCTCTGTTGATTTTGGTTCGATAATTACCTCTAGTCTGGTTGGCAGTTTTTGATTTACCTTATCTTTATCTCTTTATTTATTCTCTTTATCCTCGCACGTAAATGCTCCCCCTTCTGCAGGGTGCTAATGCTTTCAACAATATGTATACACACAGTTTCTATATTATTGATGAGGCTGGGTCGCAGAAAACAGACAGACGGTTGCGAAATGGTTGTAGAAATTGAATTTTATTGCTATAAACACGATTTCACATCCATGTAAGTATATGCAAAATTGAATTTCCAAAATTGGATTTTATTGCTATAAACCCGATTTCATTGTGACATAAGAAAAATTCGATATGACATATCAATTATGAACTAAAAAAAAAATATAATTACGATTTCAGTGCGAAGTAAGAAAAATAAGAAATGACACTCCAGAATTGATTTTTATTACTAAAAACCCGATTTCAGTAACTAGAAAAAAAATGCGAAATAACAATCAAGGAATAAATTCTATTCCTAAAAACACAATTTCAACACAAAGTTACGAAAAGGCGAAATGACTCTCTAGAAATGACTTTTATCGCTATAAAAACGATTTCAATACGAAGTAGGAAAAATGCGAAATGGCATTCAAGAAATGAGTTTTAATGCTATAAACACGATTACAGTGAGAAGCAAAAAAAATGAGAATTGACACTGCAGAATTTAATTTCATTGCTATATACAAGATTTAATTATGAAGTTACAAATATTCAAAAATGACACTCCATATTTGAATATTATTGCTATAAACACGTTTTGAGGACGGATAATGAAAAATTAGAAATGGCACTAGATAAATCGTGTTTATTGCAATAAAATTTATTTAAGTACGAGGTAAGAAAAATGCAAAATGACAACCCAAAATTGAATTTTATTCCTGAAAACCCGATTTCAGTAGGAAGTAAAAAAATGCGAAATGACACTCAAGAATTGAATTCTATTGCTGTAAACATGTTTTGAGTACAAGGTAAGAAAATCCAAATGGTTCTCCAGAATTGAATTTTATCGCTATAAACAGGATTTCAACACGAAGTAAAAAAAATAGAAATGACAAAGTAAAATTCAATTTTATTGCTAAAAACAAGATTTCATTATGAAGTAAGAAAAACAAAATTACACACCACAATTGAATATTATTGCCATTAACAAGATTTCGGGCGAAGCAAGAAAAGTTCGAAATGGCACTCCAAAAATGAATTTTATTGCCATAAACTCGATTTCAGTATAAAGCAAGAAAAAATCTAAATGATTCTCCAGAATTGAATTTTATCGCTATAAACACGATTTCATTACGAAGTAAGAAAAAATAGAAATGACACTCTAGAAATGAATTTTTTTTGCTATAAAACCGATATCAGTGCGAAGTGAGAAAAAAGGGAAACCACCTTTCAGAATTGAATTTTATTGCTACAAGCACGATTTCATTATGAAGTGCGAAAAATTAGAAATGACACTCCAGAAATTAATTTTAATGCTATAACCGCGATTTCAGTACGAAGTAAAAAACATGCGAAATGACACTCCAAAATTGAATTTTATTGCTAAAAGCACAATTTCAGTACGAGGTAAGAGAAATTCGAAATAACACTACAGAAATGAATTTAATTACAAGAATCAGGACTCAGGACAAGTACGGAGTAAAAAAAATGCGATATGAACCTCCAGAATTGAATTTTATTGCTATGTACACGATTTCAGTACCAAGTAAGTAAAATGCGAAAAGACACCCCAAAGTTGAATTTTATTGCTATAAACACGATTTCAGCTGGAATTAAGAGTAATGCGAAATTACACTCCAGAAATGAATTTTATTGGAAATAACAGGATTTCAGTACGAAGTAAGAAATATTCGAAAAGAAACTTCAGAATTGAATGTTATTGGAACAAACACGAATTCAGTACCAAGTAAGAAAAATGCGAAATGACATTCAAGAAATGAATTCTATTGATATAAACAGGATTTCAGTGCGAAGCAAGAAATATGAGAAATGACACTCCAGAATTAAATTTTATTGCTATAAACACGATTTAGTTCGAAGGAGGAAAAATGCGAAATACCATTTGAAAAGTGTATTTTATTGCTATAAACAGGATTTCATTATAAGGAAAGAAAAATTCGATATGACACTTCAGAAATGAATGTTATGGCTATAAACACGATTTCAATACGAAGTAAGAAAAATGCGAAATGACATTCAAGAAATGAATTTTATTGCTATAAAAACGATTTCAATGACAAGTAAAAAATATGTGAAATGACACAGCAGATAATAATTTTATTGCTATAAAAGAGATTTAATTATGAAGTCAGAAATATTCAAAATGACACTTCAATATTGAATATTAATGCTATAAACACGATTTCATGACTAAGTATTAAATATTAGAAATGACGCCAGATAAATGAATTTTATTGCAATAAACACGATTTAAGTACGAAGCAAAAAAAGGTGAAATGACATTCCAAAACTGAATTTTAACGCTATAATCACGATTTCACTACGAGGTAAGAAAAATGGATTAGTGACACTCTAGAAATGAATTTTATTGATATAAACACGATTTCAGTGGGAAGTAAGAGAAATGCGAAATGCCACTCCAATAAATGATTTCTATTGGTGTAACCATCGTTTCAATTTGAAGCAAAAAAATTCAAAATGACTATCCGGAAATGAATTTTATAGCCAAAAACACTATTTAAGCAAGAATTAATACAAATGCGTTATTACACTACAGAAATTAATTTAATTGCCAATAACACGATAGGAGAGCGAAGTTGAAAATATTCGAAATGACATTCCAGAACTGAATTTTATTGCTACAAACACGATTTCAATATAAAGTAAGAACAAATTGAAATAAAACTCCAGAAATAAATTTTGTTGCTATAAACATGATTTCAGTAGGAAGTAAAACATTTGAAGTTACATTCAGGAAATTAATTTTATATATTGCTATAAACACTACTTTAAAGCGTCGCACAGTGGGCTAGAATCGAAAAAAGCTGGCCAAAACCTCAAAATCGATTTTTTTGAGCTAGGAAGTTGAAACTTCGCATACACATTTTCAAATAAATTGTGCATAACTACCCAGATTATTTTGGTTCTGTGTTTTCACTTTAACAATATATGTGAGGTTAAAGTTGAGCAAATTTAGCGAAAAACGACCACCCTCGATTTTTTCTGAAAATTGCCGACTTTATCCTCGTGCAGTGGTTTTATAAATAGTTTTATCGACAAAACTGTTATACCATCTTAATTGACACTTTTTATTCTTTCATTTAAAAGGTTTTTAAAGATTTTGTTTCATCAATAACCATAGATACATAACAAAATGGCGGAGCCTGTTTTCAACCCATTTTTTTACATAAACGTAGAAAAAAAGTAGACATTGTCACCGGCTTACACTAAGTAACTTATATCATGTCGTTCTTTGAAGCTTCTTCATTGTGATTCTAAAGTCAAACCTTGCACCAATTTGTAACCCCGAATTTTAAATCGTTTTTTCGAACGCACGGACGACTACGGTTCTGGCCGGCGGCGGCGGAGAGTACGGCGACGCGGCAAGCGGGTGGATGCAATATGGTCTCATTCACTTTTATGTGTGGATAACAGATATATTAGTGACAGAAAATAATCACCAGAAAGTAAAATTTATAAATATTGCTACGAATGACTCTCATTATGCAATCGCTGGGCACTGCAAGAGGTGCACTGAAAGGTTTCTTTCTTTGAGTGCATTCCATGGAGAATGGACTTATATCGCGTGCTTAAACTGGGGAAACGGACTCTTTTACTAACTAATAAACTTTTTAAAAATAACAGATAATATATATCTTAAACGTGATGGAAAATGGCTCAATACAGTACTTGATTTTGCCGAATTTTGACAAATCAAGTACTGTCTTGGTGCTTGAAGAGTTCATTATTCTTATTTAGTTTATATTCTTGATTTAAAGCAATTAATAACTATTCCTTATGCAGCACAATTTACATGTTGCTCTAGTTAAGCCAGTGCAGATGGACGTCAATTCATGTTTTCAGGGTTGTATCGAAAGAACGAATAGGAGGAAAACGAATGCAAAAGGAAGATACAGTGACCATCCTCGGAGGCAAGAAGAACTCTTGCCAAGTGGATAAAATGCAACCCCGAATATTATGTTATGTCAGATTAAGAGGCCCTCTCAATAAGTAATTGTGTCCATGCAGCTCACCAAATTTCGGTGCAAGAATCTTCGAAAATCTGAAATGCAAGGGATATAATATTAACCCCAGCGATGAGAGAGTGACGCGAGCATATGATTTCATTTACCCGAGTGAAATTATTGTAGCAGAAATTATATAAGAAGTTTCCAAAAATGGTTCTGTTCTCTTACTGCGACTCG